>NW_004567105.1:37750740-37764085 GCF_000260355.1 Condylura cristata
GGGTGAGGAGGGTGCACGGGACTATGGTGATGTCATATGGGTGAATTGCTGGTGGGAAGTCCAAGGAAATACACCGAGAGGAAAAAATGTACAAAATGGCAAGCCAGGGCCTTCCTGGTGGCACAGGGGTTAAGTCTCAGCACTATGAAGCTATCTGCAGCCAAGGCAGCAAGAGTTCAATCCCCAGCCAGGGAGCTGACCCACATGGCGCAGCAGAACTCTCCTGTCTCATCTTCTGCTGCTCCCTTCAGCAGTGGATTTCAGTGGATCTGCCTATTCTGCTCCCCACTCTGCCTCTGGTGAATCCTCTCATTGTCCTTGCTGCCCCAATCCCCCACTCCCACCACACCTCTGGCCTACATCCCAGTTCTTATATGCATAAATAAATAAATCCCTTTTAAAAATGGCAAGAATAAAACCTTATTCATCACATAGTGTGTCTGTGCAGCCTGTGCTCTGTGTGTGTGTGTGGATTCCTGTACTGGGAGTGTTACCCCTTCCTTTCACCTTAGCCCCTATTAGTTTGGGACTTCCGTGGGGAGGAGGGAAAATCACTTCTAAACGTTTAGAAGACATTGAATACCTTTGTAAGCAAGAAGTGTTCAATTTGGTTACTATAAGTTGAATTTTTCCCCCTAATAAGTGACAACTAAGTTCACGTCAGTATAAGGAACAGACTTTTGGGTACTTATGTCAGGTATCCGTCCCATCCCCTGCTTGCTGTTTGGCCTTGTGCAAATAATTGGCACCTCTGGTCCTCAATTACCTTTTTAAAAAACTGTGGATAGGCCCTCCCTGGTGGAGCAGCGGGTTAAAGCACAGCACTAAGAAACTAAAGCCACTTCCGCATGAGTTCGATCCCTGCCTGCCCCAGAGGCGACCATATGGCGTGGCAACCTCTCCAGACCCGACCGCTGCTCCCCTCAGCAGTGTATTTCATCGTCGATCTGCCTATTCTGCTCCCCGCTCTGTCTCTGGTGAATCCTCTCACCCTCCGCTTCTCTGGCCTATACCCCAGTCTGTACGAATAAATAAATCTTAAAAAAAAAAAAAAACAAAAAAACAAAGAACTGTGGATAACAGAAGGACCCACCTTTGAAGGTTACACAAAAGAACTCTTGTGTTGTAATCAGTGTCTGGTATCAATAAACATTACTGGATAGAGTTAATGAGATTGTACTTGATTTGATTTACTAAGCAAAAGAGAGCTATGGAAGGTTTCTAAGCTTAAGTTAATCACAATTGAGAGTGATTAATTTGTCAATGAGGCTTAAAACCAAAAAGAGGTAAAGAAGCTACAATTAAGGATCCAGATGGAGGATTTAAAAACTGTCCAGGGGAAAAATAATGAGAATCAGAATTACAGGGAAAGGTGGCAGAAGATAGAAAGACAAAGGAAGGGACTGTAAAGAGGGACAAGTTTGAAAAACATTTCAAGAAATAATTGATAGCACTAAGTGTGAAATATAATTGAGGGGGAGGGTTTAATGTAACTAGGAACTGGGAAAGCTTTTGTGAGGAAAAGGAGGGCTATGAGAGGAGAAAGTAGTTCAGGGGGAAGTAATACAATCGCAACATTAACCATTAGTGACATACATGCTCCTTCCCTCCAGTCTTCCCCCGTCCCCAGGTCCCAGAATGCTGACAACCAAGTTGCCAAAAACCAAAAGGAAACTTAAAAGTAAAATCAACCAAAAAGTATAGAGTACACCCAAGACACATATTACATTTCTCAACAGTAACATTTAAAGTCAATCATTCCATTTTTTCCCAGGATTGAGAACAATCCCAGAATTTGGACCCTAGTAGTGTCTCCATAAATTGAGACACGCTACTTCAAGGCCAGGAGACAAGCACAGAGTGCCCTCAAGTGCCAAGGAAAACAACATTTATACATTGAATAAATTTCTCAAATAGGGCCCTCCCTGGTGGCGCAGCAGGTTAAAGCACAGCACTAAGAAGTTTAAGCCACTTCTGCATGTGTTCGATCCCCACCTGCCCCTGAGGTGATCCACATGGCCAGGAAAACCTCTCCTGACCTGTCCGCTGCTCCCCTCAGCAGGGTACCTCGCTGATCTGCCTGTTCTGCTCCCCGCTCTGTGTCTGGTGAATCCTCTCACCGCCCCTGCACCTCTGGCCTGTACCCCAGTTCTGTATCCATAAATAAATAAATCTTTTTAAAAAAATTTCTCAAATAGCATCATAATTATTTGGGAAACTATAACATTTCAGACAATAATAACTAAGGGAATTTACTGTTCCTAGAATTTTACAAAATAATTACTAAAGGTTATAAATTTTGCAGAGTCATGAGTTGAGCCCCAAAAGATGGTATGGAATATGGAAGCCATTCTGAGCATTGGCAAATAGTTAGCTGATATGAATAATAATAGTCTGTAGAGAAGAGTGACAATAATAATGGCTAATTCATGTACTATAAAAATATAATCATAACTATGTATTACTTAACTACGTAATAAAAGCCATGGTAGAGTAATGTGAGTTCTTGGATCCTTCTAGTAGTAAAATAAGAAGTGGTGATTACATTAGACATTAAGTCAATTATGCATGCAGAAATATCAAGAGCGATGAATAAAAGACTAGACATTGAAAATATTGCATCCAAATCAAATAGAAGTGAAAAATAGTGAGGGTTGTTGGGGCAGGGAGTTGAATAGAAGAAACTCATTTCAATAAGGAAATGATGGGAGAAAACAAAGATAAAGGCATCATAGAAAGAAGTGAAATTAAGGCAGTAGAAATTAAATCCTTACATTTCAGTAGCCCAAATAAATACAAATGGACTAAACTTTTGAGTTAAAATATAAATCATGGCCCTCCCTGGTGGCGCAGCGGGTTAAAGCACAGCACTAAGAAGCTTAAGCCACTTCCACATGAGTTCGATCCCCGCATGCCCCAGGAGGTGACCACATGGCGCCGCCTCTCCTGACCCACCTGCTGCTCCCCTCAGCAGTGTACTTCGTCGATCTGCCTGTTCTGCTCCCCACTCTGTCTCTGGTGAAGCTTCTCACCGCCCCTGAGTGTCTGGCCTGAACCCCAGTTCTGTATGCACAAATAAATAAATCTTTAAAAATATATATATGTATATATATAAATCATAAAATTGGATTATAAAAATATGTGGCTATTCAATGTTTATAAAATACGCACTCAAAATGAAAGGACTTAGAAAAGCAGAGTGCAAACTTGTGAGATCCCCAAACCTTTTTTCAGGGGCTATTGGCTCCGTGCCCAGAGTCCTCCGGCCAGCTAGGCAGCCGGTCAGGCAGGGGGCCAAGGACAAAGTCTTGGTCTGAGAACACACCGGGAAACCGGTATCTGCTGCAAACAGGTATTATGGCCAGATTGTGAGAGCAGCTGAACACCTTACTTGTAAGGATTAGAATAGAGGCAATGTGCATTGACTAGCAGGACCATGGAGCCCCCCAGGCAATTGCCGCAGGTCACCCCACCCTAGCTCACACCCCCGCAATGCATCCCCCCACCCGTGTACACACCCCACAAGCTTGCCCCATCTTTGTACTTGGCCTAGTAAGCTGAGGCTGCCTTTGGATGGGGCTGCGCTTACTGCCCCGTGTAGCCCCTCTCATTGCTCCAACTCACATGGACTTTGAGTGACCTTTCCCTCATCCCACACCGCTCCCAACTCTGCCCTCTGAGAGATGGCATAAACTCGGGAAACAGTAATCCAAAAAGGTAGTGCTGTCATATTAAAACCAGATAAAATAATGGACCTTCCTGAAAACCGTCTTTCGTTCGACTAGCAAGCAGAGAAGTTTTTGATTTCACCAGTAATGCGGGAGATCCCCATTAAAGACGAGAAGCCATTTCACATTTTATCAGATGGCAAAAATGAGCGTCTGATGTCACATCAGACGCAAACACCTAAACTCACAGCACACTCCTGGGGAGGACAAGGGAGTCACTTGGGAAAGCAACTTGGCAACCCCTGGTAAAGCTAAAGATGAAACACTTTCAATCATATACCCGGGCCCTCCTTGGTGACACAGTTGATTAAAGCACAGCACTGCAAGCTGGCCGCAGCCACTGATTCAGTGTGAGTTCCACCCCCTGCCAGGGAGGTGATCCACATGGCACAGCAGACCTCTGCTTTCTCGCCCGCTGCTCCCCTCAGCAGTGTACTTCATCAATCTGCCTGCTCTGCTCCCCACTCTCCGCCTCTGCACTGGAGTAGTGAGTGTCGGGGGTAGTGAGAGGATTCACCAGAGGCAGAGTAGGGAGCAGAATAGGCAGATCAATGAAGTGCATTGATGAGGGGAACAGCAGGAGAAATAGGAGAGGTCTGCCGTGCCACATGGATCACCTCTGGGGCAGGGATCATTCTGCAGCTGTGCCTAGCTTGCAGTGCTGGCCTTAACCCATTGTGACACCAGGGAGGACCATAAATAAATAAAACATTAAAAAAAAATCATATACCCTAGAAGATTTTGTCACCAGGAGCATAATGGGAACTACATACACAAAGCAAGGTAAAAGACACCAGGGAAATTAATTTTAATGTATTTTTATTTAAGTTGATATGTTCAAAATGTTATCATTTCAAAATGTAATATTAAAGAGTATTGAAGTATTGATGTATTTTCTTGTACTAAACATTGAAAATCCAGCATGTGTTTTATAATCAGAGCACACTCAATGTGAACTTCAAGAACTCAGTAGCCATATGCAGCTAACGATGGACAAAAAAGTCCTACAGGAAATCTTAAACTTGTAGCCAAGGAGAGGCAGGGACAAGAAGTTTGCTGCAACATTTTTGAGAGAGAGAGAGAGACAGAGACTATGACAAGTGGATTAATAAATGGTGGCTTGTTCAGACAAAGACCATTCTACAGTTAAAATGAGCCACAGTTTCATATAAATATTGATAAATCTCCAACACAATGACTAGGGAAAAGAGAAATTTCCAAGGAGATTTGAGTTGCAAATCATCATATATGTGCAAATTGAAAATACACAAAACTCTAGTGTGTGTTGTTTAAGCCAATATAGCATTATAGCATCAATGCAATAACTTTAGGGAAATGATTACCTTTGAAAGTGAGGGATGGAATGGCAAAACAGGACTTTTGATCTGTCTGCAGTGTTTTACATTTTGGGGAGAAATAGCTGAAGAAAACAAGGTCACAATCTCTTCAGTCTCAGCAGTGGTTATGAATAGTAGATTTAAAATGGTCAGGATTTTGATGACACCCCTTCCTTCAGGTAAACAAGGGTCTCTATCTTCTCCTCATGACTCTGGGTGGGCTCTGTGAGTGCTTTGGTCAGTAGAATATATGGTCTTTAACAGGCCGTTCCTAGGAGAAACCTTTGATTACCCTGAAATCCCCCTACTATTCGGGAGCTACAGATATGTGGGGGTTGAGGGCGGGAGAATGAGAGACCCAGCAGTTCCAGCTGTTCTCAATCATACTACCCTGTCATCAGCAAGTCAGGGAAGAAGTCACACTGGACTGAACAGGTCCAGCAGATGTACCATGAGAAGAAATGTGGAACCCAGAAGATAGAGAAAATCGAGGCCCTAGAAACTGGCCCCAGTTTTCTTAAGCAGTCAGAGTCCATCAGTCCCATCACACAAGCTATCCTTCTGTGCTGTAAGGATTCCTGGCCCACCATAGATATTGTCTTAGATCACTAACTTTGTTGGTGGCCTGCTAGAGAATAACAGATAACAAAACACCACGTGAGTAATTAAATTATGAATTAACAGTAATTTGTTTTCTGTGCTTCGTGTTTAAAATAACTTATACTTATATTCCTTTACAGTTTTAAAAATAATAGACACCATCTTAAATAAAAATAAAAAAGGGCTCCCTGGTGTCCTAGAGGTTGTCTCAGCACTATCACCCCTATGGCCTGAGTACAATCCCCAGCCAAGGTGTTGGTGCAACAGACCTCTCCTGCCTCACGCGCTGTTCTCCTCAGCACTGGATTTCAGTCAATCCACCTGTTCTGCTCCTCACTCTGTCTCTGGTGAATTCTCTTACCTCCTCCCATCTCTGGTCTACTCCAGTTGTTCCATGTAAAAATAAAAATAAATAAATAAATAAAAGTTTAAACACATATACCAGTTTTTCTATAGAAGAACAAGAAGCCTGAGAGCTAAAGCTGATTGAACCCGAAATACAGCTACATAATTACGTGGTAATTATGGTTCTTCGATAGATTCCATTATGTTGTCAAAATATAAAAGTATTGATTCTTGGGAAGTTTTAGAAACTCACAATCAACCAGGAAATAGTCAGAGCTGCAATCAACATTAATTTCTTCCAGAAGTTTCTTTTAAAACCAGCATCACTACTCCTCCATCATCTATCTAGTCTGGATACTTAAGACCTGTCTTTGATTCTTTCTTTCCTTTCACATTTAAAACACAGTTGATTCAAATTATTTGCAGATTCTGTACCTGCAAATTTTCAAATTTGCCTCAGTTATTTGTCATCCCCAAATTAATCTTCATGGAGATTTTGTAGTCACCTGAGTTGAAGTGACAAAAAAACTGTAGTTCTCCACCTGCACATTCAAGCAGAAATCAAAGCTGGCAATGCTCTCACACGATAATCAAGTGTTCTCTTTGTATTTGTGCCATATTTTTCTTATTTTTGTGCTCAGTGTTGGTGATTTCGTGGTTTTAAAATTTTATTTATTTAATTATCTCATAATTTTAATAGCAAGTAGGCAAAGAGCTGGAGTGCTGTCTCCTGGTATTGTTAACAGGGGAGGTTCCAGGTTTTCTACCCCCACCTAAATAAGGATGGAGCTGAGCAAGGAGGAGGAGAAGCTGGAGAGGAGACTAGAGAAGGAAGGAAGGTGGATGGGGAGCCAGAAGGAGACCTGGAGGAGGCCCCTGGAGCACAGACATGTGAAGAAGCTGCACTTGCTTCCTGGTCCTGGACTGGTTGAAGCACAAGTGGGGAGAGACCTGTGGGGAGGTTAACTATGGCAGTCTTTTTCTTGACTTGGATTTTGCTCTTTCCCTTCCAATCTTGTCTGCTGTTTCTGCCCTGTCCCTATGGGTCCCCACCAGGAAGTTCCTTAGACTGTGACAGGCTTTTAGACCTCAGTGGCCCTGCTTTGGGCCAAACCTGTTTGGTTGGACATTTACCCAAGAGGGCGTGCGTAACTTTGGGTGCTGATTCAGAAACTTTTTGACCTATTCCTTCCCCTTTCTTCTCTCTGTTGCACACCAAAGGTATTAAAATTCCTTTCCACTGAAGGTCTTCCACACTAAAGTACATTTTCTCTTGATGTTTCAGAGGGCAGAACCAATTTAGAGTGGGCAGGTTTGGGAGTCCTAGGGTGACTTCTCTGTCCTGTAACAGCCTTGGCACAAGAAATCTGTCACGTGCCTTCCAGAGAGGATGGAACAGTATTAGGTGGAAAGTGCTGTGACTCTCCGATAACGGGACAACAGTATATATTGACCAGTATCTTTAAAAAGAAACACACATGAGTCAAAGTTAAGGATTCATTGATGGACAAATACTGCCAGCAACTTCTCCTTGTGTTTCCCCAGGAGTAATGGTTCAAGATCACTAATTCAGTGTTGGTGGTGACTTTATACAGAAGAATTGCTGTGAATAATGAGGTTCAACAGTAATTTATTATCAAGGCTCATAAGACTATTTGGCAGAGATGCTGTCAAAGATCGAACTCTTTGGAAATCTGGTGCTATTGAGACTTGACTACTCAGGTGAGCAAGAGTACATCCACAGTGTGCCCACGAAATAATACAGCCTAGAAGGTCTTGTCACCCAGCTGTACACATCATGACAAAGTGGGAACAAGACCACATGGTCTCAGTTATGTTCCAGAATCTACCATAGTAGCTGGCACAGAGCAAACACTCAATAAATATCTGATACATTCATTTATTCATTAAAAAATATTTTGTTGAGCCTCTACTATGCACCAAACTCAGAAAATGGGTGTATTCAGGCACCCTCCTAGTTGGTTTACAAACAGGCAAAAGACAGTGAACAAGAGAAACAGGTCATGTGGAGACATGCAGACATACAACTAGGGTTGGCAGAGTAACTGGCTTGGGCGTTGGGAGGGCTGCTGTTTCATAGCCTGTGAACCAAAGTCCTGTTGGGTTAAGAGAACTTTGAAAGGAAACATGAAGGAAAAAAGACTGGTCAAGGGCACATCAGGGCTGAGTACGAGGGGGTAGCAGGAGAGAAGCTGATGTGCCTGTGGACAGCATGCGGGTCCAGTCCCTGGGTGCCTCACTTTAGTTTTTTTTTTTATTGTTGCATAGAAGAATGGGGTGTAGGCCAGAGGTGCAGGGTGGTGAGAGGATTCACCAGAGACCGAGTGGGGAGCAGAATAGGGAGATCTATTGAAATCCACTGTTGAGGGGTGTAGCACCCTATTGGGAGAGGTCTGTTGCACCCTATGTGGGTCAGCTCCCTGGCTGGAATCAAACCCAGGCCATAGTGGTGGCAGTGCTGAGGTTCAACTGCTAGGCCATCAGGGAAGCCTCACTTTAAAAAGAAAGAAAAAGAGTTTCCTTGAAGAGACTTCATTCATGCATCTAGTTCTGTAGAGACACCAAGCATTCCCACGTACATATATTTTTCTGGTGAGAAAGTCAATAATAATATGAAATAAAAACAATATTAATCATCAAATAGAATTACCTGTTTGAGAGGCGGCAGCCCTCTAAAAGCATAGAAAGGAAGAAAAAGGACTCTATTGCTGGAAGGGTATTCTCATCTTAAAACCTGTGTAAAGCACAAAATACAATCCCAGGAGGATATTAACTACTTATGAAAGTCAAATATTTGATTTTAATCTATTAGTTAAGAGCTCATAGATTTTGAGCCAGAAGCTGTAACAGCTGGGGCTTTGGGGTTTTTGTTTTGTTCTTTTTTTTTTTTTAATAATATTTTTCCTAGGAAAGCAAATGCTAAAAGAAAGGATTGGAGGCAGAGCAGGCAGCAGGTATAAGATAAACTCCAGTATTTCTATTTTATAAGACATGCACTTTTCTAAAGAGAGCTACTAATAAGTTTCTAGAGGTTTCCATAGCCATTATTACACATTGTTTTAGTGCCTTTTCTTATGTTGCAGAGATCAATCAAGCATGCAGTTGAGGAATTACAAACCAGGCTACGAGAGACAGAGAGGCTATACTTCATCTTTGTAATAAGTAAATATGATCTGCTTTATTTTTATAACTAGCATCACCATCAAAATCCAGAACTAGATCCAAAATGTTGAAAGTAAAAATCCCTGTTGAAATACAGAACAGCTAGGTCACAGCACCCTTGTGTAGCTATAACACAGTCTACATTTACTGTTTCTCTGGCCTTATCACCTTGAAAAGCATAAATCACTCCAGGCCTTTATTTCTGGCATGTCAGGGACATCACATAAAGTGCCCTGCATCTGCATGTCAATACAGGAAGCGAGCTTCACAAACACAGGATAGTAACTGCAGAGAAATTGTGCAGTCAGATCAATAAGTGAAATTGTATTCTAGGCCTCAAGTTAGTAATTAAAAAGAATTCAGGTTCTGGTACCATAAAAATCTACCCAGCAATTTCATTCAAAACTTTAGGGTAGAGGGCCCTACCTGATGATACAATGGGTTAAAGCACAGCATACAAAACTAAAGGCACCCGCTTCAGCACGCGTTCAATCCCCAGCCAAGTTGCTGACCCACATGGTGCCAAAGACCTCTCCTGTCTCACCCGCTGCTACCCTCAGCAGTGTATCTCGTCAGTCTGCCTGTTCTGCTTCCCACTCTGTCTCTGGTGAATCCTCTCACCCCCTGGACTTCTGGTCTGTACCCCAGTTCTATATGCATAAATAAATCTTTAAAAAAAAAAAAAAGAACTTTAGGGTGGAACCACATATACTTCAAAGCCTGAAATCCTGCCTGTTCACTTGCACAAGATTGAAGAGAACTAAGTAGCTAACGTGTCATTTTGTGGAAATAATAATGACCTAGGTCCATAAGCCAATTCTGGCCTGAATGCAAATTTTATGGAAAACAGAATAGAGCCATTTGTATTTTTTCACTGGCTTCCTTATTTCTTGCTCTGCCAGAAATCTCTGCAATCGCATTTGCCTGCAGGGTTGAGTAGGGAGGATCTGGTCTAAAAACTGGAATAAAAGTCAGATTGCCACTTACTAAATTATTTATGAGCTCAGCTGCTGTTTGGATTTTTTATTGAATAATTTTTAAAATAAATATTGTATCAACAGCCAAAGGCTATTTATATTTGATGCATTTCAGAAAACTGAATAAAATTTAGAGTGTAAAAAGACAAAGCATCACCCTGTCTTTGTGGATAAAATATTCACCCTACACACACATGAAATGTTTAGACATTGCTTAGGCTGCTTTATCAAGCTATACTTTTGAATTTAGATAAATTACCCTTTAATAAAGGAAATAAAATGTTACAGCATATCAGTTACCCAGTAGGGTCTGGATGTTCTGATTTCCATGTAGGTGTTCAACTTTATCTTACCTCTCAAATCTGCTAGCTTGTGTTGCTTTGAAGCTACTGCTGTTGTAATAAATTTTGTCACTAGTAAATTGGCTACTATTTTCTATATCTCCTATATTTTATGTGATACTAAAAGTTGGGATTCTTCCATAAATTTTAATTTAATGCTAACAAGCAATGGTGTAAAGTATAAAAGATGAAGACCCAGAAGTGAAATGCCTTTAGAGATGACTGAATAAGGACAGAAGAGAAGTCAAAGAAAACATTAAGAGCTCGAGCCTGCACGCTTGAGAGAAAGAGAACGCAGCATCCGTGACAGCTGTTGACAGAGGGTCTCACTTGGGGAAAAAATGATAAGCTTGCTCTCAGGGACGTTGAAGAGTTCGAAACAGCAACAGAGAACCTCCATTATGTCCAATAAGCACTTGTGAAGTGTGCCTGGGTTGTAAGTTGTGGAATAAGTGGAGGGAGGGAGGGAGAGAAAGAGGAATCAGATCAAGCACACCTTCATATTAGCAGTAGGTAAGTTGCCATTAGTCCTGTCTTCTTTTGCCTCTGTGTTAATCCCAGATCACTTTACCAAAAATACTTTATCTCATTTGGAAAGTAGCTAATACATGTGTATTCATCTTTACAGAGTTGAGCATTGAAGTTTTTCAGTTCAAGATGATGAATCCAAGCAAGAACCTTGGATTGCATAACACAGTGTTGCTGACGATATAAAATACATCCAATTTGTGTAAAACTTTAAGCAAAACAGTGTGTAACCTTTAAAGTGAACTTTTTTTTTTTTTTGCATAAACCTGGGGTGTAGTTCAGAGGTGTGGAAGGTGTGGAGAGTGAGGATTCACCAGAGACAGAGTGGGGAACAGAACAGGTGAGACAGGAGAGGTCTGTTGATCCCTATGTAGGTCAGCTCCCTGGCCCCGGATGGAACTTAGCAGTGGTAGTGCTGAGACTTAACCCCAAGGCCACAAGGGATGCCTTAAAGTGATTTCTACTGTAGATTTTAGAGAATGTTTCCACTGAAAGTGTTATGGTTGCATTTATACAAAATGTGGATGCAAAATGTTTACCATAGAGATGATTTTTTGAATCAACAAATGAAAATATCCTACAAATGTCAATTTCCTTGGTCACATTGCATATTAATAATTGAGCTTCCAGGGTGGCAGATCTTTATAGAAATTTGTTACCTGTAGTTTCTCGCTATAAATTTGCTTATCTGGGCTTTGCTTCTTTTTTGCAATGAACCTAGACTTGAGTTGCGAACTGAAGTGGAGGGTGCCTTGTATGAAGGAGCCTCTAATCTATGGGAGCTGATGCCTTTTGAGTAGATAGTATCAGAATTGAATGGAATTGTAGGACACCCAATTGTAGGTATCTGAAGACTGCTTGGTTGTCCCGGGTGGGTATGGGGAGCCCACAGTAATGGAATTGGTACAGAATTCTTTGTGGGATCCCAGCTACCTTTGTTCTCAGGGCTATTGTCTTGGTGCCCAAAGTCCTAATGATCAGCTAGGCAGATGGTCAGGCAGGAAGCAGACGGTCATACAAATGTCCTGGTGTGAGAACACACTGGGAAACCAGTATCTGCTGAAACAGCAGGCAGGTATTATGGCCAGATTAGCAAGATCAGCTAATACACCTTACTTATATTTAGCAGAAAGTTAGGTTAAAAAAAGAGACAATGTTTTGAATAGCAGGACAATGGAGCCCCTCAGGCTAGCCCCTGTCACCCCACCCTAGCTCACATACCATGTACACACGTAGGAGCTTGCCTCACTTCTGTAGTTGATTCCAATAAGCATGAGACTGCCTGTGGGTGGGGCTGCACTTACTGCTCAGTGTAGCTCCTTTAGGCCTCTCGTTGCTCCAACACATATGAACTTTGACCTTTCCCTCACCCCGCTCTGCTTCCAAAGCTGCCCTCTGCAAAGTGACAATTCTTAAGCCTCATGCAGTTATTGTGAGACTCAAATAAGAACACTTATGTGAAAATGATCTACAAATATGAAAAACATAAATCAAATAAGATATTATTGTTGATGTCCATAATCTAAAACCTCCCTCCCTCCTCATAATAGGACATTAGATAAGAATTGGCTTCCAGGGGTCTCCTTGGTGGCACAAGGGGTTGAAGCACAGCACTATGAAACAATCTTTGGCCACTGCAGCACTAGTTTGGTCCGCAGCCAGGGAGGTGACCCACAAGACACAGCAGACTTCTCCTGTCTTGCCTGCCGCTCCCCTCAGCAGAGTATTTCAGTCAATTTGCACTGTCTCCAGTGAATCCTCTCACCACCACCACCACCACCCCCACACACACACACAAACACATACACCTCTGGCCCATATCCTATTTCTTGTATGCATAAATAATTAAACCTTTATTTAAAAATAAAAAGAATTGACTAGTACAACCACTACAGAAAACTGTTTGGAGGTTTCCCAAACTGCTAAAAATAGACCTTCCATATGACCCAGCAATCCCACTCCTAGGTATCTACCCAAAAGACATAAAAACACTGATTCAAAAAGACACCTGCACCCCCACGTTTATTGCTGCTTTATTTACAATAGGAAGGACATGGAATCAACCCAAATGCTCAAAAGTAGATGATTGGATTAAAGAGATGTGGTACATATATACAATATATTACTCAGTGATCAAAAAGATAAACTCATGCCTTTTGCAGTAACATGGATGGAGCTGGAAGGGATCATTCTTAGTGAAGTAAGCCAAAAAGAAAAGGAAAAATACCAGATGGCTTCACTCATAGCAGAAGTATAAAGGACCAGGGGAGAAAATAATAATAACAATGAACAACTATATACCAGAG
>NW_004567105.1:37764315-37776754 GCF_000260355.1 Condylura cristata
AAGAATTGACTTCCTGAAGTCTCTCCAGTGCATGCATATAATTCCTGTAAAAGACACCTGCAACCTCTCAATTGTGGACCTCTTCATGGAAGCTAGGTTAGGGACTGTCACAAAGAGCATGTGGATCCACGTGGCCTTGCCAGGTTCGCAATGCACCTACACATTTACATCAGCAGACTGGAAGCAGAATGTTTAAGTTTGCAACAGAATTTTCATTGAATCCTCTTAATTAACTCACAACAGGGAAGGGAATATAATCCACTCTTCCCATTTCCAGAGGCTTCCAATGTGTCAGGAGTCTATTTGTATTACATGAATTGCTTTACAAATAAGCACAGTGTGAAGCATCAATGTTTGATGCACTGACTTATATAGAAACCAAGAAGGAATAAGAGCCAGCCTAGAAAGAATTTAATGGGCCCAGCTTGAACTTTCTCCCAGCCAAACCATTGAACACCTGTTAACAATCATAAAGAAGGTACAGAGAATATTAAGCACCTAAGTACATTGCACTAACTTCCATATTCCAGCAGGGTTGATTTATTTTATATTGAAGTTCCCATGGTTCAACTTTTTAACCAAAGGGATATGCTTGGGGAAAAAAAAAACCAAAACAAAAAACACTGTATTTCTCTTTATAAGGCATTCAGAGATAGTTAGAATGAGTTAAAACAGAAGAGTAACTAGGTCAATAAACTTGGCTCTACATTGAGGAAATTTTGATTGCACGATAATGAAAGCTTTCATTTACAAAAGACACTATGTGAAAAGTAAATATAAAGCCAGAAATTAGGGGAAAATTGTAATATATATCACAGAAAAAAAATAATGGTCCTATTATATGTAAAGTGCTTCTAAAAATGGAGACCATACAGTCCATTAGCCCCACAGAAAAAAGGACTAGAGCCTGGCGGAAGGGAGGAGGTGCAGGCAGTACTCAACCATGAGAAATATTAAAATGCAAATTTCATTTTAGTATCTAGAAAAAAATTGTACATGAAGGTATCCTTATCCAGAACCCCATACTGGGAATCAGTACCAAAGATAGTACTAGCAACATGATGAACAGGACTGTTTATGACATTATTTGAAGCAGAAAAATACAAAGCAGCCAACAAGAGATGATTAACTGAATAAAGTTTGAGTAGTCCTCAAACTTTCCCTACCTCACGATTAGCTGGAGATTTGATTAACACACTAATTGGTGGGCCTCATCCCAGAAGTTCTCATTTAGTGGATCTCTGGTGGAATCCAAGAATTTTATTTTTACCAAATATCCCAGTGATGGTCATGGCACAAGTGCAAGACTTTGAACCACTGCTAAGCATGTCTGGGATGTTCTGTGATTATAAGCAGGGAGGAAGATTGTCCCAATGTATTACGATGAGTCACTTTCTGTTTATAGGATTTTCTAAAAATTAGCAAAACAGGGTAAAAGTGTGCATTGTATACTACTTCCAACCTAAAGTGTATACACACATACTTACATTAAAATGTTTTTAAGCCACAAAATTGCTTCACGTGATGATTACATCTCTGAAGAATGAGAGAATAAAAGAGTCACACTTCTTGGTATAAATCAATTTTACTGTAAAATAAATTTTCAGTCAAGTCCTTAAAAATAAAAAATGAGGGCCTCCCTGCTGGCGCAGCGTGTTAAAGCACAGCACTAAGAAGCTAAAGCCACTTCAGCATGAGTTCGACCCCACCTTCCCCGGAGGTGACCCACATGGCACAGCAGACCTCTCCTGACCCGCCCGCTGCTCCCCTCTGCAGTGTACTTCTGCCTGGTCTGCTCCCCACTCTGTCTTTGGTGAATCATCTCACCGCCCCTCACCTCTGGCCTGTACCCCAGTTCTGTATGCACAAATAAATAAATAAATTATATTAACTAGATAGGCCTAAATGTCTATCCAGTTCATGAACTACACAGAGATAAATAATTCCAAATGACTTGAAAGAACAAGTGTATTTGACTATATGTGGAATATTCTTGGCAAATGCCTAAGAAAAATTAAACAAAATTTCAAACTGTTTTCAGTAGTCATATTATTAACAACAGTAGGTACTATTGTTCATAATAAAGAAAATTGGTAATTATGAGATTTTAAAATATTTTTAATTCTACCATTCTCCACGTCATTGATAAACAGGATCTTTAGCAGAAAAGAAATGAGACACATATGTAAGATAGAAGACATTCTGTACAAACACTATATAAGTATCACCCCAAACTTTATCTTTTAGAAAACAACACAAAATAAAGCAATTTTTACTTCTGCTCCCTAAAAAGGCAAGCCAGATTGTAATCTCTAAATGCTATTTCCCACTAACAGGAATCAAATCTCCTTGGAAAAATAGCTGATTCCCAGTCAGAAATAGGAAACAACTAAGGTCTAAAGGAAACCTTCAAAAATAATCAAGGTCATGTCCCAAGGACTCAGGAGTAAAGTTTAAGAGACACTGCTAGCAGAAATAAGACACCTGGAGGCACTAAGAGAACAGTAACTGCTATGGATTTAATCATGTCAAATATGTTTAAGTCCATGAGTTTATAAAAACACTCCAAAAGAAAGAAAAAATATTACAAGAGGCCTGAATCCATGAGGGTATGTCAGGGAACCAAATTATGATTGCAAAAACTGGCAAAAAGGAGAAAATTCAAACACACCCTGCCTTCTTACACCAAATATACTATTGGGTTATCATTTAGAAGAGGAAAGAGGATCCTGATTTATCCATGTATTCTATAATGAATGAGAATCAGAACAAACTATTTTGCAATTATAAAAAAAAGGCAAATATAAATACCAACTGCACAGGAATACACTCAGCCAAACTCGCATCATGATGAATTACCAGACCCCTGAAAGAAATTATTTCTTTAACAAATTGCAAGGTGTAAAAGAAAGAAGATGGGGGTGAAGACTATACATTCATTAAAAGAGAAATTTGATGATTTGATAACTATTTGGCAATTTTATATTAAAAAATTGCTATTCACTAGATATGATACTATGGTTATATTTAACTAAAAAGTCCTTTCTTGTTGGGGCCTCAAATACTGATAAATGAAATAATATCATTTATTTATTTCAAAATAACATGGGAGGGGAAAAGTTGTAAAGGGACTGATAAATAACAATTTGCCAGGATTAGGGTAGGGGGTGTTCTGATTAGTAGAATTTTCAGCATCTGCTGATTGCCATGGTATAAATACACTAATACATCAAGTCATGTAACTGACTGTAGTGGTGAAGTGGGGGTTGGAGTCTACTCTCTGGGATCCAGGAAGCCATGTGGGGTTAAACAACACTGGCAGTCATTAGTAAGTTTTTCAACTAACTGTTAGCTATAAGCCTTATCTTGTGTTTTAAATTCTCCATTATAAAAAATTTTAAATGAAATTATTTACATTCTTTCTTTCAGAAAATATGTATAATTGTTAGACCACACTAGTGCCTCCCTGGTGGCACAAGGGATTAAGTTTCAACACCAAGAAGCTATCAGTAGCCATTGCAGCACGAGTTTGATCCTCCACCAGGGAGGTGACCCACATGGCGCGGCAGACCTCTCCTGTCTTGCCTCTGCACCCTTCAGCAGTGGGTTTCAGTCCATCTGCCTGTTCTGCTCCCCACTCTGTCTCTGGTGGTCCTCTCACCTTCCCGCATCTCTGGCCTATACCCCAGTTCTAGTGTGCATAAAAAAATAAATCTTTTTAAAAAAATATTTAGACCACAGTAGGTGCCTGCAGTGATGAAAAAGTTTTTCCATTACATGATGCTTTATATTCAAGTGGGTGCTTGATCAACTGAGTAAATAAGGATTCTTCCTTGCCCTTCTCTCTTTTTCTTAAACCACAAGAAGAGTGACTTTTTAAAAATGGTGTATGTGTATATATGCCCGTGTGCATGTATGTGTGGGCATGGCTGTGAGTGCATATATAGGCAGATGTGCTGGTATATGAATGTGTGCATGTGTGTGTGTACATGTGTATATACATGTATGTAGACATATATCTTCCATGTGGCTTTGAAGATTTGACATATTGCATCTGATTTAGGTAATGATAATTATGAACTATCTTCATAGGCATTTCACTACAAAGTTTTCCAAAGAAGTAATAGATAACTTTGGAAGTCTCTTTATGACATTCTCCCAATTACAGTAATACAGAAAATCTTATCAAATTAGAGGTTCTTATACACTTGAGACATATAAAATGTCATACAATTGTTTGGGGAAATAAATTGTTCCTTTTATCATGAATTCCAAGAATGCTTCACAAAACCTCTGGAATGTTTTATATTAAATTTAACAATATGAGGGGGCTGCCTGGTGATGCAGTGGTTAAAGTCTCAGTGCTATCAAGCTATTACTAGTCACTCCAGCATGAGTTGGATTCCCTGTCAGGGAGCTGACCACATGGCACAGCAGACCTCTCCTGTCTCCCCACTGCTCCTCTCAACAGTATATTCAACAGATCCACCTGTTCTGCTGCTCAGTCTGTCTCTGGGGAATCCTCTCACCCCCTGCACCTCTAGCCTACACCCCAGTTTTTATATGAATAAATAGATGTTAAAAAAAATATTTTTAAATAAAAAATAAATTTAGCAATGTGAAATATAGATCTTAAATCACAAATCCAGTAGCAATAACATTTAACATTTACCATCTACTAGAAAATTTCTAGATATTTACACAAGCTAATTTAATCATTTCTACAATACTATGAAGAATGTGCTATGATTACTCCCACTTTACAGGCTAGGAAGCAGAAAAGCAGAGAAGTTAAGGTTATACTATGTAAAGGGTAGAGCCAAGATTTGAGCCCAAGTAGCTTGATTTCCAAAACTAAATTCCAGTAGCTTGACTTTGAGAACTATGCTCTGGACTCTGGACTCAACAAGGAGAGGCATAAACATTGTTCACCCAGTGGCTACATGTAGCTGAGTGGAAAACAATGAAAAGAGGATGAGTTGACACCCAGAATACCTGTGTCATTCTGAGTAAGTTACTGTTTCAATTTGCCCTTTATATATATAGATCTCTCAGATCTTTTCCAGGTCAAAAATCTTATCTAATGTTTTGATATAAAGTTGATTGCAACACACATTTAATAAATTTCCAAGACTATAGCCTCATCTTTCTGACTATGCCTATGATGAAATATGTCTGAAATCTATCAAATAAAATGACTTTTCTGCCATCCAGATCTATTGTTTTTGGATTTTATTTCCCTTATTTTCTCCTCAAATGTTCTCATACTCGGTTTCAATTCATTATCTTTGATAAACATTTTTTAAACTGCTATCCAAAAATAATAATAAAAAAATAGAAAGAAAGCACTGTATTACGGAAAGCTAAATCCACTTTTAACTTACATTTAGTCATTATTTACAAATTATTGAATATAATGCTATCATCATTCAGTTAATATTTCAACTAGCTCCTAGTTTTCTCTGTTTTACAAAGTAAAGAAATATCAGAGTGAATTCTTCTGGATGAGAGGATTAAGATGTAAAAGCAGATGTCAAATTAATTTCAAGTTTCCATTTGCCTTGTATGCCTCACTGGGTAGATTTAACAAACTCAGAATACTTAACACAACCCACAATTATATATGTGATTAACCCATACTAAGCACCAAGAGTACACAGTGGAGAAAGGACAGTCTTTTCAGCAATGGTGCTAGGAAAACTGGACAGTCATACACAAGAGAAGGAAATAGGCACTATCCCACATCATGCAAAAAATGAACTCAAAATGCATCAAAGACTTGGCTGTAAGAGCAAAAACCAAAACATACATTGAAGAAAAAAGTAAGCAAACATTCTGCAACTTTGGCTTTAGATATGTCCTTGGGGGCTCACTCCAAGAGCAAGGGAAACAAAAGCAAAAATAAACAAATGGAACAACATTCCGCTAAAAAGCTGCTGTACAGTGAAAGAAATGATCATTTAATCAAAAGACACTCTACTAAATGGGAGAAAATATTTGCACATCACCCATTTGACCAGGCGCAAATATCCAAGATGTGCAAAGAACTCATATAAGTCAACAAGAAAACCGATAACCCTACACCCATACCATGGCAGATTAGAGAGGTTGGGATTACCTTCTCTCACAAAAACAACGATTAAAAAAATAGTAAAAACGAAACACTGTGCTTTGTAGCAACATGAATAGAACTGGAGGGGTGTTTTATTTCTCCTAAATAAAATAAGGTAACAGAAAAACAAATACTGCATGATTTCACCCATGGAATATAGAAGAGCAAACCGAAACAAATCCCATAGCAGAATTGAGGTTACCAAAGGGGATAATAAGGTGGAGAGAAAAAGGGGTGAGGATCCAAGGGAGTATGGCTCACATTGAGTGCTTTGCTTGTGGGTATGATGTGGTAACATAGAGGTATGAACCTGTACCCCTAAATCACATGTGGTGTTGCCAACCAATGTTAGCTCAATGTAAAAGATTAAAAAAAAAAAAATGCATGGGGACCTCCCTGGTGGTGCAACTGGTTAGGATTCAGCACTGCAAGCTGGCTGCAACCGCTTCAGCGCCAGTTCCATCCTCCGCCCCGGAAGTGAGCAGTTGGTTCGGCAGACCTCTCCTGACCCTTCGGCTGCTCGGCTCAGCAGTGTACTTCGATGATCTGCCTGTTCTGCTCCCCACTCTGTCTCTGGTGAATCCTCTGGCCTATACTCCAATTCTGTATGGATAAATAAATAAATCTAAAAAAAAAAAAGCATGAATAAAAATGAGAACACTTCAAAGTAGATAATTTACATGGAATTCTACAATCTAAAGGGTAGGGCTTTGTTTCCTGCTGCATTTTTTTTTCCTTTTCTTTATCTTTGTCCCCATTGTTCTTTTTTTAACTCTCCTGAAAAGGCTCTCATGCAACATTTTCTATTGCTGCTCTATCACTCACTCTATTAATGTAAATATTGAACAGAGAGCAGTCTCACTCAAATCCCATTTGGCGCTCCCCATATTGTTATTATCATGGCCTCTTTATCTACAGACCCTCAGTCAATTTTCACTAAATTGCACATGTTTAAGACAAATCTGAATCATTTAAAATTGCATGAAGAATTGGCAAATGATTTGATAATGTTCAAATATAACTGCCATCCCATAAGAGGATGATTTTATAATTCTATCAAAGCTGCAGTTAGTTTTGTCAGAGGCAATTTGTTTTTTAGAATTCACTGCTGGCTCTGAATTACAGTTCCCTTAGCCTTTTGATATTTGCATTTTATTTTAATTTTTTTTGACATTATGTGATGATGCTGAGGTTAAATAAATTTATTATGTCCTTCAGATTAAAATATGATAGTACACTTTGATGTATAAAAACAATTGAAAAGATTGAAGGTGTTATGCCTGGTCATATTTATCTTATATACAGAAGATATGGATCAAAGATATTGATTAAATCTCTGTGGACATCACTCTGTTTTTGGTTTGGTTTTGGGAGCTTGTATTTAAGCAGTGAATGAATCACCCTCATCTCCAGGTATGGTGTCAAAATAGTCTGCATGATGCTATCATTTCCTAGTAATAACCTACTAGACTTTACCCACATTGGCATTTTCTTTCAGAGCTACTTGCTTTCAATTGTTAGGCTTCCAGACTCATCATCACCATCATCAGAAAATGTAGACTGAGCTTTTAAATGTGATAAATTGGTATGTGTCACAGAGAAAGTTCATTCTCTTCTCTGGAAAAAAGATGAAAAGATTCATAGTTTTCTCTCACCATTAACTTTGTTTTACTGATAACTACCAATTATTATTATGTGCCAGTGCCATAGTAAGCAATTTATAAGCATTATTTTATTTAACCCTCAAGGTAGTTTCTTTTAACCGATGACACCTCGAAATCCACGAAGAGTACGTAATTCGCCCAAAGTGAAACACAGAGGAACTGGGGTCTGGGCTGAAGTTGTGGGAGATGAGAGGATTTACCAGAAACAGAGTGGGGAGCAGAACAGGTGGGCTGACTAAAATCCACTGCTGAGGGGAGTAGCAGGCAAGATAGGAGAGGTCTGCTGAGCCATGTGGGTCAGCTCCCTGGCTGGGGATCAAACTCAGGCCTCAGTGATGACAGTTCTGAGTCTTAATCTCTAGGCCACCAGAGAGGCCCCTATCCTTTAATTCTTTTTTTTTTTAAGATTTACTTATTTATGCATACAGAACTGGGGTATAGGCCAGAGGTGCAGGGGCAGTGAGAGGATTCACCAGAGACAGACTGGGGAGCAGAACAGGCAGATTAGGGAAGTACACTGCTGAGGGGAGCAGTGGGTGAGACAGGGTAAGTCTGTAGCACCATGTGGTTGAGCTCCCTTGCAGGGGATCAAACTAGTGCGAAGCGGCCAGGCTAGCAGCTAGCTTCACAGTGCTGTGCTTTAGCCCATTGGGCCACCAGGGAAGACCCGCTTTAATTCTTGTAGGTAAAAGACATGCAGGGACTGTTGACCAAAGAGGACAAAGCCGAAGGCAGCTAGAGCCCACGCATCATTTATAGGATGTAGAATATAAGGTTCTTTGGAAATTCAAGGGAGGGCGAAAAGGAAGTGTCTTTAGAGGACTTATGGGAAGAGAACAGGAAGGAATAGAGGAAAAGAGTAACAGTATTATAGAGGTGTTCGTTTCATTCATCCAAAAGATGCTCATCAGTTTTTTGTTTTTTTTTAAAGATTTATTTATTTATTCATACAGAACTGGGGTACAGGCCAGAGGCTCAGGGGCGGTGAGAGGCTTCACCAGAGACAGAGTGGGGAGCAGAACAGGCAGATCGAGAAGTACACTGCTGAGGGAAGCAGCGGGCAGGTCAGGAGAGGTCTGGCTCGCCAAGTGGTCTCCTCCGGGGCAGGCGGCAGGCGGGAATCGAACTCATGCGGAAGTGGCTTCAGATTCTCAGTGCTGTGCTTTAACCCGCTGCGCCACCAGGGAGGGCCTGATCCTCATCAGTTTTATTTAATACTTTCATCTTCAATTTTACCCCACTTTTTGTTAATGCAGCAGTTATACTGAATGAGCAGAGCTTAAAGGAATCAGTCATAAAACAATTTCATTCAAGCTTGCCCCATCAAACAATTCATTTCCTTTGATGAAATCTTGGGGAGGGTCCATGGTTCTGAGCTAATACATCAATTGCCTTCTTGTTTTAACACAGAGGAGAAGAATTAGGTGTGCATTCTCCCCAGTTTCTCCCTTTGGGGCTTGCATCTACTCCAGCCATGGGTGTCTGCAAGAAAGCCCAGGGCCCAGGGTCCAGCCAGCCAAGTTCTGTCCCCTTTGTTTATCTCTTTTCTGCAGCTCTGGGGCTGGGGGAAAGTAAAGAGGTGTAATTTACTGGTGCTCTTGTGCATTGCGAGTTGACTCTGTCCTAGAGAGCAATTTTCTGGGTTTCTTTGCTTTCCTCATAGAAACATCCCACAGTTAATCCTCCATGAACACTGGATGCTTTCCACTCCTCCCTTGGCCCCAGTCTCCACGGTCACCTTGAACTAGGTGCCACTATTCTCTTGGCCTCCTTGGGTGGCAGTTCCATGTTCTAGACTTCAGGCCAGCTTCCCTACTCCACTCCTAAACTGTGCAGTTCAGTTTTGGTCCACAAAGAAGACACTTTGCATCAGCTGCCAGGCTTGCTGTGTCAAGCCAGTGAAGAGCAGCTAACTTTGGAACTAGCATAAGTCATAAAAAATTAATGAGATGGAATTAAAATCCAAATAGACTTAAATCCACGTGTGTGATGGCAGGGAGAGTTAGTAAGTGGGAGGGTAGTAAAATCAAGACTGTCTAGGAAATATAGATGCACCCCTAACTCCAGAAACCCCATCTAACCCTGCCTGTGAGGCACTCTTCCCCAGCAAGAGGGGAAGGGGACTCACATCCTACCCTTTCTCCATGGGTTAAGCACATTAATAGCTATTTCCAAGGTACCCTCAACCCCCTACTGCTTTAGGGGTTGAGGAAACAGTCATCATTTGTTAGCAGGCTGGAGAGTCTGTATCTCACTTCACCTTGTGGGGTCCTTAAAGCATCGGGTCTTCGATCAGAATAGACACAGAAGCTCTTCCACCTCCTCTTACATCTGTACATCTACTCCTGCTTTCTTTGGTAGCATTCTGCTAAGATAGCTTATCCCATCTTTTTCTTTCCAACCTTCCATGCCATTCTGTTTTAGATGTCTCTTACAGACTTAGATGACTTTAAAAAATGTGTAAGCCTGTGTTTTTATTCACCATGATGGTGCGTTTCTTTCTGCCTTTGTCACTGTTCTGTTTTTCATGCTCGTTAATTGTTTCTTCCCCTCATCTAATTTTTGAAGAGGGCTGCTTTGGATGAATTGACTGAATTTCCCTCCCCTCATTGTTTTTCTCAAATGGTTTTAAAATTATACAGTTTCTCATTTAATGGTTTCCCATACATTTTCAAAAAAGATTGGCTATTAATCAGAATCTATATTCCCTAGACAATCTTGATTTTACTACCCTCTTTACTTCACTAAGTCTCCCTCACATCACACATGTGGATTTAAGTCTTTTTGGATTTTAATTACATCTCATTAATTTTTTACGACTTATGCTAGTTTCCAGGATCTCAGGCCAATATTTTTTTTTTAAGATTTATTTATTTATAGATACGGAGCTGGGGTACAGGCCAGAGGTGCAGGGACAGTGAGAGGATTCACCAAAGTGGGGAGCAGGACAGGCAGATCGATAAGATACACTGCTGAGGGAAGCAGCGGGCAGGTCAGGAGAGGTCTGCTGTGCCATGTGGGTTTCCTCTGGGGCAGGTGGGGATCGAACTCTTGCTGCAGTGGCTTTAGCTTCTTAGTGCTGTGCTTTAGCCTGCTGCACCACCAGGAAGGGCCCATCTCAGGCCAATATAATAATCTTTTCCTAACCAGACTCTTGAGCAAATGACCTTATTCCTCTGGACTCCATATACATTCTGTTTTGCTTTAAAGAATTTCTAAGGCAAATTGGGAGAGTTTTTATCTCTAGAAGAGGCAGAAAGCAGAGTGGTACGATGCTGGCTAAGCCTCATCCTGGAAGAAGCATTTCTTATACTCCCATGTTTCCTGCCCTGCTCTCACCTGAACATGGCCCTAACCATTCTCTACCCAAACTCCCACATTTTTGTGTGGAATAAACAGGGGGAGGGGGTAGGCTAGAAGTGTGGGGAGTGAGAGGATTCACTAGAGACAGAGTGGGGAAAAGAACAGGCAGGTTGACTGAAATCCATCTCTGAGGGCAACATCAGGCAAGACAAGGAGAGATCTACTGGCCCTATGTTGGTTAGATCCCTGGCCAGGATGGAACTCAGGCCACATCAATGATAATGCAGAGACTCAACCACTAGGCCACTAGGGATGGCCAAACTCCCACATCTCTACCCCCATTCTTATTTTTTATTTTATTCCTAGCCTTTAATTTTTCTTTTTAACTTCATGACTTCAATGTAGGATCCACAAAGGAAGGGAATTAACTTGTTCGCTTCACTGCTTTTTCTTTATGTTGTTATTGTCATAAATTATATCTCTATACATTGCATACCCATTAATACAGACATATAATTATTGCTTTACATATGTTTTTAAGCTTGCAGGAGAAAAAGACATTATAAACCATTAACTTATTTTGTTACTTTACCAACGTTTTTGTTTATGTGAACTTGAAGTCCTATTTCATGTTTTCATTTCAGTAAGTCTATTCCAACAGCTTTTGTCATTCATTTAATAAAGCACATTTATTACTATTCATTTAATAATATGAACAGTAGGTCTATTAACTTTCTCAGACTTTATCTGAGAATGCTTTAATTTTTCTGTATTTGAAAGATAGTTTTGCTGGATATAGAATTCTAGGTTACATTACAATGTAAGGCCTACCATAAAAAATTACAAAAAGATTGGGTGGCTTAAACAACAGAATTAATTTTCTCATATTTTGGAGATTGGAAGTGCTCCAGAACAGAGTATCAGATGGGGCCAATTTCTGGTGAAGTCTTTTTCTTTGGATTGTAGATGGCAACCTTTTACTATCTCCTTTCATGACATTTTTTCTATGCCTGCAAGCTCTAGAAGAGACAGCTGGCAACTGTAATGGATAAGATCTTTCCACCATGACGTTATTTATCCTCTCACTAAAATGACTTTTGTTTAGAGTCCAGAATCTTCCCCCCAGTAAAGTTTATTCTATCAGTTTTTGTCTGCTTATTCATTGCTTTTGTATAAAGATAGACATTTGGAGTTTTCTACTCTGCCATTTTACTTTTGACCAATGTTTTAAGTTGCTTTTCTATTGTTCCTTTTTTTTTTTTTTTAAAGATTTATTTATTGGCCCTCCCTGGTGGCGCAGCGGGTTAAAGCGCAGCACTGAGAATCTGAAGCCACTTCCGCATGAGTTCGATCCCCGCCT
>NW_004567105.1:37777124-37800136 GCF_000260355.1 Condylura cristata
CCTCCGGGGCAGGCGGGAATCGAACTCATGCTGAAGTGGCTTTAGCTTCTCAGTGCTGTGCTTTAACCCGCTGCACCACCAGGGAGGGCCCTATTGTTCCTTTTAAAGAACTTTTGTATATTTTGTATACAAGTCCTTTATCTGATATGTGATTTGCAAATATTTTCTCCCAAACAATAACTTGTCTTTTAATTTTTTAAGCTCTTTTTTTCTTACATCATTGTTCATTTTTGTACAATACCTGATTTCTCCCTTCAGGTAATCCCCATAAATTTCTCCCAACAACACAGCACCCATGAACCATCACTACTGTCCTTTGTGGTCTTCCCTTCCCTGTTCTACCTGCTTTTAATTTTTTTAAATGATTTATTTATTTATATATACAGAATTGGGGTACAGGTCAGAGGTGGAGGGGCAGTGAGAGGCTTCACCAGAGACAGAGTGGGGAACAGAGCAGGCAGATCAACAAAATACACTGCTGGGGAGAACAGTGGGAGAGAAAGGAAAGGGCTGCCATGCCATGTGGGTCACCTCCCTGGCCAGGCTTTGAGCTCATGCTGCAGTGGCAGCTGATAGCTTCATAGTGCTGTGCTTTAACGTGTTGTGCCACCAGGGAGGGCCCTGCTTTTAATTTTTTAGCAGTGTTTTGTGTTTTGGAGAGCAAAAGTTTTTAACTTTAGTAAGGTCCAACATCTACTTTTTCTGTCATGGATGATGTTTTTGATGTTGCATCTAAAACCTCATTACCAAACTTAAAATAATGTTTTTTTTCTACAAACTATATAATTTTGGGTTACATTTAGCTTTATGACATGCATTGAGTCAATTTGAAGAGTATATGTTCTCTTTTTATTTTTCATGTTTGCCCAACTTTTTCAAATATATGTGCTGAAAAGACTGTTCTTTCCGTCATTGAATTGCATTTGTACGTTTGTCAAAAATCAGTTGACTATTGGTATCTGGGTTCTCTATTCTGTTTCATTGATCTACATATTTACTACTTTGTCAACATTATGCTGTTTGATTGCAGTAGTTTTATAATAAATCTAGAGATAAGGTAACATGAATCCCCTAATTTAATTCTTTTTTCAATTTTGTGTTGGCTATTTTAGGTTCAGATCTCTACTTTTGACTTTATCTGTTTCAAACATACTAAAACAGCAATAACCAAGTCTTGTGAAATTTAAAGTGTATTATATAAAGTAAATGTGTGTGAGAAAGAGGAATAAGAAGTATTTCAATAGTTGGTTAGTAGGCAATTATGAGTAACAACAGAAGGGCAGCAGAGAACACTATGGAAATTCTAATATTATTAACATTACCATCCTATATCCCTACATTCCACATATATATTATGATTAGTCAAACTGTTACAGGGTAGCCCAGAGTAGACTGGGCCACCTGTCTAGGGGGGAGAGAGAGAGATGTAATTGCGCACTAATTTATTCCCCAATGTCCAAGAATTCCTGCTAGCTCCGCCCTTGAGTCCTCGCAGTTCTCTCCCTGGTACTGCTGGGAGTTGTAGTTTCCAATCACTGGAGTAGGGGATAGAGTACAGAAAGCTGGAGTAGGTGGTGAGGTCCACAAGACTCTGCAGAGTTCCTTTTAGGACATCCTTCCCTTTAACAAAATGATTTTGCTAAGTCCGTGTTTTGATTTGAGAATCTACTCCTTATCACCAAATCCATTTATAACACCTTGTTCATATCTAATTTTACTGAATTAATATACAAAATGGTTGAACTGGGCTTATGCCTTAAAAATAGAATAGCTGGCCCTCCCTGGTGGCGCAAATGGTTAGGATGCAGCACTGCGAGCTGGCCACAGCTGCTTCAGTCTGAGTTCCATCCCCCACCTTCCCCTATCCCCCCACCTCCACCCTGCCCAAGTGATCAGTGATCCACTTGGCTGGCAGACCTCTCCTGACCCGACTTCTGCTCTCCTCAGCAGTGTACTTTGACTATCTGCCTGTTCTCCTCCCCACTCTGTCTCTGGTGAAGCCTCTCACCACCCCTGCAATTCTGGCTTGTGCCCAGTTCTGTATGCATAAGTAAATAAATCTTTTTTTAAAAAGTAGAATAGCCATAAGTGTTAGAATTCTGGGCCTCCTTGGTGGCCTAGGGGTTAAATCTCAGTACTATCACCACTACAACCTCAGTTCCATTCTCAATCAGGGAGCTGACCTACATAGGGAGCAACAGACCTCTCCTCTCTCATCAGCTGTTCCAAGCTGTTCCGCTTAGTAGATTTCAGTAGATTCACCTGTTCTGCTCCACACCCTGTAATGGATCCTCTCAGTCCCCAAGCCTCTAGCCTACACCCCAGTAGTTCTACACAAAAATAAAATAATTAATTAAAATTACATTTTTAAAAAAGAAAGTAATCCCCCTTATAAAAAGTGTTGTAATTCTGGCCCTCCCTGGTGGCACAGCGGGTTAAAGCACAGCCCTGAGAAACTAAAGCCACTTCCGCATGAGTTCGATTCCCGCCTGCCCGGGAGGTGACCACATGGCGCGGCAGACCTCTCCTGACCCGCCCGCTGCTCCCCTCAGCAGTGTACTTTGTTAGTCAGCCTGTTCTGCTCCCCACTCTGTCTCTGGTGAGTCCTCTCACCACCCTTGAGCCTTTGGCCTGTACCCCAGTTCTGTATGCACAAATAAATAAATCTTTAAAAAAATGTACAAAATGATGTAAAAATAAACTGTTATAAAATTTTTTTAAAAAGTGTTGTAATTCTGATATAAAAGTAATGCCTATGATGTAATATAATTATAGGATGTAATTATGTAAAAATCACATAAGAGATAGTCTGTCATTTTCAATATTATTTCTTCCAATGAAGAAATTTTTAAATGAATTTCTTGCAAAGTTGAACAAGTACATTATTCCTGATGTCCCTGAAATTTTGGAATAAGTATGAAAAAAAGTTAATTAGGACAGGAAATTCTTCCCAAGTACTGAGAAAAACCTCTGCAGTTGTAAGAGTAATTCAAGGCTGCAACAAGATTAATATTCCTGTTTCCAAATAAGAAAGTACTCAAAATTCAAAATTATAGTCTTTATTTTTTAAACAAGCAAGAAAGTTCAGGGAATTTTATTTTTATCACCATTGTAAAATAAACAGTGCTCATTTCTTCCTTAGAATTATAAAAATTTTAGTAGTTTATCTTTACTGCTAAGTGTTTCAGCATCAAGAATTATTAAATATTAGAACTAAAACAATATGGTCTGAAAATAATCAGTGAAGATTCCACTTGAAATAACTTCATCTCTAATTATAGGAAACCATCAATCCATAATATCCCTAAGACAATTTGTGTGTAGTAAAACTGCATTCTATATTCATTTATCTAACAGCTCCTTCTTCCTCCTTCCTTCTTCCTCCAAAAAAAACACAGAAACTCTTTGTCACAAGATCTCCAATAAGAGAATTTTTTTTTCTGTTGAATGCTATCCAAACGTCCTTTATGTGCTTTAATTGGGAAGAAACTATTAATGATGGTATCCCAAACAGGATTGCATTTATCTCCCAAAATGTATTTGGGAGTGAATGCATCACTCTTCAGTTTCCTTAAAAGAAATTAGAATGAGTCCTTCCTCTCTCTCTCTCTCAGGTTTATTTATTTATTAATACATACAAGAGCTGGGGTATAGGCCAGATGTTTGTGGGGGCAGAGGTGAGAGTACTCACTAGAGACAGAAAAGGCAGCAGAACAAGCAGATGGACTGAAATCCACTGCTGAGGGGGGCAGCTGGTGAGACAGAAGAGACTGGAGAGGTCTGCCCTACCGCGTGGGTCAGCTCCGTAGGATGGGGTTGGGAGTGTGGTGTTAAGGATCAAACTAACACTGCAGTGGCTGCTGATAGTTTCACAGGGCTGAGACAACTCCTTGAGCCACCAGGGAGGTCCAAGTCCTCTCTTTAATATGAATTAAAACAAAACTTACTTTCGAAAGTGGCAGAGTTGTGACTTATGGATAGTAAACATTGACTTGTTTTACTGCTTTTGACACTGTGTCAGCACAAGTTTTATTCTCTTAGCACTGAGTAGATGTCATTCTAGCAGACGTGCTTCTTTAATTTGCCTCATTCAATTGTTAACATTAAGTTAAGAAAAAATCTGCTACTTACTAATGGTAAGGGGTGGATATTTATATAATATAGCTTAAATTTCACTTGGCATTATAAACTGTCACATTTTTTATTATGGCCCAAATTTTACTTCCTACTTATTTCCTACTGATGATGGAGGTCTCTGATCCTTTGCAAAGTGCCCCCTAAGTATTTCTGGAATGTCTCATTGTCCTAATTACCACCATATTTGTTCTATTGGACTACAGAAAAAAATTCTCCCACTGTTTCATTTAGAAAAACAATTCTGTGTTGCTGTTCTAGCAAACTCCAGTGGGCACTTAACACCACTGCATGCTGTTCTCTGCATCCCCCTGTCCCTCCCGCAGCTTTGCCAAACACAGCAGTTACCCAGAGACAACCACATTTAACTTTCAAGATGCCAAAACAGCCTTGTTGTCCAAAACAGGGTTAAGCAGATGACTTCCTCACACTTCTCACTCACTTTATGAGTACAGAGCCAAAGACATTTGGGACCTAGTAGGTTAAAGACTTTAGTGAATTGGTTCTTCCAGTGTTTATTTAAAGCCATTTAGTCTTTTCTCCCTGGAACACAGAAATGTATCCAGGGGGCTAGGCCCAAGACAGATTGAGTAATAATCATTGAGCTGTATGCAGAATCTTCTCTGCTTATAGAAAATACTGCTAAATCTCAAACTGAGAATCTTTTATGCTCAATTAGAGAAAAGCATTAACAAAATGTTTGTTCTTAGTAAATAAGCAGATGGATGATATCTGAATTGAGTAGTGATAATATCTGAGTATACGAAGGAGTAATAGTCAAATTTTAAACTGTTATTTTTTATATAACAACTTTCTGTTCTTCCTTCTGTTTACTTCATCAAAGGACATAGGTATCTTCAGTTTCTAGGTAACTATAAAAGGAACTTCAAATCATCACCTTGTCCTACCAACAAGTAAAATCCTGAACAAATTGAGCCTCCCTGGTGGCTCAAGGGGTTAAGGAAACTATCCCAAGGCCTGGGAGGTGGCCTACCTGGCACAGCAGAACTCTCCAAGAGTCTCACTTGCTGCTCCTCTCAGCAGTGTATCTGCCTGTTCTATTCCCCACTCTTGTCTCTGGTGAATCCTCTCACCACTCTCTCATCTTTGTCCCATACTCCAATTCTTATATGCATTAATAAATAAATATTTAAAAAAAAGAATCTGAACAAACTGAACACTGAGCAATCAAAAATTCTTCTGAGATTTGAGATCTGACTGAATATACAGAAGTCACAGAATAAACCACTGTTTCCAAAACTGGATGAACATAGATGAATACAAAAAAATCAAAACATACCTCAGCAGAAACCCACAAGCAAAAACTTAGGTGGGAACCGGGCTCAGAAGAGGAAAACTTAAAATGATCAATTTCAGGAAGTTCCTGTGAAGAAGTCTAAGAGTAAAAACTCCAGGGAGAAAAAGATACAAAAACAGTGATACAAAAAGACACCTTCATCCCATGTTTATTACTGCTTTATTTACAATAGGAAAGACATGGAATCAACCCAAATGCCCAAAAGTAGATGACTGGATTAAAAAGATGTGGTACAAGGCCCTCCCTGGTGGCACAGTAGGTTAAAGCACAGCACTAAGAAGCTAAAGCCACTTCAGCCTGAGTTCCATCCCCACCCTGGAGGTGATCCACATGGCTCAGCAGGCCTCTCCTGGCCTGCCCACTGCTCCCCTCAGCAGTGTACTTCGTCAGTCGGCCTATTCTGCTCCCCACTCTGTCCTGGTGAATCCTCTCACTGCCCCTGCCCCTCTGGCCTGTACCCCAGTTCTGTATGCATAAATAAATAAATCTTTTTAAAAAGTTTTTTAAAAAATGCGATACATATACAAAATGGAATATTACTCAGTGATCAAAAAGATAAACACATGTCTTTTGCAATAACATGGATGGAGCTGGAAAGAATCATGCTTAGTGAAATAAGCCAGAAAGAAAAGGAAAAATACCAGATAGTTTCCCTCATAGCAGGAGTATAAAGGACCAAGTAAGAAAATAATAATAATAATGAACAACTATATATACATACCAGAGACATTTTATAGGGTGGAGTAGGGAATGGGATAAAAAATAGTGTGGGGGGAGTGAAGTATACGGGACTATGATGATGCCACATGGGTGATTTGGTGATAGGAAGCCCACAGGGAATACAACTGAGATGGAAAATGGCACAAAATGAAACTATTATATTATTAAAAAAAAAAAAAAAAACTTCAGGGAGAACCAGTCATAGTGAAAGTGAACTCCAAACTTGGTATAACTCAACTCCAGGAGGTCTGCCAGATCATCTTAACATGTGTATCAGAGAAAAATACTTTTATACTTTCATCAGGGGCAAGAAGGCAACAAACAAAGCCTACCCTTATAAGAGGCTGTTTACCAGAGCATAAACTACTGAAGTGTATAGGCCAATGACCATCTCTAACCCACTCTAGTCATACTTTCTCACCTAGGAAGACATGGAAAGACTAAGAAGCACCTGTGAAGTTCATTGTCCAGAGGCATGGGCTCATGAAAGATTGAGACTTAAATTTGATTCTGCACAATTTTTTCCTGTCCCTATACTTACCACCATATTACTAAAATTCTCTTTAAAGTAAACCTAAAAATATGAAAAAGCATTCCTTAAGGTGGACTGGAAGACTTAATACTAGTAAATGTTAATACTTCACTATTTGGTCTGTAGGCTCAATCAGAATGTGACCAGAATTTCCAGTAGCTTTTTCTTTTTTTTTTTTTTAAATGGACCAGCCTATCCTAAAATTCACAAGATGATTCAAGTGAACCAGAAAAGTCAAAAGAACCTTGAAAAAGAACAATGGTGAAGTACCTGCACTACCTAATTTCAAAACTTACTGCAAAGTCATAGTGATCTAGACACAATATATTGGCATAAGGACACACATACAGATCAGTGGAATAGAATTGATCATCCAGAAATAAATGCTTGCTTATGGTGAACTAATTTTCAATATGGGTACCATTTAAGGGGGAATAGAAGTGTTTTCAGCAAATAATACTGGGATATCCACCTACAAATGGCTGAAGTTTCAAATATACAAAAGTTATGCCCATTATTGACTCAAAGGCCTGATTGTATGATCTACAACAGGTAGACTTTTGGAGAAAAACACGAGCAAAAATCTTTGTGACATAGGATTGGCTAATTATTTCTTAGATATGACACAAAAGCATAAGCAAAGAGAGTAAAAAAATACATAGATTGGTCATCATTAAAATTAAAGAGTTGTACTTCAAAGGACACATTGAGAAAGGAAAAATAATCCATAGAATGGGGGGAAATAATTTTCATGACATATAGCTGATAATGAACTTGTATATATATATAAACATTCCTGACAACTCAATAATAAAAGTACAAATAACCCAATTAAAATGGGCAAGCGCTCTGAACAAGATGATGTTTGAATGACCTAGTCATGAAAATATGTAAAAATGTTCAACATCACTAGTTATCAGGCAAAGGCAAACTAAAATAATAGTGCAATACCAACTCACACTCATAGGATGGCCAAAATAAAAAATAGACAATTAGAAGCATGAGTGCTGAGAAATTACAACCACCATATACTGCTAGAGGGCAGGTGAAAGGATGTTGTTGCTTTGAAAAGTCTGGCAGTTCCTCCAAAGATTAAACATAGAGTCACTATATGAACCAGCAATTTCAGTTTTAGTTATGGACCCAAGAGAAATAAAAACACATTCACAGAGAAAAATTATACACAATCATTTATAATGGTATTTATAATAACCAAAAGCATACACAAATGAAATGCTTGTCAACCACTAAATGAAATATGATGTATCTATAAAACAGTATATTGTTCAATGATAAAAACAAAAATATTGGCCCTCCCTGGTGGCGCAGCAGGTTAAAGCACAACACTGAGAAGCTAAAGCCACTTCCGCATGAGTTCGATGCCCGCCTGCCCGAAGGTGACCACATGGCACGGCAGACCTCTCCTGACCCGCCCGCTGCTCCCCTCAGCAGTGTACTTTGTTAGTCAGCCTGTTCTGCTCCCCACTCTGTCTCTTGTGAATCCTCTCACCGCCCCTGAGCCTCTGGCCTGTACCCCAGTTCTGTATGTACAAATAAATAAATCTTAAAAAAAAAAAAACTGCAAGCTCTCCCTGGTGGCACAACAGGTTAAAGTACCACACTATGAAGCTCTTAGGAGCCACTGCAGCACAAGTTCAATACCCAGCCAGGGAGCTGACCCACATGGCGTGGCAGACCTCTCCTGACCTGCCCACAGCTCCCCTCAGCAGTTTATTTCAGTACATTTACCTTTCTTCGCCCCACTCTGTCTCTGGTGAATCTTCTCACCCACCACACCTCTGACATGTAGCTCAGTTCTGTATGCATAAATAAATAAATCTTAAAAATAAAAAGACCTGCAACCTATACAACATGAATGAAACTTGAAAACATCATGCTAAAGGCAAGTCACATAAGTTCACATATTTTATGATCCTCTTTATGTGAAATGTCCAGAATAGAAAATTTCAGAGAGATAGACAACGTAGACAGACAGTGAGTGCACAGAGTTAGGGTGGTTTTGGGGGGAAGGAGGAGTGAAAGCTAAAGGTATGTGTTTTGGGAGGAGACATGATGAAAGCAATGTTCTAAAGTTGATTGTGATGACACTGTAAACTTTAAATGGGTAGATTGCATGGTATTTAAAGTATACCTATATCTAGGTATCCCTCTCAATATATCCATTACAGATATATTGAAGAGAAAGAGAAATTAGGTGACATCAAAAATTAATTCAGAATTGACTAGGAATGAAGTAATTTCTTAGAACTTCATGTAGAGGATACTAAATTTACCCTATATAGAATATACATTTTAAGACTATCAAAAAAATAGTAATGTCTACAGATATCAGGACTCCATTGTTGGTGGTGAGCATAGAAGAAAAATGACAGCTGTTGGTATGTGGGTAAGTTGGAACAATGCATCAAATTTTTACAAGAATTTACACTTTAATGAAGCAAACCAAAGTATTTACTTCAAAGTGTGAATCCATAAGGATATTCAAGAGTAACTTTTCTGGAAGTGTTCTATGCCCGTGTATAAAAACACCTCTTAAGTCCAGCCTATTCAGTACCCCTATTTTAGTAAATGTTATATAACAGCCCCTTTTATAGTCCTACAATGGAAATCATGGATACTTATAATATAATTTACCTAACTATAACAAAGAAAGAAAAGGGAAATTAGTTGTAAGGAAATATGTATTTCAATATATAAACACTTCAGACACAAAATGTACTCTAGAGGGCAGTATCAATCCAGTTAGAACTCAATCTACAGCAAATTGGTTAATTTCTAATATAGCCAAGCCAGAGAATGATACATATCTGGCTCCACTGACATGTTGACTCAAAAAAAAAAAAAAAAAAAAGACTATAAAACTGGAATTACATAGGCATTTTATTTATGAAAATATATGGAAAAATGTCTTCAAAGATGCTTACTAGGAGGTTGATGATTTGACAGGAATTATCTCTAATGGTGGGATATCTAAGGATTTTTGCTTTTTTCCCTTTGTGCATTTATATTTGAATTTTCTTCTCCTTGTTAAATAAAAAGAAGTTTATGGAAAGCACCAATGGAAGAATCACAACACAGATCTGGAGTTAGGCTATCAGTCATGGAGGCTACTTTGTAAAATACAAAGGTCTTAGCCATTCTGTGGAAGCTACCAAAGGTTGAACTGGGTGGGTCCTGATACCTGGATATCCAAGGCCATCTCCTAGGTCCCCAGGCACTCATTGTGGCATAATAGGTACTGCTGGGCAGGAAGTCAGTGATCATGTGATAGGGAGATACCCATATTCTCGGCCAGTTGCAGTCCCTGCACGTTCACACAAACCCCAAGTTGTCCCACGACCCTACCACTTCCGGTGCCCCACCATTAGACCACAAAGACCTAACAGACATATTTAGGACACTGTACCCCCACAAAAGCAAACACAAATATTTCTCAAGTGCACATAGATCATTCTCCAGGATTGACCGCTTATTGGATCACAAGACAAAAATCAACAAGCAAGTAAAGACTGACATTATACCAAATATGTTCTCTGACCATAAATATATCGAACTAGAAATCAGCTATAAAAAGATAGCGGCCCTCCCTGGTGGCACAGCGGTTAGAGCACTGCACTAAGAAGCTTAAGCCAATTCCGCATGAGTTTGATCCCGCCTGCCTGCCCCGGAGGAAACCCACATGGCGAGGCAGACCTCTCCTGGCCCGCCCGCTGCTCCCCTCAGCAGTGTACTTCATCAATCTGCCTGTTCTGCTCCCCACTCTGTTCCTGGTGAATCCTCTCACCCTCTGCATCTCTGGCCTGTACCCCAGTTCTGTATGAATAAATAAATCTTTAAAAAAAAAAAAAAGATAGCAATGCCCCCATTATGTGCAGACTGAACAATATACTACTTAATGACTGCTGGGTTAAGGAAAAAATAAATACCTTAAGATGAATGACAATGAGAACTCAACCTTCCAAAATATACAGGACACAGCAAAAGGAGTATTAAGAGGGAAGCACACAGGAATACAGGCTCACAGCAAGAAAATAGAAAGAACCTAAACAACCTCATTTCTAACATCCCAAAAATCTAGAAAGAAAACCAAACCAAACAAAACAGAACCCAATAGAAGAAAGAAAATAATAAAAATTAAAGAAAAACAAGTGAAGTAAATATCAATGAGAGAGTTCAAAAGCTCACTGAAAGAACTAAAAAGATGGAAAAAGTCACTGGTGGCTCAGCTCGGGGGTGGGCAAGATGGCAGCATAGTAAAGATGCCAACAAGCCCGCACAGGCATATAGGACTTTAAACGGAATATAGACCTACATGCTACAAGTTTCAACCCAAATGAGAACATCCTGCACTCACTAGAAGGAAGATAACTGAGAGAGATTCAGCAATTGGGGAGTTCCAATAGGAGGCTCCCTCCTGGCAATGCCCAGGTGCCCTGCTGGGAAATGCCTGAGACAGGATAAGCTCAAACCTGCAGCTCTGATCTGGGGAGTGCCCAGGCTCTACTGCCACAGACAGAGACTTCTTGTGCATTCAGCTAGGCCCAGCTGCAACACTTCTAATGAGTCCCCCTCCCCACACAGTGCATCCAAGCATAGAGGGAACGCAGGACATCAAAAGCTACAAAGATCAACAGGCACCTTCCAGAGACAAAGACTCAACATGTTACCAGAAGAAGCTGAACACCACAAGAGACCCCTATTATCACTGGCAGAGACGACAGACATAATTCCATACAGTGGGGGCTGGAAAAACAGGATATACTGAAACAAAACAAGACTCATAATACCCTCCACAACTGAAGTGTCTGGAAGTCCCTCTGCCATCCCAGAAAGAACATTCAGAAAGAATGCCAGTCAATAATAGAAACACCATGCCTCAACAAATACAAAGTATTAAAAATACACAACAGGGAAAAGAAGACAAACAAATATTCAAACAAGTCCACAGGGGTAAAAATCACCACAAAAAGATCAGGCACCAGAACCCACAAAAGAAATAGAAGAACTGCTCAGCCTACAAGATAGGGAATTCAAAATCATCATGATAAACAAAAAGATGATGAGAAGGAAAAAAAATGAAATGAGACAAGCCATCAAGGAGTTGAAGAATGCAAACAAGGAAATGAATGAAAGAATGAAACAGACAAAAGCGATATGAGACAAGCAATCAATAAACTGAAGAAAGAAAATGAGACATTAAAAAAAGAAATAGAAGAAATGCAGGAGATGAAAAGGCCACTGGAGGAGATAAAGAATGCTGGGAAAAGTAATGAAACAGAATAGATGAAATGGAAGAACGAATCAGCTCCCACGAAGACACAGAAATAAAGAGAATTAAAACAGAAAAGAAATAGAAATAAAAAGGAAAAGGAATGAAGAAACACATCAAGAGCTATCTGACACTATTACGAAAGGAAATACCAGAATTGTATGTATCCCAGAAGGTGAAGAGAAAGGCCAAGGAATCGAGAAAATATTCACAGAGATAATAGAAGAGAACTTCCCTAATATGAAGAAGGTGATGGAAGTAGATATCCAAGAAGCAAGAAGAACACCAAACTACCATGACAACAGGAGAAATACAGCAAGACACATCATAGTAAAACTACCAAGAATACAAGACAAGGAAAAGATAATGAGAATGACAAGAGGGAAGAAACAAATAACCAATCAGGCTGACATCAGACTTCTCCGAAGAAACACTATGGGCAAGAAGAGAGTGGAGGGACATACTCAACAAACTCCAAAGCATTAAATGCCGACTAAGAATACTCTATCCTGCAAAGCTCTCCTTCCTCTATGAAAGAAGAATAAGGACATTTTCAGGCAAATAGAAACTCCACAATTTTGTCATGACTAAACCCCGCCTCCAAAAAAATTTATAAGAAGCCCTCAAACCAAATCAAACAGAAGAATGAACAAGAACAGTTCAAAACAAGGAATAAAAAGACAAGATGACCAAAAATGGCAAATGTAGGTGCCAGTACATCAATATTATCTCTAAATGCAAATGGCTTAAACTCATCAATGAAAAGACACAGAGTTGCAGAATGGATAAAAAACAGAACCCAGTGTTCTGCTGTCTGCAGCAAACACATCTAACTGCAAAAGATAAAAACAGATTGAGGGCCCTCCCTGGTGGCGCAGCGGGTTAAAGCACAGCACTAAGAAGCAAAAGCCACTTGCGCATGAGTTCAATCCCCGCCTGCCCCAGAGGTGACCACATGGCGTGGCAGACCTCTCCTGACCCGCCCGCTGCTCCCCTCAGCAGTGTACTTCGTCGATCTGCCTGTTCTGCTCCCCACTCTGTCTCTGGTGAAGCCTCTCGCTGCCCCTGAACCTCTGACCTGTACCCCACTTCTGTATGTGCAAATAAATAAATCTTTAAAAAAAAAAAAACAGATTGAAAATAAAAGGATGGAAAACAGTTCTACAGGCAAATGGACCAAAAAAGAAGGCAGGAACAGCTAGACTGATATCAGATCAAATAGACTTCGAACTAAAAAACGTTAAAAGAGACATAGAACACTACATTATGATTAAGGGGCAATACAACAAGAAGACATAACAATCATCAATATATATGCACCAAATGAACAAGCACCAAAATACATGAGGAAACTACTGTTATCCAAGAAAACATATATCAGAGAAAATACATACATAATAGGAGACTTCAACACGCCACTCTCCACAATGGGCAGATCAACAAGACAAAAAAATAAGCAAAGACACTAAAGTTCTAAACAAAGACCCAGACAACATGGGTCTAACAGAATCTATAGAATACTGTAGTACATTTTTTTCTCAAACCCACATGGATCATTCTCTAGGACTAACCACATACTGGGTCACAAGATAAATACCAATAGATACATTAAGATCGAAATCATACCAACTATTTTCTCTGACCATGAAGGAATCAAACTAGAAATAAACCATATGAGGAAGACAAGAAACCCACCTACCATGTGGAGACTCAAACCCACACTACTGGAGGACCGTTGGATCAATGAGGAGATCAAAGAAGAAATCAAAAAATACCTGGAGAAGAACGACAATGATGACACAAGTCTCCAAAATTTATAGGACACATTAAAGGGAGTTATAAGAGGAAAATATATAGCAATACAGGCTCACATAAAGAAACAACCTAATGGCCCACTTTAAAGAACTGGAAAAAGAACAACAAAGTAACCCAAAAGCCAGCAGAAGACAAGAAATAAAAGTCAAATCAGAAATAAATGAAATGGAAGTTAGGAAAACAGTCCAAAAAATCAATGAAACAAAAGTTGGTTCTTCGAAAAAATAAACAAGATAGGCCACTAGCCAGGCTCACAAAGAAAAAACAAGAGAAAGCACAAATAAACAGAATATAAACAAAAGAGGAGAAATCACAACAGACCCAGCAGAAATCAAAAGAATAATCAGAGAGTATATGAGCAACTATACGCAAACAAGTTCGACAATTTAACAAAAATGTACAAACTCCAACAACTCTACAACCACCCAAAGCTAGGTAAAGAAGAAGTAGAACTAAACAGGCCAATTACAAGCAAGGAAATTGAAGAAATAATTAAAACCCTCCCCAAAAATAAAAACCCAGTACCAGATGGATTTACAAATGAATTTTACCAAATGTTCAGAAAAGAACTAGTGCCTATTCTACACAGACTCATTCAAAATATCAAAAAAGAAGGAAAAATACCACATACTTTCTATGAAGCCAACATCACACTGATACCAAAACCTAACAAAGAGAACACACACAAAGAAAACTTCAGACCAATCTCCCTAATGAACACTGATGCAAAAATCCTCAACAAAATCTTAGCCAACAGAATCCAGCAATGCATTAAAAGAATAATACACCACGATCAAGTGGGCTTTATCCCAGGAGCACAAGGATGGTTCAACATCAGAAAATCAATTAATGTAATCCATCACATCAAACGACAGAAAAATAAAAACCACATAATCATATCAATAGGTGCAGAGAAAGCATTCGACAAAGTTCAACACCCATTTATGTTTAAGGTCCTTGAAATCCTTGGAATAGAAGGAACATACCTCAACATGGTAAAAGCCAGATATGACAAACCCACAGCCAATATTATCCTCAACGGAGAAAAGCTGAAAGCCTTTCCCTTGGGATCAGGAACAAGACAAGGGTGTCCACTATCGCCACTGCTCTTCATGTAATATTGGAAGTTCTAACCAGAATAATAAGACAGGAAAAAGACATACAAGCAATCCAAATAGGAAAAGAAGAAGTAAAACGGTCCTTATTGGCAGATTATATGTTAATCTACATGGGAAACCCTAGGAACTCCACAGAGAAACTAATCAAAACCATCAATCAGCTTAGCAAGGTAGCAGGATATAAAATCAACACAAAAATCAGAGGCCTTCCTATACACAAACAACGAACCAGAAGAAACAAATTAAAAAAAAAGCCATCCCTTTTCAATTAAAACAAAAAGAATCAAATACCTGAGAATCAACCTAATAAAAGTGGTAAAAGATCATTGCAAAGAAAATTACAAAACACTGTTAAAAGAAATTCAAGATGACACCATGAAATGGAAAGACTTCCTTTGCTCATGGATCAGGAGAATTAACATCATCAAAATGGCCATTCTACCAAAAGCGTTATACAGATTTAGCACCATCCCAACAAAAGTCTCAATGACATTCTTCAAAGAAATAGAAAAAATATTGATGAGATTCATATGGAACAACAAAAGACCTCAATCAAAACTCTCATGACTAGGAAGAAAGAGAATGGAGGCATTACAATCCCAAACTTCAAGCTATACTACAAAGCCATAATAATGAAAACTGCATGGTATTGGAACAAGAACAGACATACAGACCAGGGAATTCAGATAGAAAACCCAGAAATAAACCCACAGGTTTATGGGCATCTAATCTTTGACAAAGGAGCAAAAAAGATACAATGGAACAAGGTAAGTTTGTTCAGCAAATGGTGCTGGGAAAACTGGGAAGCGACATGCAAAAAAATGAAACGAGATAACTACCCCTCACCATACATAAAAATCAACTTGAGGTGGATTAAAGACCTAGACATAAGAACAGAAACCATTAAATACCTGGAAATAAAGATGGGCCAAACACTAAACAACATACACGTCAGCAACATCTTTAAAGATAGAGCATCCAATGCAACGATAGTGAAGGCAAGGATAAATAGATTGGGCTTCATCGAGTTCAAGAGCTTCTGCACAGCAAAAGAGACAGTACAAAAAACAAACAGATATCCCACTGATTGGGAAAAAAATTTCTTACACAAAACTAGTGATAAAGGATTGATCACAAAATTATACCGAGAACTGATGAACCTCAACAAAAATAAACAAGCCCATCAAAAAATGGGCAGAAGAGCTAAAAAAGACACTTCTCCAAAGAGGAAATGCAGATGGCCAGCAAGCATATGAAAAAATGTTCAATGTCACTCGTAATAAGGGAGATGCAAATTAAAACCACATTGAGATATCACCTCACTCCAGTGAGACTGGTACATCTTCAAACAACTAGCAACAACAAATGTTGGCAAGGATGTGGAGAAAAAGGAACTCTTCCGCACTGCTGGTGGGAATGCAAACTAGTATAACCACTAACTGTGGAAAACTGTTTGGAGGTTCCTCAAACTGCTAAACATGGAGCTTCCCTATGACCCAGAAATCCCACTCCTAGGTATCTACCCAAAAGACACAAAAACACTGATTGAAAAAGATACCTGCACCCCCACGTTTATAGCTGCTTTATTCACAGCTGGAAAGACATGGAAACAGCCCAAATGCCCAAAAATGGATGACTGGATTAAAGAGATGTGGTACATATACACAATGGAATATTACTCAGGAGCACATGTCTTTTGCAGCAACATGGATGGAGCTGGAGAAACACATGTCTTTTGCAGCAACATGGATGGAGCTGGAAAAGATCACGTTTAGTGAAATAAGCTAGAAAGAAAAAGGAAAAATACCAGATGGTTTCTCTCATAGCAGGAATATAATGGAACAGGCGAGAAAATAATGATAATGATGAACAGCTATATAACAGAAACATTTTGTGGGGGTGGAGTGGGGAATGGGATCAAAAACAGTCGGGGGAGGGAAATGCACTGGACTATGGTGATGGCACATGCATGATTTGGTGATGGGAAACCCAAGGGAATGGCAACTGAGATGGAAAAATGCAGAAAAATATGTAAAAATAAACTATTATAAAATTTAAAAAAAAAAGAATCAAAAAGCTGGTTCTTTGAAAAAAATAGACAAACCTCTAGCCAGGCTCACAAAGAAGAGGGGTAAATTTCAAATAGGATCATAAACAAAAGAGGAGAAATTACAACAGACACAGCAGAAATTCAGAGGATAATTATAGATTATATGAACAATTTTATGCAAACAAATTCAACAATCTAGAGGAGACAGACAAATTCTTAAATATATACAATCACCTAAGCCTGAACAAAGGAGAAATAGAGAACAACTGCAGAAAAAGAAATTGAAATTGTAATCAAAACCCTCCCCCCAAAACAAAAGATCAGGACCAGATGGTTTCATAAGCAAATTCTAACAAGCATTTAAAGATAAACTAACACCTATCCTTCTAAAACTTATTCAAAAAATTAAGAAGAATACTACCAAATACATTTTATGAGGCCAATATCACACTAATACCAAAACCAAAGACAACACAAAAAGAAAACTATATGGCTGGAAGCTATGAACACATTTTTGCTATTAAAAATGCTATTCACACTGGCCAATAAATGATATTCAAACACCTTTAAAAAAAATCCTCTCTGGTGGTACAGCAGATTAAAGCACAGTACTAAGAAGCTAACATCACTTCAGCATGAGTTCAATTCCTGCCCCGGAGGTGACCCACATGGTGGCAGACCTCTTCTGACCCGCCCCCTGCTGCAGTGTACTTTGTCATATGCCTTTTCGGCCCCCACTCTGTCTCTGGTGAATCTTCTCACCGCCCTGTGTCTGGCCTGTACCCCAGTTCTGTATGCATAAATAAATAAATGTTAAAAAAAAAACAAACTACAGACCAGTCTCCCGAATGAACATGGGTACTAAAATACTCATAATAAAATCTTAGCAACATGAATTTAACAATCATCAAAAGTACTATACACTATGACCAATTTGGGTTTATCCCAGGGACACAAGAATGGTTCAACATTTGAAAATCAATTAATGTTATTCACAATATCAACAAAAAGAAAAGTAAAAATCATATGATTCTATCAATAGATGTCAAGAAAGCATTTGATTAAATTCCACATCCATTTATAATGAAGGCCCTTGATATACCTGAGATAGAAAGAACATAACACAATAAAATTATGTCTGACAAGCTAACATGATTCTTAAAGAGTGAAAAGCTGAAAGCCTTCCCTTTAAGATCTCAAACAAGACAAGGACGTCCACTGTCACCACTACTTTTCAATGTAATACTGGCGGTTCTAGACAGAGCAATCAGGCAAGACAAAGACATAGAAGGAATCCAAATAGGATTCTCATAGATATAAATATAGATAAAGGTATAGGTATAATAAAGATATAAATATAGATATAGATAAAGATATAGGTATAGATATAGATATGTTTTCCAGACGGAGAAAATAAATAGGTGGGACTACATCAAACTAAAAAGCTTCTTTACAGCAAAAGAAAAAAATGACAGCAACCAAAATAAGGAGACACCCAAGCGACCAACTGATGAAGACCTGATATTAGCCTGGCTCCAGTGCCCATCAGGCTGGAGGTTAAGAGCTGAATGAGCCAGCGCAGCCTGGGTACTGGGCAGGGAGCCCCCAGCATACTCCCATCAGGCCTAACCCATAGGCCTGAGGTGGGGACCAGTGCTGCCCTCCAGTCTGATTCCTAGAGTGGTGCAAGATACCTGTTATTCAGGCACCCCTGCTACAGACCTTCAGAAGATGAGAGGGACAAATTAAAACCTTGGGCTCGGTCATTTCCCAGGGTGGATCCAAACAGCATGATGGGAACCACATGAGGTAAAACATAAGGGTAGCATGGGTGGTGACCTCTCCCTTGAGCCCCACCTATGATAGATATCTCCGGGCCTGAGGAACCAAACCCCTGAAATGCAGGCAATGTGAGTGGGGCTTTCTCCTTCTCTGACTCAGGGAGGAAAACACTACAGAGTTGTGACTGGGGACCAGGGGCATTAAAAACCACATAAAGAGTCGAGAGGAGGGCTCTCCCTGGTGGGGTAATGGGTTAAAGCACAGCAGCCTCTTCAGTATGCCTAGTGGTGTAATGGGTTAAAGTTTGTGGCAGCCTCTTCAGAATGAGTTGGATCCCTTATCAGGGAAGTGACAGACCTCTCCTCATCTGACCCCTGCTCCCTTCAGTAGTGTACTTACTCTATCTGTCTGTTCTGCTCCCCACTCTACCGCTGGTGAATCCTCTCACGACTCCTGCACCTCTGGCCTGTACCCCAGTTCTGTATAATTAGATAAATAAAATGAAGGAAGGAAGGAAAGGAAGAAAAGGAAGGAAGGAAAGATCTCCCATGCAATACTACAAAAAAAAAAAAAAAAAGTCGAGAAGAGCTGGTCAGGCCACGTGCTGGAGTCTGTCCCCACCGAAGAACTTCCCCACTGACACTGGTGGGGAGCAGGGTTCCCACCGCTAGAATTATATGACTCAGAAGCAGCATCATATGACAGTCACCAGAATGGATGGGACAGCCTGTGTGAACGAGGATGCAGGGAACCCAAAAACTGAACTGGGCTAGAGAAAACAGGAATCTCCAGTGCCACAGGAAGCTGCATGGTCAAGGGGTGGGAGATCCACTCCCCACACCTGCCCTACGAGAGATTCCTCTAGGGCCCAGCCTGACCACCCACCTCCCTGGGTGCTCCTGGGGACTGACAGCCTGGTCCACAGCAGTACAAGGGCACAGGTCCCTGCCCAGAAAAAGGACAAGTTTCCAGGGAAAAGATGAGACCCATCGGTCAGCCATCCATCTAGGGTGTGCAGCAAGGGAGGGGCAGAAGTGATGGGAGAGAGCAGGAGCAGGAGACACGAGGGGATCAATAACTATACAAAGATCAACTATGGAAGAAAATTTAAAAATTAAACACTAATTTTAAAAAAGTAAAAAAAAAAAAACTAATATCAAAGATTTACAAAGAACTCAGCGAAAACAAATAACCCAGTCAAAAAATAGGTAGAAGAGCGAAAAAGACACTTCTCCAAAGAAGTACGAATGGCCAAAAGGCAAATGAAAAGATGTTCAACATCACTAATGATCAGGGAAATGCAAATCAAAGCCACAATGAGAGCCTACCTAACACCTGCAAGAATGGGCCACAGAAAAAAACAGGCAACAGCAAATGATATGGAGGATATGGAGGGAAGGGCACTCTCTTCCCCTGCTGGTGGGAATGCAAGTGAGTCCAGCCACTAGGGAAAGCTGTGTGGAGGATCCTCAAAACACTAAAACGGGAGCTCCCATCTGATCCATTGATTCCACTTCCTGGGAATCTACCCAAAGGACACAAATGCTAATCTGAAAACAAGCAAAAGCTTCATTCCTAAGTTTTTTGCAGCATTATCTATAATAGCTAAGATATGGAAGCAATCTAAATGCCCCAAAACAGATGAAAAGATCAAGAAATGGTCTACATACACAATGGAATACTACTCAACCAACCATCAAAAAAGACACTCATGGCCATTCACAGCAACATGGATGGAACTGGAAGGAATTATGCTAAACAAAGTAAGCCAGAAGGAGAAAGGGAAATATCGAACAATTTCAATTATAGGTAGATTATAAGGAAACTGTACAAAGGCAAACCAAAAAAAGACAAAACTTGAAGACAGACCATAGATGTGAGGCATATGGAGGTGGAAAGGGAGGGAGAGGGGTCAAAGCAGAAGAGGGATGAACATAAGGTGTTATAGTGCTCCCCAAATCTGTTAGAGGACAGGGGGAGAGGGACACCCCTGAGAACCCAAAACCTGCCTGCTCTAAGTGGGTTCTGCCATCCACCGCAAAAAGACAAAACATATAAAACTTTAATGAAAAGGGACTTTAATACAGTAAATATACAATACGGAACACAAAGAATATAATTTCTAAATCAAACACCTGAAGTGACCCACTCCCTCGTGGGCAAAAGTCCACCCAAAAGGGATTGGTCCAAAGCAAGTCCTGAAAGCTGCCACAAGACTAAAGCACCTTCTGGCTGGGACCCATGGAAAAGGGTCAGAAATGGCCAGACAAGTCTGGGGGGAAAAGAGCAAAATCAAAATCAGTATAAACACTGCCATAGTCACCTCCCTACGGGTATCTCACCCACATCTGCCTTAACCAGTCCAGGGTCAGGAAACAAGCACGGTTTCTTCATCACATGCTTGCTGCTCCATGTGGCTTCCTCAGGTCTCCTGGCTCTCCATCCTGCTTCCTTCCCTTCTCTTCTCTCCTTTTTCTCTGCTCAGCTCCACCTTCCTTCTGGGTGGGGCAGGGAACCTGGAACTTCCCTTTTTCTTATGGACCACCCTGTTACAATGGGACTGTGGTGATAGATCATGAGTGTTAAGGTGGTGGGCAAACCACTATGACAGATAAAGAAAAAATAAGGTAATTTGTTCAAAACTACCAAGGCCTTAAGTGACAGCCCATATTATCAACATGTTTTTCACCTAATCCAGTGTCTTTATATTTTGTTTCACTTTCAGTTTGAATTACATTTTGCATTCAACTTATAATAACTAAACTGATAGTATCAGTTATGTTTGATAATGTCCTGTCAAAATCAATTGATTATCTCTTTTTCTTTTTTTAAGATTTATTTATTTATGCATACAGAGCTGGGGTACAGGCTAGAGGTACCAGGTGGTGAGAGAATTCACCAGAGACAAAGTGGGGAGCAGAACAGGCTGACTGCTGAGGGGAACAGCGGGCAGGTCAGTTGAGGTCTGCCTCACCATGTGGCTCGCCTCAGGGGCAGGTGGGGATTGAACTCATGCTGCAGTGGCTTTAGCTTCTTAGTGCTGTGCTTTAACCCGCTGCGCCACAAGGGAGGGCCCTATTATCTCCTATTTTTTTTTAAAGATTTATTTATTTATGCTTACAGATCTGGGGTACAGGCCAGAAGTGTGGTGGGTGAGAGGATTCACCGGAGACAGAGTGGGGAGCAGAACAGGCAGATAGCCGAAATACACTGCTGAGGGGAACAGCGGACGGGTCAGGAGAGGTCTGCCGCGCCATGTGGTCTCCGGGGCAGGCTGGGATGGAACTCATGCGGAAGTGGCTTTAGATTCTCAGTGCTGTGCTTTAACCCGCTGCGCCACCAGGGAGGGCCCTTATCTCCTATTTTTAAAGACACCACAATGGATACCTGTTGCTAGGTAATAAGTTTGCCACTTTTAAGTGTCAGGTAGAGTGCAACTCACCAATTGCATATTCAATTCAATTGAATGTTGTTTTTAATGATCTGTATCACCTTTGGTTTTTATGGTTATAATCAAATCCAAAATGTTGGCAATTGTTGGTTGATTACCTTTATTCCTGTACTTTTTAGGTCATTTGTTACTTAAACGTCTGTGCCTCTTTATTATATTGTGATTAAATATATTGAAGCAAGAAAATAAAAAATCTTTATCGTACAAAGATAATTAAGAGGATGCTACAGGTACAGAAATGTACATGGTCTTTTCCCTGGGGAAACAAGATATGGACTACAAATAAAGGAAACCACTAGCACATTTGCATCAAGAGAATTTCTCTTGAAGCATACTCAGTAAGTATGCTTGAAGCATACTAGAAGGCTGACCATTAAAAAAAGTGAAAAATTACCTGATGTGAATAAATACATCAAAAGATTCATATTGTTTAACTTTGCTGGAACATTATACCACTGCCAATTTCAAAATTATAATTTTCTGTAATTTCTAACTTTTGCTATTGAGCAACAACATATCCAAAATCAAATACAAATATTTATATAAAATACATACGAAAGCATTTAAACCTCTGGATTATTCCTTCAAATAGACCAAATGGCAAAGTCCATCTATATTCCCGAACCTCCTATCAAAAACAATACGCTGTAAAACTTGGAAGACTTGTAAATAGAACTAAAGCTGCCATTCCCATCTTCAGCAATTATTTATCCCTGGTTGAGGGCCTGGCGCTCCCGCCACAAGCAGCGTTTACCAAAGAGCTCAGACGTTTGCCTACAGCATCAAACTGGCTGAGCAAACA
>NW_004567105.1:37801864-37810178 GCF_000260355.1 Condylura cristata
GCGCGCGGCCCAGGGGCGTTGTGCGCACTGAGGAAAGTTGGAGCGACTGCGCGACTCCGTCCCGGAGAGGCCCCTTCTTCCCCGCCGCCTTCTGCGAGGCCCGGCGCCGCTGGCCTTTGGCTCCTGTCCGGTTTCCAACCCCGGGGCCTAGCGAGCGCCGCGGCTGCTCTGCCAGTCCGGCCGAGCTCGGAGGCTCAGGGTGGGGGGGCTGTCCCTTGAGGCGCGCGCCCTCCGGCGGGGAAGGCGAGCTCCGCTGGGCTGTAGTGGCCCGACTGGGCCGCCGCGCTGGAGACTTGGCTTTTGTCGCCCGCCCGGAGCCCGCTCGTGAAACCAAACTTTACTGCGCCGCCGTGACCTCGCGGAGCGCGGGAGGGGAGCCGCGCCGCCGGCGTCGGCCTCACCCCGTGCTCTGAATTCCAAACCGTCCTCCCACCCGGGCCGGAGCCCGTTGCTAGGCTGACAACAAAAGGGCCACGAGATCTAAACTTAGCTGCAGCTCTTAGCTGCTCCTCGGACCTAGACGTTTGTAGCGCGGAAGACGTTTCTTGTAGATGGCTAGCGCTCGGGTCACCCCCACACGTTTTGGGAAATTGAAAAGTAAAAGCCTTTTTAGAGGAATTGATGAAATCGTTAGCCGAGTGAGATGACTTGAAAGCCCCCGGTATATTTGCGTGCCTCGTTGCAGATGGCGAGTAAGGAGCTGAGCGTTTTTCATTCATTTTGGACTACATTTCAACTACCCTCATTATCACCAGCCAACTAAGATGTATGGCAAAAGTGATCAACAAGTTTTTGAGATATACTTTAGATATTAAGCGCTGGTCTTAATTTTTTCCAGCTTTGGAAAGTCTCTTAAATTTGAGGGAAAACATTATATGCATGGGGGGCTGCTTTTTTACTTTTGCATTTTCTTGACTTAAAAGTTAATGCCAAAAAAATGTACAAAATGATGTAAAAATAAACTTTTTTAAAAAGTTAGTTAATGCCTCTGACTACTTATGTCAGAAGCAGAATATTGCAAGCACAACTTTCCTAAATAACTGGTGGTATTTGTATTTTTTGGCTATTGTATTGCATATGTCGTCCACTCCCTTTCTAAATCATTACTTTCTTTTATCACTTTATTTGAAGTTTGATTTTATCATTTCACTTTTTTGCTTCTGGTTAAGAGATACAGTAAAAAGTTCGCGGGATCCTTTTTCCTTATTTTAACTGGGCAGAATTGAAATTTCGAAATAATCTTTAGATTTCTTTTGTTTTATACTATCCTATCAAAGACGATCTGAACTTTATGTTGTGTTTTTTGCAATATGAAAGCTTGTTTTTTTAACTAGCTATTTTTAATGTAGGTACACTTTTTTTTTTTGCAATAATGCTTTTTGGTGCTTGTAAATATAGTAACAGTCTTTCACTTTTTCACTCATGTTGCCTGGGTATTTTAGTATTGTTGTGGTGTAGTTGGATTCGATGGCTTTCTCTTAAGTGTATTCATGCTGTGTACAGACATTCTTCAGCATGTCAAGGGGAAAGAAACCTGCAGAAGAAGGTCGAAGATTGTTCCTAAATATACTGCCTGAAAATGTGTGTCATGGTAGAAATTTTCAGGTGGTAGTAATAGGGTTCACACTGACCAGTGCCCAGGCAATTTTCTTCGAAAGCTGTGCAGTTAAGTGGGCGAGATAGGGTGAATCAGTGCTGTTTCATGATGCACTTGATTCATGAGCAATAGCATCGTTTAGTAAAAAGAAAATAAAATATTGTACTACTCACCGACTTCACACTGAACATACACCAGTGAGAGTTGTAAAATCTTACTAAGAGAGTGACAGGCATAAAAATAAAAGGAGTCAACCATAGAATCATTTTCATTTTAACTTCAATTTTAGTGAGCTCTGCCATCATCTACCTGCCCTTGGCTTTTAGTGATGTAACTTGAATTTTGAGCAACCTTAATAAAATGAAGCTTAAGACCTAATTTCTTGATTATATCCTCTGCCACAAGAAAGAAATTAATAGCCTTGTACCTGGTCTTGCATTTGAGTGAGTGTAACATAGAAGCATTCCACAGAGCCCTGAATTAAATAGAAGGTAGCTTGGTATCATTCTGTTGTTATTTGGACAACTAACTTTGCATTGTCTTTTTTTTTTTTTTTTTTAAGTTGTGGCTTTGGGAATTCCTAGTAGTTAGCCTAGTACTTGTTTTTACAATATGAAATGTGAAAACAGTATCAACTCTTTATTTGCAAAATATTTTCCTCAAGAAGTCTCACTCTGACCTTCGTTCATCTTAAATTTTTTAACACCCAGAAGCCAGAATGATCCTGATAAAATGTCAGGTCATATCACTCACTTCTAAAACGGCCTCCCTTCTCATAGTATATATCTCTTACTGTAGTCTGCCAGGTTCTGAGTGTTTTGAGTCTTTCTGACTTCATCTCCTCACTTTCTCCCACCACACTTCTACTCTGCTACTGAGGTTTTCTCTGACTACTCCGTTTAAAATAACAGACACATTTCCTAGCCTTTTTTATGCTGCAGTTTTCCCCATAGCATTTACTATTTTCCAACATACTGTATAATTTACTGACTTTTCTATAAAAACAGGGTTTGGCAGTTTGGGTTGTTTGATCCCCAAGCACCTAAACTATATCAGACATATAGTAAGAAGTTAATATTCAATGGTGTGATAACTCAGTACTTTACTACTTTTAGTAGTAGTTTCTAACTTAAGATTGTACAAGACAATCTGTTGCATAAACTGCTGAATTTTATCTGTGTATTATGATCACTTAAGGGGTCCTCGTTTCTTCCTTCCTTTTTTTTTTTTAAGATTAACTTTATGCATACAAGAACTAGAGGTAGTCCAGAGTTGCTGGGGGGGGGGAGAGGGGTGTGGTGGAATGAAAGGATTCACCAGAGATAGAATGAGAGCAGATCAGGCAGATCTACTGAAATACACTGTTAAGGGGGTGAGAGAGGATAGATCTACTTGTTCCATGTGGGTCAGCGCTCTGGCAAGGGATGGAACTCAGGTGGCTTTGCCATGGCAGGGCCATCACAGTGGTAGCACTGAGATTTAACTCCTGTGCCACCAGGGAGGCCCAGTCATGCATTCTTTTGACTTCATTGAATGTTTACTTTTCACATCAGAAAATGTTCCATGCTCACCTAATTCATTAATTACTAAGCGCTGGTATTAACCATTTTGAAAAGAGGTGGTTTCTTTTAATAGAGAAAGGTATCTAGAAACCAAGATTTAGATACTATATTTATTGATTTCTATACATACAGAAAACCAATTTCTCCAATTTCAGTTCACAGTGCTTTTGTTTTCTGCTGTACCAAATGTATAAATCCATTTGCTTTCAAGGAAGAACCTGGCTCCTGTTATCCTTAGTGTACTTATGGTATGTTCCCAGTGGCAGATTTTCCATTGCCACTGCTGCTTCCTCCCAATTGCTTAACATTTTATTCCCCTTCTGCTCCAACAACACATGCGAGGATGCACCCCTTATTCCAGGCTCTCAGATATCTCCTGAGGGTCTCACCTTTCTGCTTGAGTTCTGGCACCTCACCATCTGGGTCAGGGTCACTTACCATCTCTGGTGTTGATGCCTGGCTTTCTGTGATTTGTGCTTCAGCACCTCTGTGCAGATATGTACTTTGCAGAGACTACTGTTTATAAAACATTACACCGAAAATTGTAGTGGAAATTAGTGGCCAAATTTGTTCGCAACTTTTCAGACTTAAAATTGAGATTCTCATCCTCTATTAGTGATAAATCTAATCTTCCTAATTTTGCCTTTCATCGTGAGGTTTTTTTTTTTAATCCTTATTTTTATGTATTTATGCATACAAGAACTAGGGTGAAGACCAGAGGTACGGGGTGGTGAAAAGAGACAGAGTGGGGAGAAAAACAGGCAGATGTACTGAAATCCACTGCTGAGGGGAGCAGTGGGCAAAACAGGAGAGGTCTGCTGTGCTCCCCAGCTGGGGATTGAACTCACTCATGTTGCAGGTATCTTGATAGTGTTGACTTGAACTCCTGTGCCACCAGGGAGGTCCCTCACCCTAAAGTTTTCATATGTACTTTTAGGGCATTCTTTGAAGTATAATTTGACCATAAGGTAAAATTAGTTTTTGGCTTGTTGGGTTTTTGAGGTTTGCTTGGCATATAGGGTCTAGAGTCATGCAGGCCTACTTTGAATTTTGGTTGTCCTCTTAGAGTCATAGTGACCTTTTATGTGTCAATATCTCAGTTTCCTCACCTCTTTTACTTAGAAATAACGGTTACCTAAGTCGAATGATAATAGCAGCTGATTCCATCTCATGTTTCTTACTTTTAAGTTAGCTGTTTAGCAAGTCACTTTCTGGTGTTCAAAGTTGGTGGTGTTTTCAGTTCTGAATGTACTCTGATATTTTGAGGAGTAAATGTGTGCAAAGGCAAACCCCAGAGTATTTAGTTTATTGCCTGATACAAGTAGACTATACCTTTGTACAAGTGTGGATTTGTGGTAGCTGTCTGTTAGGGCTGGGAATGAAATGCCTCTGTCCTGGAAGAGCTTAGCCCTTGCCAGCCCTTCTTGATTATTCACCTGTGTTCTTCCCAGTTTTTCCTAACTAGTTTTCTGTATTTTCCTTTCCCTGCTTCCTGCTGCTACTTTACCTTCAAACCCCCAATTTGAATATCTTAGAAACTATTCTCAAGATAGATAAATGGGAGGGTGGTAGTCTTTTCCTTAGTGGTTCCCCACTTGCATAAGACACAACTTAAGCCCTGCCTTGAGCTCCACTTAAAACTCCTTTTACAGGCCCTGCCTGGTGCTGCAGTTGGTTAAAGCACCAAGGCTAATGGTAGCCGCTTCAGTGCCAGTTTTATCCCTAGCCCTAGAGGTGATCCACATGGCACAGGAGACCTCTCCTGTCTCTCCTGCTGTTCCCCTCAGCAGTGTACTTCTTCTTGTTTACCTGTTCTGGTCTCCACTTTGTCCGGTGAATCCTCTCACAGCCCCTGTACCTCTGGCCTGTTACCCAGTTCTGTATGCCTAATCTTTAAAAAAAAAAAAAACTCCTTTTACATTTTGACCTATAATTATGTCTTTACCTGGCACTTCTTTCCATCCTAAATGAATTCTTTCTGAGTACTGAATAAAATGCTTGTATTAGCACTTAGTATATACTATTAGCACTTAGTATATACTATCTTGTTCATGTTTTGTATTCTACTTCTCTAGTTCTTGCTTTTTCTACCAGGAAGTGATAAACAATCTTCATCTGTCTTTATATTCCAATACCTGTCCCAATACTCTTACCACAGTAATAGTTCATCAACTACAAAAAAAAAAAAAAAATGTAAATTTGAAGAGAGCAGTTAAGGTAACACTGCTGTGAAAATTCTCTGGGAACAACTTTCAAATTATACTATTAATGTTAATATACCTGTAACACAATTTTGTGTACCTAGATGATCTGTCTAAATTTATTAATGGGGAATCAAATATTAATCAAATGTTCTTGTTTACCTGAAAACCTTACCATAGGAAATCCTTCAGATGGGACAGCATTTCTTTAGGAAATGTTCATGTCCAGTTACTTAGACGCCAGCTTGAGTAATATAAGAGATAGGAAATGGTGACCAACTTTATCATTTCAGAACTGCTACGGAACTAAATGACACTGAGCTGAATGTGAAGGAGAAACAACCCCAATCAAGCCTTGAAGGAAGTTGAAAATTTCTTTCATGTTAACATAGCTACTCAGCTTTCTTTGATTATAATTTAGCTTTTTCCATATTTTCTTTTTAACCTGTCTATGTCTTTGTTTTTACAAAGTTTTCTGAAGGCAGCTTATAGTTTCTCTTTAAAATCCAATCTGACAGCCTCTCTTTTAATTTGTTTAGACTGTTTACACTTAATGTGAATATTAATATGGCACACTCCTTTGTCCTCTGTTCCTTATTTTTCTTTGGTTGTGTATGTTTCAGTATTCTACTTTAAATTTAACTATTGGGCTTTACACTAGACCTCTATTCTTCAGTGGTTGCATTAACTTTACTGCTGACAACTTGAAGTATGTCTAGTTTGGATTGAGATGTGCTGTCAGTATAAAAGACAGCAGATTTCAAAGTCTTAACCACCAAAAAGTAAAATATCTCATTTAATGTTTTTTATTGATTACATGTAGAAATGGTAATTTAGTCATGTGAGGGTATAAAACTAAATTAAACTTGCTGTGTTTTAATGTTTAAACTATGGTTACTAGAAAATTTGAAATCCCATATGTGACTTATACTGTGCTTCTATTAGACAGTGCTGCTGTAGGGGTATTATAGCAGTTTGTGTGTGTGTGTGTGTGTGTGTGTGTGACAGTCTACTTAGAATTGATATTCAGATAGGACCTTTATGTTATAGTGCCTTAGTTGCAAAAATCTTTACTTTCAGTGACCAGCTGAGATTTGTCTGGGCCTGTTAATCTTTGTGTTGGTCCTATTTGGTAGCACAAACATTGTGAATTTTAAAATTTATGCCTTTTATCAAGTTTGGGGGCCTTTTTGGACAGTTTCTAAAGAATTTTTCTTTGCCAATCTCTTTCCTCTTTTTACCAATCTCTTTACTCTTTTTCTGAAACTCAGATAACATGAATAAAACTTGACGTTATCAACAGGACTCAGACTTGTTTTCTTTTTTTTTATTTCTATTTTTCAGCTTATGTCATTTCTGTTGATATATTTTCACATTCACTTACTCATTCCTTTGCCTCTCCATTCTGTTACTGAGACTTTCAGCTCAAAAAATTTCCCTTTTTATATAGATACTCTTTCTTTGCTGAAATCTTGTCTTTTCATTTGTTTCAGATTTGTTTTTTTTCTCTATGGGAGACAATTTAAGTTTGACAAAATGGCTAAGTTTTAGCTATGGTTGTTAAAACATATACCTTAGTCATTTATTCAGATGTGTGTGGGGCACTCATTTGAAGGCTTGGTGCTGGATTCTAGTAATAGAATGATAAACAAGGCAGATAACAGCTTAACAATTTTGTGGTCATTTATATCAGTAAGAATGTTACTGAAACTGGGCACACCCAGGAGAAAGGGGATGACCTGGTGGTGAATCCTCACCCTGTGTTCATGTATGCAGGACAGAGGGAAAGAAAGAATTTATAGGCCAGATGGTATCTGTGGTGCAGAAACCAGACTCCAGGAACGAACTGGCTGCTTGCAGCACTGCAGTGGAGCCCTGTTCAAGCTTGAGGAGGAGCACGTGAGGGAGTGCACCCACGTGGCCCACCTCCGTGGAGCTGGACCTGGACCTGTGGTACAGAGGGATAGAGGTGACCAGTACACAGGGACAGAGACAAGCAGATAACTGCCCACAGATTGGCCTGCCTCTGTTCCGGCCCTTTAAAGTCCTTTGGTGGATCTGCTCTGTCTCTTACACCCAACACCCAAAATCCCTCCATCCTCACTTTCAGGAAGTCAGACGATGGAGTTTGAAAAACTAACCCACTTGTGAGCACCTGCCACCAGCTTGGAGATTGTTGGTCCTAGAGGAGGTTGGGAATTACAGGATGGGGCCAGGGCGGTCAGTAAGGCTGTGACTGCCCACTATGCTAGTCTGGTACAGGCTCACTTAGCATGGCACCAGCAGACAGAGACCACCGGGCTTGGTGTACTGGCTAAGAGCAGCATAGCAGACCTGGCCTCATGGTGTCTGTTCCCCAGCACCCCGAGCTGGTGGTCCACCCCCCACCCCACCTTCCCATGCAGCCTGTGTGTGTGATGCTGCAGAGTACCCTTAGTACCCTTAGTGCCTGCCTGGTTGGCCGGCAGCAGGATGGACACCTGCTCCTGAATAGGGACAGGCTCGCACCGAAGTAGAGGGCTTCGCAGGTGCACATGACAGATCTGCAACAGGCTGGGCCCCTTGCAGTCCGGGAGCGATATATCAGCTGTCACTGGAACTGGACACTTTAGGCCAGTGTGACTATGGTACAGGCAGCAGTGACTTGGAGTAATACATGTTCCTTTTTGGCAAAGAGCTAATGAGTTCCAACCTTACTATTTTTGTTCACTTTGAAACTTTGGATAAGTTACTTGATTTCATTGTATGTAAATTGGGAGAATATTCACAAAATAATGAAAATGCTAAGTAGAAGAATAAGTTAAGTAACCAATTATGTGCCAGCTAATAGCTAGAAATAGTATTAAAAGTATATTGGCCCTCCCTGATGGCGTAGCGGGATAAAGCCCAGCACTAAGAAGCTAAAGCCACTTCCCCATGAGTTTGATTCCCGCCTGCCCTGGAGGAGATCCACA
>NW_004567105.1:37810377-37811531 GCF_000260355.1 Condylura cristata
CTGCAGGTCCAACTGTTGGGGTATTTGAAGCATTTGTGGTAAGATTTCATTCAGGAAAGAGTCATTTTCTGCCATGCCTGATGCTAATGAAGAAGGGTACGTTTTTTTTGTTTTTTTTTTTAATTCATAGTATATATATCCAGATTAGAATAATAGTGTTTCATAGGAGTAGGAATGTGAAAATGCCTTTTAAAATTGTGTTCACAGTATTAGTTTGAGAACACATTGATTATACTATATAACTATGCTATTGTATTGAGATAAGATGAGTTTGTGTTTAAGAAATTCAGTGACAGGCATAGCTAGTGTAAAGAGCAAGTGGATGTCCTTTGTTTACTACACAAAACAAAGTATTTTTTTATATATTTGTTTTATAGCAAGTTCTACCAATTTAGAAGGGATCAGCACAACGTGGCATTTCTTGAGGAACCAATCAAAGGGACTGATATCTATTAGCATCTGCAAAAAAGGTTAATTTCTAAAGTTGCATTAATGTTCATTATGTTTTTAGAATCTTGTTTAAACAGAACAGGGCAGTATTTCAGGAATACTAATTTGAATTACTGCTCTTTTTTCCTTACTGTCATATCCCTATTCTCTATTTTTATGTGGTCATTCATTGTCATTGATTCTTCTCCTTTAAGGTTTGCTTATTTGTGTGTCCTATATCCCATTTCCTTTTTGGGAGAGTGGGTAGACAGGGATTGTTATTTCAGTACTGTTTTTCCAAGGTATATCAGTGGTTGGTTAAATTAAAGACATAATGGACAATTTTCCTTTTTGGGTTTAGAAGGAAAGGATAAAAAGATGCTAATTCTTCTTCTGCTTCTGTACTTAGGTCCAGAATGCTTTTCTTTTCTTGGCTGTACCTGTTGCCTCTTGGGAGGTTTGGTTATTAAGAATTCTCTTAACATTGCACTGTTCTTTTGCTCTTTGTGTCTAGTAGACATAAGCCTTACTCTTTTAAATATTAACTCTACTTTTTGACACTTGTAACTTTTCTTTAAGAGACCTATAAAAGATGTTGACTTTGGGCCCTCCCTGGTGGCGCAGTGGGTTGAAACACTGTACTAAGAATCAAAAGGTACTTCCGCATGAGTTCGATCCCCTCCTGCCCTGGAGGAGATCCACATGGCATGGCAGACCTCTCCTGA
>NW_004567105.1:37812076-37869135 GCF_000260355.1 Condylura cristata
AAACTAGCAACAACAACTGTTGGTGAGGATGTGGAGAAAAAGGAACTCTCCTGCACAGCTGGTGGGAATGCAAACTAGTACGACCACTATGAAAAACTATTTGGAGGTTCCTCAAACTGCTTAACATAGAGCTTCCATATGACCCAGCAGTGACTCCTCTCACTGCCCCCATCCTCATACCTCTGACCGGCACCTCCCAGTTCTTTTATACAAAAATGAAAACTTTTTTTTAATAATATGGGGTTTTTTTACATCATTTTGTGCATTTTTTCATCTCAGTTGTAATCCCCGTCGGCTTCCCATCACCATAGTCCAGGACATTTCCCTCCCCCCATGTTTTTGATCCCATTCCCCACTCTACCCCCATAAATTGTCTCTGGTGTATAGCTGTTCATTATTTTTTTTTTCTTGCCTGGTCCGCTATACTCCTGCTATGAGTGAAACCATCTGGTATTTTCCTTTTCTTTCTGGCATATTTCACTAAGCATGATCTTCTCCAGCTCCATCCATGTTGCTGCAAAAGACATGTGGGTTTTTTGTTTGTTCATTTGTTTGCTGAGTAATATTCCATTGTGTATATATACCACATCTTTTTAATCCAGTTCATCCTCTTTTGGGCATTTGGGCTTTTCCATGTCTTTCCAGTTGTAAATAAGGCAGCAGTAAATATGAGGGGGAGCCAGTATCTTTTTGAATAAGTGTTTTTGTGTCTTTTGGGTAGATACCTAGGAGTGAGATTGCTGGGTCATGTTAAGCAGTTTGAGGAACCTCCAAACAGTCAGAAATGAAATTAAAAAAAAAACAAAACAGTAATTTGACCATAGGTTACTCCCTTTTTTATAGATAATTTATTTGCATATGTTTTACATCAGATGTAGTCCCCATAGAATTTCTACACCAGTTTACCTGTGCATCACCACCTCAGTACCTTGTGTTCCTCCCACCCGTGTTTTGTATTTTCTTTCTCCCTGCTCCTCTGCAGAATGTGTCTTAATTATGTCTATATGCTTATTTTGTTCAATTTTGTTGTACTGATTTTTTTTCCCTGATCCCTTATTTGGTTCCCCTATATACCTGCTATAAGTGAAACCATCCAATATTTTTCTTTTTCCTTCTGACTTACTTCACTGAATATAATCCCTTCTACTCCATCCATGTTGTCACTAATGGCATTAGCTTATCCATTTCTATTGCTGAATGTATATGTACAACATCTTCTTGATCTAGTCATCAACATCTTCTTGATCTAGTCATCTATTTTTGGGCATTTGGTTTGTTTCCAAGTCTTACCTATTAGAAATAGTGCTGCAATAAATGGGGGGGGGGGTGCGGCGCTGCATGTATCCTTTTGAATTAATGGTTTTGTGTATTTTGGGTAGATCCCTAGGAGTGTAATCCCTAGGAGTTGAATGGCAGCTCCATCTTTAGTAATCTGGCTTTCCACAGCCATTGCAGCATGAGTTCCATCCCCAACTAAGGAGCTGACCCACATGGCACAGCAGATTGCTCCTATCTCACTTGCTGCTCCCCTCAGCAGTGTACTTCAGTCAGTTGGTTTGTTTTCCACCCCACTGTCTCTGGTGAATCCTTTCCGCCCCCCCACCCCCGGATACACACACACACCTCTGGCCTATACTCCAGCTCTTATATGCATGCGTAAGTAAAATAAATATTAAGAAAAAAAAGTTAGCCAAATTATTGACTAAAACAGTAGTTGCTCCTTTTTTGACTGAGTACTCTTCTATTATGATGACTGTGCCATAGTTCATTTTGATGAAATCCATTGTTACCGCTTCTTAAACTGTCTTTGGTTTGAGTATCAGTAATGCTGAACTCATTAAGTGAGTTGGAAAGTATTCTTCTGTTTTCTGGAAGAGATTGTATTAAAGTGGTATTTATTCCTTAAATGTTTAGTAAAATTGACCAGGGAAACTATCTGTACCTGGTGATTCTTTTTTTGAAGACTTAGTATAAATTTAGTTTCTTTAAATAGTACTATAGCTACTTTGTGCTGGTCTATTTAATTTGTCTTTCTAAAGGCTTACATTTTATTCATCTTTTCAAAGAAAGCTATTTCATCAATTTTTATTTTATTCTCTGCCTTTTTTCTGGTTTCTTAAGCTAGATATTTAGATAATTAGTTTAAGACCTTTTCTGTTAAAAGCATTTTAATGCTTAAATGTTTATGCTTTGCCTTAGTTTTTGTTCTTTTGCAAACCCCCTTTTTTGTTATTTTGAGTATTTTTTAATATTCCACTTAAAATTTTTTTACTATATACATAAATGCATGCATGCATGCATGCATGCATACACACATACATACATACATACACATCTATATGTATAGTGGTTGTTTCAGGAATTATATACTTCTTTTTTCACTGTATTCTTAGAATCAATATTTCACTTAATTCTTTACTGTGAATTTATGGCTCTCTTCAATAGTATTTGCTCTTACTTGTTGGAACATTTTTATACCTGTCTTGGTCAGCAGTTCACCCAGTGCTTTAAAATCTGTGTCATTTTGGTATGCAAGTTGCTATTGTCTTTTCCCATGGGTGTTTGGGATTTTCCTGGTTCAATGCCAAGTAATTTTGGATTGTGTTTGGACATTTTGACATTATGTTATTAAATTAGTGTCTTGTTTAAATGCTGTGGGGTATGTTGATATTTTTGTTTTATCAGGCAGTTGATCCACTTGGGTATACACCACAAGTTCAGACCATCTTCCTATTGTTCTTCAGTTTCAGCTTTGTTTTGCAGTACTATCTGAAATTTTTCCATGTGGGCACTACAATAGCTAATCTGTGGCCTGCAGGAGGCCATATTTTAGTTTGCAGATGCTGGCATACTGCTTAAAGGTAAAGCAATATATATATGCATCTCATGGTGATCTAGGAGATCATCATTAATTTACAGGTTACTTTCTTAAACTGTTGTAGCCACACTATTTTCTAGATTTTTTCAGAACCCCTCTCTGTCCCCTGGCTAGAAAGCTCAGCTTTCCTTTACTCCACTGTGAATCTGGAACTGAATAACAGGAAAATAATTAAGGTTAGTCTACAATTTCCTCGTTTACTGAGAAGGGGCCTTACTGTTTTAGTCTGCTGCTAAAACTGTCAAAGCTTGGGGGCCTCCTTTGCGGCCTAAAGGTAAGTCTCAGCATTATCACCACTGAGGCCTGTGTTCAGTGAGCACACCTCTTGTGTCTCACTTGCTGCTCCTCTGAGCATTGTATTTCAGTAGATCTTCCTATTCTGCTCCCCATTATGTTTTTGGTGAGTCCTCTCACCTCCCCACCCCCACATCTCTGGGTACAGCCCAGATTTCTACCCAAACAAATAAATAAATAAATAAAAATTTAAAATAAGTAAACCTGTTGTAATCATTACCACTTTTGCATTGCCTGAAAACTGGGGCATGAAGAGTAAGAGCAAAGAAATAAAAAGATTTCCCTGACTTGTTCCAAGAGTCATTCACTAATAAATAAATAATTCTAAATCTTGTTACCAGATAAAAATAGAGGCCTCTTACTCCTTGCAAAGAATTGGAAGGTTTCTTCTAGAGTTCTTTCTGTTGTTTTCAGTAGATACTTACTAGATTTAGGCTTTGTTAAACCCAGGCTAAAGGCAATAAATGGGTGAGGGAAATTATAAATCACTGGACCCTGCCCCATTCCACTTGCTATTATTTACTTTTGAATTTTCAATTAGCTGTTCCATTCATTCTGTCGGTGCTTTATAGTTTCATTCAGTGAGAGCAACAGGTGAAATGTGCTTAACCATTTTACTCAGATTTAGAACTCTAGTCTCATTTATTTTAGAATGTAATGGCAGTCTAATATTTAATCTCCTTATGCTCATTGTAAATATGGTTTGTCAATTTCATTTTGTCACATACGTGTGATCCTGAGATGTGTCCTAGAACAAGCACTGTTAAGGAGATGCTACTATATTAAATATATAAGGAAATAGGAATATTAAATTTTCTTTTCAGGTACAGGTTTTGTGAACTCTTTTTCATAATCATTGCATTTGAAAAGACTTTCCTGATCTCTCTTTAATGTGTTTTCTAGCTGAGGATTTCTGGCTTGCTGTTCACTTTGGAAATGTTTAATTTTTATTTTAACCTTTTAAAAATGATTTGTTTCAGTAATTAGGTTTTTGGCCTTCATCAAAAGCACAGTGTGATAGAGCATAGCATGCTTCTTAGTGAACTCTTGGCACTTAACCTGCTATTGAAGAAAGTTGTGCAAGGATTTTAGAGACATTTTGAAGCATAGCTCGTTTTCTAGATTAACATACAAAGCTGTTTTTACTATAAGACCTGTAAGTGTGGTTCACTTCAGTTTCTTTATTTACATTTTATCTGATAAGAACATCATACACGATTATATATTAGTGGATGATTCTTAGAAAATAAGTCTTTTTCTGCTTATCCAGAATTAAGAGTTGAAAAGAAAGATTCCTAGAAATTTCTGCTATTTAACTGCTGACTAGCTACCAGATCCCTGATAAACTTTTTGAAATTCAGGGATTGATGTGTAATAGTAACTAAGCAGAGCATGTTTTTTAATCTGTTCAAGCTGCTATAAAATACCACAGTAATATCTTTCTCAAACTTCTGTAGGTTGTTAAGTCCAAGATAAGTATGCTGGCATGGTTGGATGAGGGGCCCTCTTCTGTTTCAGCCTTTCCCTTCATCACACAATGAAGAAGCTAGGTCTCTCTAGAGATGCTTTTATAGGTGTTAATCCCATAAATGAGGTCCCACCCTCATGGTTTATGTAGTTCCCAAAGGCCCCACTTCTTAATACAGTCATCATGTTTAGTTAGTATTTCAACATGTATTTGGAGGAGGTTCAAGCATCTAGACCATTGTAGAATGTAAATGAGTCCATTAAAGCAAAATTTTATTGAAAGTCTTCTAAGTTGCATATCCACTTCAGTTTTACTTTGGTTGTCAATCATAAGTTGGGGTGAAGTTCAAAGTGTTGGTTGAAAGAAAAAATGTTATTGCTACTCTAGCAAATAAATGTTTAATTTACTGGTTTCCATTGTCCTAAGACTCTATAACTGGAAAAAAAAAAAAAAGGAATGTTGAAAAAAAGTAACTGTTGTGATGATGAAGAGAGAGAAATTGGTGTGAAGGGAGAAATGTTTGATGAAAAACTAATTTTTTAAATTTGTGTTGTTCAATTAGATAATGTACACAGATAATTTTGACTTTTATAAAAATTGGAAAGAGAAAATATCTATTTCTTTCCAACCATGTTTGTCTAATGGTATATCCATAAAGGAGGTCAGAAATAGACACTAAAGTATATTCTCTATTACGCATGTGCTTTCCTTTGTCTTGAAAATTAAAATTCTCACTATCATGTTAAATTGAAAGCTTCAGTTTTGAGTCTTTTAGAATGAAAATGCTGTAAGTGTAGAATGGTCAGGGACTTAGAAAGATGGAGTTTTAATCTGTTTGGTCTCAAGAAGGCTTCTTTACCTACATACAAGATTTGGTGCTCGTTGTGTGCTTATATCTTACGCTTTTACCCCTTTACATCACCTGCAGTGCTTATTGTAATGTAGAACTAGCATGTGTAAACTATCGTTGATTTTTTTTTTTTTTTTTAATTTTTGTCAGGTGAATCAGCACTTCAGGCCTAGGGGTACCTGGAATAAATTACTACTACAGTGGTGCAGTTCTGGGACATACCACTCCTATTAGAAAAAATATCCAGGCCCTCCCTGGTGGTGCAACAGGTTAGGGCGCAGCACTGCAATCTCACTGCGGCCGCTTCAGTGTGAGTTCGATTCCCTGCCCCAGAGGTGATCCACATGGCTTAGCAGACCTCTCTTGTCTCCCCGCTGCCCCCTCAGCAGTGTTAAAACACTGTTGATCTGCCTGTTCTGCTCCCCATCTGTCTCTGTGGAATCCTCTCACTGCCCTGCACCTCTGGCTTGTACCCTAGTTCTATGTGTGTAAATCAATAAATCTTTAAAAAAAAAAAAAAAAAAAAAAAACTGGGCCTCCCTGGTAGCACAGGGCTTGTGTCAGTGCTATCAAGTTATCGCCAGTCACTAAAGCCTGATTTCAGTCCCTATCCAGAGATCTGACCCACATGACACAGTGGGCTGTTTCTGTCTTGCCCGCTGGCTCCCCTCAGCAGTGGATTTCAGTAGATTTTGCCTGTTCTGTTTCCCACTCTGTCTCTGGTGAATCCTCTTACCTTGCCCACCCCCACACCTCTGGCCTACATCCCAGTTCTTGTATGCATAAAGTAAATAAAAATAAACTTTTTTTTTTTTAACGCAAGTCTCATTTGGGATGTTAACAATGTTGTTAACAATGCACTTTCTACTATAGAGATTTTTGAAGCTTCAAGAAAATCAGGAAAGGGACCAGATGCTCCTGGTAATAGATACTAAACTGTTTAACTTAGCCCGGCTTTGTTTCAAAGACCTGTCCTCCTTCCCTTTCCCTCATCCTTTCCTCAAGTCTATTAATTTTCATCTACTACTAGACAGAACAAACCTCTCTCTGCTTGCTTTGTCCAACTGTCTCTCAAGCAAATCTTATGGTATCTAAAGATATCAACATCCTAGTTAGAGTCTCAAAGTTCAATTTCATTTCAAACTACGGTTAAAGCAATTGATTCCTTTAGCTTGATAATTTTTTTTCTTTCTAGATTTTTTTGCTACATAGTCTGCTTCTGATAAGTCAGTTGATTTTTTAATTCTTTGCAGAATGCTCCCAAAGTTTTATTCCACCATATAACAATCTTATCAAACTTTTAAATAGATGTCTTTGCTTTAAGTGGGTTATTTTGATGTATTGTTTGGACAATTGGTATCTTATTTTCCACTTTATATTAGTCATGATAGGTAAAACACTAACTGGTTATAATATATGGCAACTCCGGTAAGGAAGGCAGTTGAAATGAAGCTATAACCACAATTTTCTGGGTGGTACCCAAGAGTGTCATTTAAAGTTTTTAGTAAGCATGCAAATACTCACAAGCCATCTTACATTTAAGATTCTTCAGATGTATTCTTTAAACTATCCTGGGGCAGGAATTATAAAAATTAGCCATTTAAATTTATTTACCCCCATAGCTCCCATGTTTGATTTGGGTTCAAAATAATAGAAAAGTGTAGAGATAATATATTCTAGAGGCCCCTGGATGTGAGTACATTTATTTAGAATGTAAGATATTTTTACAAGCATATATCTCCAAATAAGACATGGTTACCTTGAAATATAGATATATTCTATTATATACATATATACATATTCTAAAATATAGACTTTGTTTTGTATATAATGGGATACATACATAAATATTTTCCATTTTATATATATATAATTCTAGGGTCCCTCTGTGGTGGCACAAGCAGGTTAAAGTACAGGATTATGAAGCTGTCTGCAGCCACTGCAACACCAGTTCCATCCCCAGGTAGGGAGGTGACCCACATGGCACAGCAGGCCTCTCCTGTCCCATCTGCTGCTCCCTTCAGCAGTGTATTTCTGTGATCTGCCTGCTGTGTTCCCCACTCTGTCTCTGGTGATTCCTCTCACCCTCATCTCTGGTCTTACCCCAGTTACTGTATGCATAAATAAATGAATCTTTTTAAAAAATGAATAAAGCTAAAATGTAATTCTGATTTGAAGGTCACTCACCCTGTGCGTTTACAGCAGCCTTATTTATAGTAGCCAAGACTTGTAAACAACTTAAGTGCCCATCACAAGTGACTGAATGAAAAATGTATTTATATAATGGAATACAGCTAAGCTGTAAAAAAATTGAAATCTTGCCAATAACAAATCTTGTAACAACATGATGGGCCAGAGGATATAAGCCTTTATGAAAATAGAGGACAAACAGTGTTATAATTTTTTTAAAAGATTTATTTATGCATACAGAACTGGGGTACAGGCCAGAGGTGCAGGGGTGGTGAGAGGGTTCACCAGAGACAGAGTGGGGAGCAGCATAGGACAACTGACAAGTACAATGCTGAGGGGAACAGCGGGTGGATCAGGAGAGGTCTGTTGTGCTATGTGGGTCACCTCCGCGGCGGGGATCCAACTTACACAGAAATGGCTTTAGCTTCTTAGTGCTGTGCTTTAACCCACTGTGCCACCAGGGAAGGCTCACAATGTGTGATTTATCCACATGTGGCATATCTATATGGAAGCAAAACAAATGAACCAAAGAAAACAAAAGTAAGTTTTCAGACTGTCAGACCAAATTAGTGGTTACAAGGAAAATGGGAGGGAGATGGAGGAATTAGGTTAGAGGGGTTGACTGTATGGTAAGGGATAAAATTGCATTTTTCATAGTAACAGTAAAGTTTGTGAAGACATTGATTTATAGTAATGTATTATGTACAGACATTGGTTTGTAATGATGCACACTTGAAATTTTATATTATAGCAATGTCACTTCAATAACAAAAATTTTTTTTAAATTATACAACACAAAACCATAATAATCAAGACTGCATGGAAGTGGAACAAGAACAGACATACAAACCAGTGGATTCGAATAGAAAACCAGATACAAACCCACAGGTATATGGGCAGCTAACCTTTGACAAAGGAGCAAAGAAGATACAATGGAACAAAGAAAGTTTGTTCAACAAATAGTGCTGGGAAACTGGGAAGCTACATGCAAAATGAAATTAGATCACTACTCACATCATACACAAAAATCAACTTGAAGTAGATTAAAGACCTATACATAAGAATGGAAACCATAAAATACCTGGAAGCAAAGATGAGCCAAACACTAAATGGCATATACTTCAGTAACATCTTTGAAGATATAGCATCTAGTGCAATGATAGTGAAGGCAAGGATAAGTGATGGGACTGCATCAAGTTTAAGAGCTTCTGTACAGCAAAAGAGACATTACAAAAAACAGACATCCCACTGATTGGGAAAAAAAATTGCTCACACAAAACTAGTGATAAAGGATTGATCACAAAGATATACAAAGAACTGATGAAACCCAACAAAAACAAATCCCATCAAATAATGGGCAGAAGAGCTACAAAGACACTTCTCCAAAGAGGAAATGCAGATGGCCAACAAGCATATGAAAAAATGGTCAACGTCACTTCTAATAAGGGAGATGCAAATTAAAACCACAGTGAGATACCACCTCACCCCAATGAGAATGGCACATCTTCAAACAACTAGCAACAACAAATGTTGGCGAGGTTGTGGAGAAAAAGGAACTCTCCTGCACTGATGGTGGGAATGCAAACTAATACAACCATTATGGAAAACTTAGCAGGTTCCTCAAACTGCTTAACATGGAGCTTCCATATGACCCAGCAATCTCACTCCTTGGTATCTACCCAAAAGACACAAAAACACTGATTCAAAAAGACACCTGCACCCCCATGTTTATTGCTGCTTTATTTACAATTGGAAAAACATGGAAGCAACCCAAATGCCCAAAAGTAGATGACTGGATTAAAAAGATGTGGTACATATACACAATGGAATATTACTCAGCAACCAAAAAAAAGAAACACATGTCTTTTGCACCAACATGGATGGAGCTGGAAAGATCATGCTTAGTGAGAAAGAAAAGGAAAAGTACCGGATGGTTTCACTCATAACATGAGTATAACGGGCCAGGCAAGAAAATAATAATAATAATAATGAACAGCTATATTCCAGAGACAATTTATGGGGGTGGAGTGGGGAATGGGATCAAAAACAGTGGGGGGAGGGGATGCAGTGGACTATGGTGATGACACATGGGTGATTTGGTGATGGAAAGCCTATGGAGATTACAACTGAGATGGAAAAATGCACAAGATGATGTAAAAATAAGCTATTTTTTAAAAAGATTTATTTATTTATTTGTACAGAACTGGGGTACAGGCCAGAGATGCGGAGGGTGAGAGAATTCACCAGAGACAGAGCGGGAAGCAGAACAGGCAGATCGATGAAGTACACTACTGAGGGGAGCAGCGGGCGGGTCAGGAGAGGTCTGCCACGCCATGTGGTCGCCTCCGGGGCAGGCGGGAATTGAACTCATGCGGAAGTGGCTTTAGCTTCTTAGTGCAGTGCTTTAACCCGCTGCGCCTCCAGGGAGGGCCTATTATTTTTTTAATTAACAACAAATGACTGGTCACATTATCTAAGGAATTGAGAAGATATACAAAAAGATACTTAAACATATCAGAAATTGGCCCTCCCTGGTGGCGCAGCAGGTTAAAGCACTGCATTAAGAAGCTTAACTCTTAGATACAGGCAGATATAACACAAGTATAAACAAGTTAAAAGTTTATAAGTTGAACTGAAACTTGTGACTTTTATAATGCAGATAGTTTATTCTGTCTCCCCACTAAAATGTCATAACATGAGGGGCCCTCCCTGGTGGCGTAGCATGTTAAAGCACAGCACTAAGAAGCTAAAGCCACTGTAGCATCAATTCGATTTCCACTCTGGAGGTGACCCACATGGCGTGGCAGACCTCCTGACCTGCCTGCAGTGCAGGGGCGGTGGGAGGCCTCACCAGAGAGAGAGGGGAGCAGAACAGCAGATCAATTAAGTACACTGCTCAGGGGAGCAGTGGGCGGGTCAGGAGAGGTCTGCTGCGCAGTGTGGCCCCTCTCATCAACCCATCTCCTTTAGACTATTGCAGTAATTCACTGGTCTCTACTTTTGCTGCCTCATCTGTTTAAAACTCACTACTAGCACATTCCATTTTGAGAAACATGATCCTGCTCTGCCCTCTTAGGCCTTTCTCTTCTGTTCTAATCACACTTGCTTCCTTATTCTTTGAGCATAACAGTAACCCTCCCCTCCTTTGGACTTTCATATGTGGTGTTCTTTCTGCCTAAGATGAAGTTTCTCTAGATAATGATATGGTTTTTCTTCTTGTTTCTTTCACATTGCCAATTCAATTGTTACTTAATCAGAAATATTTTCACTAAACACTGAAGTAACATCTGCATCACTTTCTCACCTATTAAACATACAAATTTTATTTTATAATTGTTTTCATTATAGCACTTTTCAACATCTAATATACTATTTTCCTTTGTTCTATCTCCCTCACTAAAATGTAAAGACATGAATTTAAAAAAGAAAAAAGGTTATTGAGTCTCTGCTTGAATTGATGGGTTTGTCTACCTGTTTTTGGAATAGCCTGTTTCATTGAGGATGTTTCACCACTTACGTGCTTCTCCTTAAGCTTTCCATTCTTCCAATCTAAGCATTCTACTTTACCTTCCTGCATATGATGGTTTTCAAGACTGTTATCTCCCCCTAACATTTGTGGTTTTGTTGTTCATCCTAAGGAAAGCAATAAAACTAAATAAATGTTGCAAATGTAGGAACAGTAGGACATTGCGTCTTGTTTTTGACATTATTAAAGTAATAATGATTGTATTAGTGCTTCTTTTTGTAATTAATCCTGTCTTTTTTTAAGATTTTATCTATTTATTTATACAAGAGTGAGGTGTAGGATCCACTGAAATCCACTGCTGAAGGGAGCAGTGGGTGAGACAGGAGAGGTCTGCTGTGCCAAATGTGTCAGCTCCTTGTAGTGCTGAGACTTAAGCCCTGCACCACCAAGAAGGCCCCAGTCAAGTCTTACTTTGAATTTTTTATCTATTGAAACCTTTAAGTTTCTGATCTTCTACTTTATTGTTGTTTCTAACCAAAGTATATACAGGTCTTTGCATTTTCTTATTTAACCTACTTGAGGACAGTTGTGTAACAAGGTGGTCCTCAGGAAAGGGCGAGGTTTCTAGGGGTTCTGAGGTGCCCCTCTCCCTGGCCTGTAACAGCAGTACTTATCTTTGATGTAGAAGAAACATGCATAAACTATATAAATAACTACCAGAAAAATTACTTGTTATTTATGGAAGATTTATAACTGATGAAATTGGGAGTTCCTTGTGTTTGTTACAGCATGTATTTGAACAGTTCACTGCAGTGGTGTGTTGTATCAATTAAAGAATGCTAAGAGTTGATTTAAAAATAATTTTATCTCATAATTACCCATGTTGACCAACAAATTGATTTCTTTTCCCACAATCCCCATTTGCATCTTGTTTCCTAGTCTAGAAAACCAGAATAATTTTTGACTCTCTGTACTTGATCTGTGCATATCAGAAATTTTTTCAGCTCTTTAAATTCTTGCTTTTCTGTTAAAACTCTAGCTAGCTGTGCAAATCTGTTTTAAATCTCTCCTCACTATAATCTTTTCTGTGCTTTGCTGGGCAATCACTCTTTCAAAAGATTTACTTACTTCTCTTTTATCATATCCTTTTTTCCTGAGGAATCTGTAAGATTGAATCTAAACTCAGACATTAGATACTTATCTATAATCTAACCCTACTTAATTTACATTGCTTTTGTAATCTTCCTCTATAATCTTTAAGATGAATCTCTTGGTTTTATGTCCAGCCTATTTTAGTATACAGACACACACACGTTTTTTCTCACCTTGTTTTTGTCATATTGACCTAAGTTAAATACTTTTTTATTCCTTCATTCTTGGCGTTCCTTATGTGCCTTAACTTTTTCAACACACATAACCTACCACCTTCAGTGACAAATCCAGGTCAAATTAACCTCTTTTCCCTAAACATGGTTTATGTGTATCACAAAGTTTATCTTCTATAGTCTTTGTTGCTTCATGTTTATACAAGACCTCCTTTCATTAAGATTGTGTGATTATTAATAGAAAGTAGTATAAATGAGTACTGAACCTGTTGTCCACTGGATTTGTTTGTACTGTTTTGTTTTTTAACTGAGAGAAGGCAAATGTGAAAGTTCTATTTTAATTCTTTCTTTAGGAAACCCCTTTTCAAGGCGAAATGAAGAAAAAAGCTGTATATACCCTAAATGTGGGAGATCAGGAATATGAAGATATGGAAGGTAACTTCATTTTTATAGAATGTTTATGTTGAAATCAAAACCTAGTATTTTTAAACTGTTCATTTCAAACATGCACAATGAATTGTTTTTACTTATTTTTGTTGTTGCTAAATTCTGATTTGTTGATATGTTTCCTAATTAAGAAAAGCACATAATTTTTTTCTCTTCCCATGTTTAATTTTCAGTTGATCAAGGTTTTTGGTTTGTTGATCTTATTCCTTTTTCTTAAAATTTTGCTCCATACTGATTTAGCATTTTTCTTTGCCTGTTTTTGTTTTTAATAATTAAAAATATTTTCCTCTGCTTCCAAAGTTAATATATTTTAATCTTTACCTTAGAACACTTTAACTTTGATCATACTATTCTTGAGATTAACGATCTACTTTTAGTGCTTTTTTTCCCTTCAAACACCACAGATGTTTTATATAGACAATATGGTGAGGGGGAGGATTTCTTCTCCATTCTTTTTTTTATTTTCCTGATAAAAACTTTACTAAGTTTTTTAATTCTCTCTCTTCAAAATTCTTTAGAGATAAATACACAGTTTTTAATTGATTTGTGTGTTTTAGCATGTTTATAGTATTTAGTTATTTCCTGGTTTTCTTTCTGTGTTAATTACATTCCCTGTAGCTGATCTCTCTTTATCTTCTTTATTTCTTTTATTCTCATCTTTGGATTTCAGTTAGTACTTTAGACTTTGTCTCCCCTTTTTCCCAAACTCTCTTTTCATAGATTATAATTTTTTGTCTCGCAAGAGTATAGGTAGTGTTTTCAAATCTCTCCTAGTTAACAGATAAATTTTTCTTCTGGGCCTGATCATCCTATCTAATATTCTGAAACTATGATATTTGAAGCCTGTGAACATCTAGATAAAATTATAAGAAGTAAATATAATCTATGAAATATAAAAGTAAATGTTTGCCGATTCTTACTTGTATTTGATAAACTAATCTGTAGAATTCTGAGGGCCTAAATTAGGGATACTTTTCACAAGATTGGTATTTACTTTTTCTTGAATTAATTCTGGGGCCACTTTAGCCTCCTAGAAGGTTCTCAAGAGTTCCCTTGATTTATTTAACAAGCTAGCAATATATACTTTGATGTGTTGGTTACATTGGGTGGACATTTAAATTAGTATTAACCTTAAGGGGAATGATTGGTCTAGCAGTTTAATTTTTAGGAATTTATCCAAAGGATATACTACTAAAAATATAAAGTGAGAAAGTGGGTTATTGCAGTATTGTTTGTAATAACCAGAGGTTGAAAACAAATGAATAACCAGAGGTTGAAACAAATTAATAACATTAAAACGACAAAAAAAAAATCAGACTAATGTCTATAGTGTTCTAGCATTTGTATGAAGAAAGTTTGAAGGATATATATTGGGGCTTTTTATTGCTTACATTTAAAAAGATCTCTGTAAGGAACTTTTAATGGTTTGTTGTTTGGTTGAGTGGAACGAAAGGGATGGGGAGTAGATTTGAGTGGGAGATTGGTCCCCATAAACTTTTAAATTTTTGAAACATGTGATTGTGTTTTTAAAATCAAATTAATGAAAAAAATTTGTACTCCCACATTAAAAATTATGTTAGTAAAGCATAGGAGGATTAGGCTCAATATCCATGATAATGTTTGTTGTAGTATATAGAAGATCACATTGCTTTATAATTACTTAGTGAAGGGTCATTTATGTTATATCACGGAACTGTCACTAAACAAGTCACTTGGTCTAGAGAATTTGAAAGCTTATATGACTTCTTTACTTTATAGACAAAGAAAACAAAGATAATACTGCTACCACTGGCCTGTTATACAGTGAAGCTGACAGATGTCCAATATGTCTTAACTGCCTATTAGAGAAGGAAGTTGGTTTTCCAGAAAACTGTAATCATGTCTTCTGCATGACCTGTATTCTTAAATGGGCAGAGGTAAGTCAGAAAATAAGTATTAAATATTATTGTATTTTAATTTCTTAGCATGATTTTATTCCGCCTAAATTATTTCAGTCATCCTTAGTTTGGATAAATTTCACTGTATTATACCAGTTCTGTCAATATATTTCCTTCTAATTTTCCTTTATTCACGAAAAGCGCTTTTTACTCTTTTGTAACAACAACAAAAATAATTTAAATGCATACTTTAAAAAAGTTTAATAATCTTACAGGAATAGCAAGTATTTTTTTTTCTGATAGAAATGCAATAATTCATTTTCAGCACCTCTATTTACTGCTAATATAAGGTCCTTCATCTGCTTTGTGTTTATATTATTTAGAGAATTTTTGCATAGGTTATTTGATTTCTTCTTTATATTAACTTTGTGGGATAACCAGAGCAGCTGTAACTATGTCCGTCCATTTGGAGCTTGTGTTATATAACTTAACCAAAATCTCATAACATAAGAGGCAAGAGTACCTAAAACCACATTTTCCATTTCTGTTTTTATTTAGTATGAAGTGATATCAGATCAGAGTAAGTCAGAGATGTTACTCAGGTTCTTTATAGAAAGCAAGTGATAAGGGCTTTTTGAATTCCTAATGCATTATGTTGATTGAATTTGGGCCAAGTATACCACAATACTGGTATTTTCAATATTCATTATAATCCTCAGTCTTATGAATTGTGAAATAAAAATACATTGTCATATGAATCATGCTATATTTTCTGAATAAATGATTGGTGTATAAAAATTAGTAAAGGAGACAAATCTCAAAATTTTTATTAATATCAGTTGCATAAATTGATGTTCCTCAGCTTATTGGAGTTATTTGTTATATAACAAGGGTTGTTATATGATAGTACTGTGTTTTATACACTTTCATTAATAATGTAAAAAGGAAACATGACTGCTATCTTTATGGCTGAATTCTAGAAGGAGAAAAAGAAAGGCTTCTTGTTATATCAGTTGGAAATATATATATATATGTATATATATATATATATATATATATATATATACACACACACTTGAAAAATGAAAACAGGTTTCACTAGATTAAAACCTGATTTTTGGCAATAAGGGACTAAAGATAGGTAAAAGTGGGTCCTGGAAAAAAATCTGAATTTTGAGTTTTGCTAAGTTAATAATACATTATAAATCTCACGGTGTTTGCAGGAACACTGGCTAGTGAAATAAAATGCACACTTTTTCCAGCCACCCAACTATAGATCTATGTAGAACTTAATATACCTTGGTTTGCTTTGTGATGAAATATCTTAATAATAGATTTTGCTCCTAGTCAGGAAGCAGTATTACTGGATGGGTGGAGACTTCAGTGGAGTGCTTTCATATGATTGTACTCAGTGACACATAATTATGAAGTTAAACAACATGCTTTGAATATGTTTTTCTCTATGAGAATGAGAAAATAAGGCTGCTCCTTTCTTACACTTTATGTGCATATTTCACACACCATAAGCTTTATCATGATGTACATGTTCCAGATTTCACTAGGGTATGTATCTAGCTGTGGAACAATTAGCTGGTAGCTTGTAGATACTCAGCTCCACTAAACAGTGTCAAGTTATCTCTTTTTTTAACTCTCATTGTTTATATTTAAGTTGAAAATACTTGATAACTTAGAGTTGCAGTCAGCACTTTTTTGATTTTTTTTTATCCTTTGGATATAAATATTTTGTTAAAGTCAAATTATTTATCTGCTGTACTACCATAAATTGTAGGGGGGAGGACAAGCATTCTGGTTTTGTTTAAACATAAGTAACCATGAACATGGAATAAACATAATATTCTACAATACTTCATTGTTCCAAATAATAGCAGTCATCATTTAAATAACCCTTTAAGTTGAGCAGTAACAAAAGCACAATTCACAATTATAAGTTGTTCATTATAAATGTTAAGTGAATACTGGTTAACAAAATCACTTAGGCTTTGGACTAAATTTTCTATTTGCATGGTATGATAAAAGTTAGATAGGTTTTGAAGTATATAAGTGCTTTGACAAATAGAATTAAATCTCAGATTCAGTAGTGTTTTTTCCCATGGCCATTAGTTATTAAGATCTGTCATTTTATTCCACCCCCTTCTGTTTTTAAAGAGAGGCATACAACTTACTTTGGATTTCAGGGTTATAATAAATGTCTATGTTGGAGTCTCTTACCAGACAGACCCTATGCTAAAACTTTATTTGTTCATTCATATAAATCACTGTTATGTTTGGCATTCAAGACAAAGAGTTACATATTTTAATGGATACATATCTGAAATTAAAATAATTTTTAAATACTTATCCATAGTTTAACATTTTACTAATTTTTCCTTCTAGTAGGAGGGTAAAAACCAAATTGAGATTTGCAGTGGTTGGAAGTCTGCAGAATTAGAAAAGAGAACAAAAGTATTCAGGACCTCTTCCTAGTCTTGTATGTCTTTCAGAAATTCAGCTGAGCTTTCTGAGACTTGTACTCAAGGTTCACAGAAATATGATTCAGAATGGATATCAAGAACCAAAAAGAAGAACTCATATATTTATTTTCATCTTAATATTTTAGACATTGAAGAAATTCTACTTCATGAGGAACTAGTAAGGTATTCAGTGGTCTAGTATATTTATCTTGGGTGCCCATCTGAAGGTTTCCATGCTTCTAAATATCTGAATCCAAAGTCAGAGTTAGTTTTAAATTCTTTAAGTTCTAAAATTTTGGTTTTGTGATATTGTATTTTATTTTAAATCATACAAAACTGTTTACCAATCAAAAAAAAGTGTCACATTGCTCCCCTGACTTCTCTGGGAGGACCATGCACCACCACTGGGATTGGGCTGCAACAGTTCTAAAGAAGTATTTGCATCTGGGGGTGGGGAGTGCTTCTGGGTGTAAAAAGGATGGAGCCCTTTCTGGGTGGTGCATGTCCATGAGATTAGAAGTGAGGGGCAGAAGGACCCCTGTGAGGGAAGCTTTACTTTGCCGGGAGAGCCCAGGAGTAGGTAAAGACCACAGAGAGGGAGGCTCCTTCTGTGGCCCAGCGTACAGGTTCTGTGGGTTTTAAATACAACCATTTAAGAAATTGAAAAAACGTAATTGACTCTCATAAAAAGTTGAGATTTTTATTAATTTAACTTATTAACTGATAAAATATGTATAGAGTTAATGCACCAGAGTTTATCAACCATTCAGAAGGTAACTGATAATTCATACTATAAACAAAAATGCAAACTAAAACAGACGAGAGAAAGTTTTATGATTTGGCATAGTTGCCAAGAGGTGGTTCAAATTTTGGCCCTTCATTTGTTAGTTTGAGCACTTGGAATTAGTTTATGTTAAGGCATTTAAGGGTTTTTATTCTGTTTAAAGGGACATATAGTATGTATGTTTTGTAGGTTCTTGATATTCCTCAGATTTCTTGTCCGTTATCTTGTAAGTTATCATTTCCTGATGTGATTAACTTTCCTACTATAAACAAATTATCTTCCCTCGTTATCTCAGTCTTCTATTTCATATCCAATGTTGATAGCTTCAGTTTGAGAAAATAAAGTTAATAAAATGAAACTGGACAGTTGGCAAAAGGCATGCTTTCTTTCATGAGACTAGAAGTGAGGAGGCTTACTATGCTGACAAACAGTTCTTGAAGAAGTCAAACTGTTCAATGCAGACAGGTGAGGAGTATATTTTTGAATTAATGCTATATGATTAAAAAATTGAAATGTGACCAGTTGACATATTTTGACTACTGCTGTGTCTTAGATATAGTGCAGAGCGCAGATTTGCACACCCTGATGATTGGAATTTTATTTATTTGGGGTTTATAATTATTTTAACAATAATTCAGCAAAACTTATTGTGTTTTTTCTTTCAGTTTTTGCTAAAATTTTCATTTGTCTTTATTCCTAAATTAAACCAATCTGTTATTTAATTATCTGTGAACAATAATCACCTCTAAAATTCTACTAACATTGATCCTATCTTTATAATTTACAAAGCACTCTCAAATACATTATCTCATTTAATTACTGTAGACTATGCAATAGGTGATTCGGGGTTGATTATTTTCATTCTGACAGTAGATTAGAGAGAGGTTTCTAGTTCTGACTCCTCCAGAACTTGAAATTTTGACTAGCCCTTTTGTTTTAAACCCATGTGTTAATACTTTGGTAAGACAAAGAATATTTTTTACATTGTGAGAACTCATTACCTTAAAGCACTATGTTATATGTTTTTGTTAATTGTTTACTTACCAGTTAAATTATTGTGTATTTCTGTATAGCCTAGTTTAAAATGTCAGAATTTATAAAGTAATTTATATAGGTAGTACAGAATTTCCTGATTTTATACTTGAAAAACTAAGTCTCATCATATAATGTTGAAAAAAAATTTAAAGTAATTCTACCCAACTGTTGAAAATATATCTTAGAGAACAGAAAACGATTGTCATTGAATAGTTAGATAAAATGCTTTTTTCCTTGGTGTTAATTTTATCATTGACAGCCATTATCCTTCAGGCTGTTCCTGATATCTCTTATAAATAACCACAGCTTTACTAATACAGATTGACAGGCACTATATTGGAAAGAACTGACTTAGTGTACTCGGTGTCATGTGTGTAGACTGACTACTTTGGCATTCTAGGCCGAAGTATCTATACTTTGTATAGATACAAAAATCTAAAGTAAGAACAACCACTAATGGATGCATTTGTAAATCATCTTTGATTTTAAACAATGTGGTACTCTATTTGTGAGTAGAAAAAAATAAAGATGTTCTAGAGATTCCCATGAACAGACAAACCTACTTATATTTTAGGTACTGAGATTTAGTTTTTAAGCACCTTTAACACTTGCTTCTCTCTCTCTAGGAGGGGCTATCTGTAGGCAGCCTATGTGATTGAGGATAGAGCAGCAGCAGGAAGCACGAAATATTAGAAATCAAGAATCCTGAATTCCCAAATAAGGAAGGTTTCCTGTTCTTACATTTAAATATGGGTTTGTCTGAGCTGGGAATTTACAACGCTTCAGAATACTAGGGTATGTTTTACTGAAATCATTAGGAAGAACATTTTTCAAAATTGCCTCCTTAACTGATAAAATCTTAGTACAGAGCATTTGCAGTATGCTCATTTTTTAATACACATTATATTAAAAGCAGCAATCAAATTCTATTAGCTTTGTAGCTGAATCACAAAATTGAATGCTGGTATTGTACTACTCCAATAATGAAACTGATTAAGTTAGAGAATTTAAAAATTACTGAAATGAAATTCTTTGATTTAAATAGGAAAATAATTGAAGTGTATTTTGTTGTATATAAGCATTCAAAATGATGAATAATTGATATTATTTTCTTCAAAACTAAAACCATATTTTAAAGCAGGGTGTTAGAGTTAAAATTTTTCTTCTCTTGTTTTAAATGTGAATTTTAAAGACCATATAACTTAAAAACATAAAGTAGTTATTTTAGTGACAAACTCTGAAAACTAATTTAAATATGTGAGATTTTCTGAATGAGTAGCTGCTGGATAAAAGGGTGAAATAACCTTAGGAGTGTCTTAAAATGAGGCCACTGCAAACCTTTTTGTAAAATGTGTGTATAAAACTTCCTCTATTAAAACTGTTTGATCAATACATTATGTATAGTAATTATATGCTTCAGTATTTATTAATGATGGTGTCTAAATCTAGGCATATATTTAAGTAGCCTTTTGGTAATAATATACATTAAAAATTTAGAGATTACACTTTTTTAAATCTGTTTTGATTTCTTTTTCATTAAAATCTTTAATCATTAATAGCTTTTTGCAATATGAAGACCTTACTCGGGATACTTGAATTTCTTTTCTGTTTCTTTGAAATGCTTTGCTCAGTAATTCTAAGGTCAGAAATGAGTACTACTTAATAGCAATAGCAAAAATATTTTGTCTATTTTCAGTAGTTTTCTGACCTTTGCTTTCTCTAAGTAGAGAGGATAACTTGTTAAGAGATTTTTCTGTTGGCTAAGCCAAAGCCAAAGAAAATGTATTAACTTAATTTTTAGTATTAACTAGATTATCTTTAGGAAATGTAAGTATATACAGTTGTGTCAGTGGTTTTCCTACTGGTAGTTCTCTGGGGTTTTTTGTTTTTGTTTTTGTTTTTTTTTTTCCTGTTTTCTGTTTATGTAGTAATAGGGAGCCTATCCTTTAGAAACCTTAGGCAGTCCCTGGCAATTGTGCTTAAGGAAAAAAAGAAGAAAAAAAATCTTACTGAGAACCCCCTTATTTGATACAGATCAAAATAAAATGATAAAGGTTAAAACTCCCTGAATCCTGTACAGGAAGGATGCCACTTAGTTTGATGTTGACAAAGTTTTATGAATAAGAAAATAAGATAATGAAACTTCAGTTTTTTAAAAGTTTAATTCACCTGATAAATTTTCTTGAATACAATGGCTTTCTTTGGATTTTAGTGTTACAAATTGAAATAATATCTGAATTTCCACATATACTATGCATTTTGCAAATTCCAACAAAAATATTAAGAACTCATGTCACTTGTGTATATATAAATCATATTGTACGTTACCTTTGTAAATAAACCACTTATTTTTGGTACAGGGAAACTAGATGATGATTAGGCTTTGCATAATATGTAGTAATGACACTCACTCTTCTGCAATTATTGATTCCCATAAAAGCTTATAAGTTCTATTAGTATCCCCATTTTTTACAAATGAGGTAACTGAGACACAGAGGCTTGTAACTTAATGTCACAAAAGGCTGGATACAAAAGTCAGCAGACCCTCTACACAGTGTTTTGTTTTTTGTTTTTTTTTTAATCATTGCAGGAAATGTTAACTACTATTTTATCTTTTTATGAGTGTTTAACTAAATTTACCATTAAAATAGAAATAATATATTTTCAAATTTTGGTAAAAATACTTGAAAGTGTTTACATTAAGTACTAAGTGATAATCAGTTATGATTTCTGATGGTAAGTTCTTTGATCTAGATATGCTACTTGAACTACATTATTAAAAGTATATGGACAGCTTTGTTGCTACTTGTAGCAAAGTTTCTTAAGGTCAGGTTTTCAGAAGGGAAAAATAATAGCACCCAAACCCATAATGCTTGAAAAGTAAGCTGAGCTGGCTTCTACCAGTCTGAACCAACTTAATACAGTACGGTCATGTTTCCTAATTCAGATGTGGTAAAGCATTGCTGACTTTATTGGAAAAGAAAGATCACTTATTTTTTAGCAGGATAGTGAAAAGATAGCTCAGTTTGTATTTCGGCTATTCCCAAAGTAACTCATGAACTTTCTTCAAAAGCATTACAACCAATCTGCCCACAGGCCACATACCATTTAGTTTTTCTGTACTGGGTATAAACATATCTTGATGAGTGCTAAAGTCCAGAAAGGCAAAAAAATCAACTTTTATTTCCACTAACGAATAGAAGACGTTGTATCAAAGTACTATTACTATTTTGTGGTCTTTAGACTATTGCTTTTAAAGTTGTTTAAATTGCTGTTTTACTTCTAAAACCATAGGTATTAATACCTTTTGGTATTTTCTTCATAGGCTGTAGAACCCCTTCTTTAGTGATCCCTTCTTAATAAATAGCATATTCCAACTTAAGTTATTTAAATAATATTAACCCTATTATCCCTATACAAATATTCAGTAGTATTATCAGGGAAACACAATCTACAAAGAATGCGTACAATTACATTTAAAAGACTAGCAACCTAATAAAAAAGTTAGACAAAGGCATGAATAGACAGTGTAAAAAAAAAAAGGAACTTAGAATATACCCTAAAAATAAGAAAAGAAAATTAAAATTTCAAAAACATTAATAAACTAATACAGCTTACCATGCTGTTAAGAATGGGGCTTTCAGGGCTCTCTCTGGTGGCTCAGTGGGTTAAAGCACCACATTATGAAGTTCTGCAAAGCCACTACAGCATGAGTTTGATCCCCAGCCAGGTTGCTGACCCACATGACATGGCAGACCTTTCCTGACCCACCCACTGCTACCCTCACCAGTGTACTTCGTCAGTCTGCCTGTTCTGCTCCCCACTCTCTCTCTGGTGAATCCTCTCACCACACCTCTTCACCACCAGTTCTACAAGCATAAATAAATAAATCTTCTAAAAAAAAAAAAAAAGAATGGGGCTTTCTAAAATTTCAGTACAATCCAATCTAAGATGTAATTAAGAGAAAACCAAACTTCATCTCAAAATATGAATTAACTCTGTTTTATATTTAAAAGATACATATATATTTATGTATATGTATATGTATTGTGTATCTCCAAAAGGATATATTCAAAACTACTAGAGAAGGCATTCAGGTAACTAAAGGACTGGGTGAAGGCATCCTCCATTTTTTGCTATAATTTTTTTTTAATGCTGGTACATTATAATATAATTAAATATAATATGCCTATTTAATATAATTAATTTTGAGGGAAAATATTAAGTCAAAGCATATCAAAATCTTCAAAGGACTTGTCCTGGTTATTCCTTTTACAGCTGATTTATTTTCCAAGTCTTTGATCACAGAGCTACAGGTTTTAGCCTGACTCCCTTAATTATACGAGTACTATTCAACTGGGCAGCAGGTATTAATACATATTATCTTGGTGACAGAGACCTTACTCTGTTGTTCATTTTTGTAGTTTACTTACCTAACATGTAGTAAATTGTTAGTAAATGTTGGAATGAATTAAACAAATTTAGGGTGTTTATTCATCCAGTATTTTAAGGTGTTTAAGATATTTCCCTTGCACAAGGAAAGTATATCATCTTTATTTTTTAGAAGGAGAAAAGGTTACTTTTCTGCTGTTTCCTGTTCCAGTGGAAAACCTGACATAAATGTGTATGCTGTAGCATAATTTTGATCTATCCTAAAGAAACATTGTTTAAGCTAAAATTTGTTCATCATTTTTCAGACACTGGCTTCGTGTCCTATTGACCGAAAACCTTTTCAGGCAGTGTTTAAATTCAGTGCATTGGAAGGTTGTATTAAGGTAAGTCTTAGATTTCGTTTTGAAACATGAACTAGAGACAACTAGACCTGAGACAATTTTGCCTTAATAAATTTGCAATTTGAATGTATTTGTGAATTGTTCAACTTAAAGTTTAATATGTGATTATCATTCTTTCTCAGTATTTTAAGCCTAGATTTTCTATAAGGATACAGAAATTCTGGATGATTTTTTTCTTCCCTTCCCATATTGGAACCATACTGGTTCCCCTATGATTTTTCACAAAATGCATTAGCTCTTTGATGCTTTAAAAGATATTTCTGTTGGGGAAAAAAAAAAAAAGATATTTCTGTTGTCTTAAATATGTATTATTTAAATTTTTAGGTTATTTTTAGCATGAGAATTTCTGTATTTCTAAATCATGTCTTGATTAATTGGATAGTGGTTTTAAAAGGTCAATCCTCACAAAAACTTACGTACAAAATAATTGAAAATTGTGTTTTCTGATAAACATTTTAGAAGGATAAGCCAATAAAGTTAATACAAAGTGGTGTCTGTATTCCTAAGTGCTTGTGCTTAAAGAAAAGTGAGCTTAAGTAGAGAAAGTAAGGACATTTGCAGAGATTTTTTATAGGGATTTCAGAAAGGCTTCAAGTCTGGAATGGGAAGATTGCCTAATTTGTCTATTAAGCACCATTTATTTTAGTGCTTAATTCTAATCACTTCCATGAGATGCCCATAGACGTTTTGATGTTACTTGTGATTATGATTTGTATCCACATTTTTTACTTACAAGAACTAGAAAAAGATACAGGAACATACAAAATGGTGTAAAAATAAACTTTTGTAATAAAAAAAAAAGCTACAGGAACATACTCCTGAGTTAATGAGAAGAGAAAAGGGAATAGTTAAGACATGTGAGAAATATTTCTTGAGGTAGTACTAAGAAGTAACAGGTGATATATAACTAAAAATGAAAATTGCTCAATACATACCTAAATAAAAGCATTAATGGGAGAAACTGTTCCAGGACTGTGATAGCTTGGTTGCTATCTCTGAGTATGAAATATGGTACAACTAAGTATTAGAGGTTCTCTTTATAGGTTTCTATAATACATATATTTGTAATATTTTTATCAGTTGAGTCAGTGACATAGGTACAAATGAGTTGGCAGTTCATATAAGTGGGATTTCTAAAAATGATTTCATGTATATTTGTGTGACTGGTCATCAACCAAATTAGTATATATCATGGAGAAAGGATATACTGTTCTATGACTATGATACTATAATCAAAATCAAAGCATGTCTTCTCTGAAAGACATGTTCTCTCTTTCCCAGGCTATAAATAATACTATGTTGCTAAAGGTTATTTAGTATCAAGTAGCTTCCAAACATTTTCCTGTAAAATGTTATTCTGTTACTAGCTTTAACATTTATTCTGTTGCTTACAATTAAAATTTTTTTGTTTAATAGTGCTTGTATTTAAAGTTTGTCAAAGTTAAAAGGTGTAATGTGTGGTATCGTCCATCTTCTCTTAGTATTTTCCTTTGACTTTTACTTCTTTCACATCTTCATTTCATTATTCTATTTCCTTTACAACTAAACTAGAACAAAACAGCAATACTTGCTTATTACCTTTCCTAAATTACTTTCCATCATTCACTCTTACCATTTTATTTTACTAAAACTTCTCGCTAAGGTCCAGAATTATAATCTGCTGACTGAGCAATCCCATGGTTTTCTACTTGTAATGCTGTTGACTGTCCTTTATTTCCTTTGGATTCTAGGACATCTTTCTCTTATGGGTATGTATGTATGTGTCTGTGTTTATGTTTGAATGTTTTGCTTATCAGACCTTTGACAACTCTTTGCCTCCTCTTTACCCTCCTTACCTTTTTCTTACGTCATTGGGACTCTTCCTTTCAATTCTCAAAGTATACTTTCTCCCTTCAATCTTCTCAAATACTTAAGTAATTTTAAGTACTGTGTGTATTTATATGTCTTCTAAAATTCTGTCACTAGCCTTAATCTTTTCCCCCAGAACTAGACTTGAATTTCCAGCCACTGGTTGGACATCACTATCCAGGATACCAATCTTAACATTAACAAATTTAAAACTCATCATTTTTCCTTCCTTGCTCTCAGCTCCAGATGTTAATGGTATAGTGATCTTAGTCACCTAAATCAGGAACATCTGGGAGTTTCCCTCTTTTTTCTCTTCCTCATCTTTGCTTATTCCTTCTGCACAATATCTTAAATTTGTTCCTCCTTTATTCTCCTGCTAACTCTTTGTAGGTCCTGCTGTTATCTAGACTGGTGTTGCCGATGGAAATATACACCACTCTGTATTTTGAAGTTTTTGGTATCCCCATTAGAATAGAACAAACCTGATATTTTATTTGGACTAATATACCTGGTGTATTAGTTCAACTTATCTGATGTATTAGTACTTTTTAGCAAATTACTACTGGGAGATTTTATACTATTTTCTTTTAAAATCTGTTGTCTATATTACAATATAGTATATCTCACTTCAATGAACCACATTTCCAGTGCTCAATAATCACATGTTGTCTAATACTGTGAAGGCTTTTTTCTAGTTTCCTGACTTTTATAGTCTCTCCTTAACCTATTCATACTTCAGATCACTACCAAAGTTGTCATTTAAAAAAATGGGATCATTTCATTCACTTGCTTTAAAAACTCCATTTATTAGTTGCTCTTCTCTGTATTTTTGTGAACTGGGTAGAGAAAGAATCTCCTCATATTTTAAAATTTGTAATAAAGATAATTTTAAAAAATTTTTGTATAGGGGCCTCCCTGGTGGTGTGGGGGTTAATTAAAATCTTAGCTCTATCAAGTTGTCACCAGCCACCATGGCCTGAGTTTGTTCCTGACCAGGGAGCTAACCCACATGGCACAGCAAACCTCTCCTGTCTGACCTGCTGCTTCCCACAGCAGTGTAATTCAGTAGATCCTCCTGTTCTGCTTCTCATTCTGTCTCTAGTGAATCTTCTTATGCCCTGCACCTCTAAACATTCTAAACATAAATGGTTTATATTCTAAACATAAATGGTTTATGTTCTTCTAAACATAAATAAAGTTAAATCTTTAATAAAAGAAGAGTTTTGTATGGCTGAAAAAAAGATGAGAGTTTTATTTATTCTCTGATACCTATAGAATTTTCTTATTTGAACTTTTTACAATCAGCTCTAGTACATTATATCAGCTTCATTTCTCATCTTTCTCATCTGCATTGACTTCACACTTATAACTATGGTCTTTTCTTTATCTTTAATATTTTTCATTTAAGCAAATTCCTACTCAGTCTTTTAAGACCAACTCATAAATCATCTGCTCGTGAAAGTCATCTTTGACATACTTAGCTAATTTCTCAGTACTACATGTATTTATAAAACTATGTTCTTATCTGTTATGGACACTTACTCTATTACTCTATTTACATACCCCTCTCTCACTCCTTTGTTTCTTCAGAGCATAGTGAAATTCCTGAACTTACAAGTTAGTCCACCTGAATGAATGAGCATATATATTGAGGCTACTCTTTCATTCAGTTTTATTTCATTAATTCTTGTACCTTTGAATTTCAAGGGAGAACTGATAAATTACCATTTGTGATGTTGGATTCTCTCTCTAAATAGGTGATTTTGCTTTTCTCATAGGTCCAAGTAAAAAGACAGTTGAGAGAAACAAAAGACAAGAAAAATGAAAGCTCTTTTAAGAAACTGCTCTCCTGTCATCAAAATTCTAAAAGCTGTATGAGGTTAGTTATGAACTTTAGCGGTGGAATACAAATACGGAGACAGCTAGTAAGTGGAATACAAATACAGAGACAGCTAGTAAGAGTGCTCTCCTTTTTTTATAATTTGGGTTTAAATGTACTTAACTACTTCTTTTAAAGCACATAGTTGATATTGAAAGACTAGCTGAAATCTTAACAATGTAACTTGAGTTCGCCTTTTGATGAGGAATTAGTTTGTTGCATTTTTTCCTTCCCAATTGTATTAGGGTAGTATTTTTGTGTGATGTTACAGCAGTGTAACATTTCTATTAAAACATCTAAATACTTAACTATTGAATATATCCTAAAGCAAGAACAGACAAGAACTGGTGCAGAGGCCACATTTGAGTAGTGCTGTTGTAGTACTTATGGACAGAAAGTAGAAGATCACTACCAAAGTACAACTGTCTCCAGGAGGTAGTTAGAACCAAAACTTCTGCTGTTACTTCTTTATTGTAGCAGACACTGCTACCTACTGTTGATATGACAGATAATTAATCATTTTTTAAAATTTTAACATGTTTAGATCTGTTCCTTTAACTTCTATTGCCTAGAAATACAATGCTTAGTTTAGTATCTGTGCTTAAATAGGTCTGAAAGGTATAGTAACATTATACTATAGTAGTATACTAGTAGTGTAATAATTACTAGAAATAATAATAACTTAAATTGTTCTCTTATATTTTGCCCATTTTATCTAAAGTATATTTAGAGCTGTCCAAAAGTTGTGTTTTTAAGTTAAAATATTAATTTGATAATTATTGATCCATAGTTCATTAGTATATTTCATCAGAATAGTGATCTCAAGAGAGTAAATTTGTATAGTTACCTTAAGAGTTCATAATAGTCACTGTGATTTATTGAATCATGTCACTGATTTATAGCACAGTAGCTCTTTAGATCTTAACTTGTAGGAAATTTGCAGGTTCTTTGAATATCTGGAGATACTTCGTGTAGAAAAATGTCATAAACTATAAGTACAGGCTAAACTTTTACATAATTTTAAGTGATTCATAGAATACCCACTCCAAGAGCCTACTTACAAACTTGAGTTTATTACTGCATCAGAGCAAAGTTGTTATGTGTATGTGTGTATATATAACTCAGTTTTGAATCTTGCTTTTTTTGTTTATATAGACAATACCTTTTGCTACTTCATTTTTGACAGTCATTACCTGTGACCACATAACATCATGGGTGTTCATTTTTGTGCTTTATCAGAATTACCCCAGTTCTCATACTCTCATGAGTTATGACCTGTAAAGAGCATCATACTGTAGGTGTGACATGGCCAAAGGAGTCTCTGCGCTTGACAGCTGTTTCTCAAGGGTTTGTGGTAGGAACATGGTAGAGAGAAATAGCAGATGCAAAGTAGTAATTTGCCTTTGCCCACATGTTACTTAACAATTTCTCCCAAGGTGGAAAAATTTGTCAACTATTAGCTATTTTTCCTAGGCGGGGCGGGGAGGGGGGAGGGGCTGGGGGGTTGGGTGGCAGGCTTGGTAATTTTTAGCATTGCTATCATTTAGTCTTCAGTTTATGCCTAGTTTCTCCAGCACTTAGACAACATACATTCAGTGTTGCCTCTTCCTTCTAAAAACCCTGACATCCTTCGCATTCTGATATTTTCTAACAGTTCCAAGGGGAGATCACAGTGGTGTTTTTATGTCTTGGTAGTGAATGTCTCTATTTTATCAACAAGGCATTGGAGTGGAGAATAGCAACTAGGAGTAGCTACTTGCTTTTTGCTTTGCTGGTATTTAAAACTCAGTGCACAAAAGGTTTTATTTTGTTTTGGTGAATTGACAGTAAATGAATAAAGTGACAATTCTGCATAATTATTTTACTTCTATTGATATTTGCAGAAAAAAGGTCATAAAAGAAGATTTATTAAATGCAAAAGTTTATGGCTTGAAGAGGCTACATAGTAAGTGACTTTTTACTTGTGCTTTCTATTACTCCTTTTTTTTTTGGACTTACTGTATTGTTTGTGACAGTTATTAGTAATACTTGGTTTGGAAAACAGTCTTACACTGATGAGTTAACTCCTATATGAACAGCTTTCATGAAGTTATTTATGCTGTTCCCTATCCTTTTTGTTTTTATGCTTAACTTGAAAGGAAAAGAGAAATAGCAAAGGAGAGAAGAGTGTTTTTTTTTTAATTACTTGGTAGCTTACAACTTACGTTGTGATCTTACGCTACTTGCTACTCGTTGTCGCAGAAATCCTTAGGAGAGAAGAGAGAACACAGCCGCAGGCAGTAACTAAGCAGGAGAGAGGGAAGGTTGTGATGGTAGACTAATCCCCAGTTCCTAGTTTCAGTTTGACCTTCAGCTACATTTTTAATGTCTAATTTTGTAAATGAAGCACCTCTCATATATTTACCTATATGAGAAGGTAAAGATTCCTGTCTTTTGCTCAAGTCCAGTGCATGGTTCTCTAATATAGGGAAGATTTGCCACAGAGCCTAGGAAAAAGTAGCTCTATAGTGCTTTGTGATACTTCTTGGCACTCAGGCTGTTTATTCTGTTTCAGAGAACAGCCCACTCTAAATTGTTTGTAAGCAAAGAGATGAGTGTTTAATTTCCAGTCTAAGTTATATGAATTTCTATTTATAGATAGAATTAAGAATTAGCTGTTCATTTTTTAAATTTTTGTTTATTTATGCATAAGAGGTGGGATATAGGCCAGAGGTGAGGGGCAGTGAGAGGACTCACCAGAGACAGAGTGGGGAGCAGAACAGACAGATTGACAGAAATACACTGCTGAGGGGAGCAGTGGACGGGTCAGAAGAGGTCTGCTATGCCATGTGGGTCAGCTCTCTGGAGGGGGATTGAACTTGTGTTGCTGTGGCTGCTGCAGTTTAATAGTGCTGAAACTTAACCCTTGTGCCACTGGGTAGAGCCCCTCCCCCCCCACCTCTACAAAACTGATTATTCTTAAAGATTATAAACAACTTTGTTTTTGTTATTTATGAATACCAAGATTAGTTGTTACTGTTTTTCTGTTTGGAATTATCCTGATCTCTGGTTTATAGATGCCAGGTTTCATAATTTACTAGTAGAGTTAATTGCAATAAAAGGAATTTAATGATTACGTATTTTTCTTTTTTTTTTTAAAGATTTATTTATTTATGCATATAGAACTGGGGTACAGGCCAGAGATGGGGAGGGTAAGAGGATTCACCAGAGACAGAGAGGGGAGCAGAACAGGCAGATCGACGAAGTACACTGCTGAGGGGAGCAGCGGGCGGGTCAGGAGCTGGTCAGGAGAGGTCTGCCTCACCATCTGGATCTCCTCCAGGGCAGTTAGGAATCAAACTCATGCAGAAGTGGCTTAAGCTTCTTAGTGCTGTGCTTTAACCTGCTATGTCACCAGGGAGGGCCTAAATAAGTATTTTTCTTAAAGAACTGTCATTTTGTTTTTCTGTATCATTGCTATATGTTAGCACCCTTTTTTTTAATGGATACCCTTTGCCTATTCATTCTAGGATCAGATATAAAGTTTACTGCTATAAAACATTTAATGATGGTTTTTTTCTAGATCATTTGGCCCAATCTCATTGTCTTAGTTTTAAGAGTACTATAATTTTCTTAAATTACATATCTCCTGCCTGAGCTTATTTCTAGAGAAACAATTTTTAAACCTATAGTGTGCTTCATTATAGTGAAGTCATTTACCAGAATCTATGATTCATTTAAATTTGGAATTTTGTCTTGACTGTTGAGAATATGAAATACTAAGTTCTAATTTAACAGAATATTTATAATATTTTCCTACTTTATTTTTTAAAGGTATTTATGCAAGCATGCATGCATGCATGCATACAAGAACTGAGGTGTAGGTCAGAGGTGTGGGAGGTAAGAGGATTCACCAGAGACAAGAGCAGAATAGGTGGATCTACAGAATATACTGCTGAAAGGAGCAGCAGTGGGTAAGACAGGAGAGGTCTGCTGTGCTGTGTGGGTCAGCTCCCTGCCCTTGTGAATTAGCTTCCTATCTGGGGATCAAATTTGCTACAGTGGCTGGCCATAGCTTAATAGAGCCGAGTCTTAACCCCTGCACCACCAAGGAGACCCCAGTATTTTCCTATTTTACAAGCAAGTAATATAGATCAGAAGATCACATATCATTTTCAAAGCCTTAGTGAATGTAGTGGAGATTTATTACAATAAAATCCGGGAAATATTGTTTCCAGAATGGAGAGTTATGTGATAGAAAAGGAATACCCACTTGGCATCTATGGTACCAGTATTGTTTTACTTACTGACTTGAGTGGCAGTCATTTCAAGTTATACTGTATTACACATATTTATATTATATTTACGTTCATTTCTCTGTGTGTATTATATTTATATTTAATTTGTTACTGAAGTACTATTATGTTTTGGCAGTATAGGCTATATAGTAGTCACCATAGCACTCTTACTACCTGAGTGCCCATAGTCTTCCACCAGAGTCCATTGTGCTCTCCCTCTCCTTCCCTGTCTGAAAGCCATAGATCTGTGGTCAGTTTTCAAGGTTTGGTTTTAGAGTTTGTCTTTGACCCTTTGGTTTCTCTATATTATGCATGAAAGTGATGCCATCTGTTATTTATCTTTCTCCTTATTTATGTTGCTTTGCATAATGCCTTCCAGCACCATCCATTTTGCAGCAAATGTGATCATAGATTTTATCACTGAGTAGAATTCCATTATGTATATAGACCACATCTTGTATATAGACCACATCAATTCATCTGTTTGTTTCCATTGTTTGTTTCCATACCTTGGCTATTGTAAATAGTGCTACAATAAACATAGGCATGCATAGTTCCCTTCAAATTAGTGTTTTTATATTTTGGAGTAGATCCTAGGAGTAGAATTTTCTGGGTCTGCTAAAAATGGCAGATCCATTTTTAGCCTTTGAGAAGTCTCCACACAACTTTCCATAGGGCCTGGACAGACCACATCCCCACCAACATGTAACCAGCACTTGTTGATTTTGGTCTTTTTTATATGGGCCATTGTCACAGGTGTCAGGTGGGGTCATTTGGTTTTGATTTGCATTTCCCTCATGATAAGTGGTGGGACATTTTTTCTTGTGTTTATTAGTCATCAGTCTTAATATGTGTGCCTAGTTGCTACAGGTAGGATTCCCCATACCATATTGAATAGTAGTGCTGAGTGTGGACAGCCTAGTCTTGTACCAGATCTGAGAGGAAGGCTTTTAGTTTTACTCCACTGAGAATGATACTTGCTATGAGATTGTTATATGTGGCTTTTCTTATATTGAGAATTGCCTATCTTGCTTCCCTGTCCATATTTGATTGTGTTGTTTTGTCTTTATAGAGTATGAGTTCTTTGTAGATCTTTGATATCAGTCCCTTTGCTGATGTATGGTGTGCCATATTTTCTTCCATTCAGTAGGGTGTCCATTTTAGTTATAGTCTCTTGCTTTACAGAAGCTTTTTAATTTGACATAGTCCCAGTTATTTTTCTTGCTCTCCTTGCTGCTGCGGGTGATCTCCAAAAATGTCTTGACACTTATGTCATAGGGTGTTATCCTTATTTTCTTCTGTGTATCTTATGGTTTCGGGGCTTGCATCCAGATCTCTTAATCGTCTTTAGTTGATTTTTGTATATGGTGTGAGATACTGATCTGGTTTCATTCTTCTGCATGTGGCTATTCACTTTTCACAACATTATTAAGGAGATGTGCCGTGTTTCAGGGAATGTTCCTCACTCTTGTGACAAATTAGCTGTTCATATATGTATGGCTTTATTTCTGGTCTCTCGATTTTCTTTCTTTTTTTTTTTTTTAAAGATTTACTTATGCATACAAGAACTGGGGTACAGACCCAAGGTACATGGAGTGAGAGGATTCACCAGAGATAGAGTGATAGAACAGGCAGATTGTCTAAAACACTGCCGAGGGGAGCAACAGGTGGGTCAGGAGAGGTCTGTCATGCCATTTGGGTCACCCCCCGGCCAGAATCAAATTTGTGCTTCAGTTGCTGTGGATCGCTTCATAGTGCTGCGCTTTAACCTGTTGTGCCACCAGGAAGGCCCTGGTCTCTCAGTTCTGTTGCATTGGCTGGTGTGTCTGTTTTTGTTCCAGCACCAAACTGTTTCAATTATTATGTCTTCATGGTATAGTTTTAAGTCTGGAAGTGTGGTATTGTCATTCTTACCCCCCACCTCTTTTTTTTTAATGTATTTATTGATTTATTTATGCATAAAGAACTGGGGATAGGTCAGAGGTACAAGATATGAAAGAATTCACAAGACTGGGGAGGAGAACAGGCAGATTGACTGAAATCCATTGCTGAGGGGAATAGCAGGCACATGAGAGGTCTGTTGCACCATATGTAGATCAGCTGGGGTTTGGGATTCCAAATCAGGCCACAGCTGTGATAGTCCTGAGATATTAACCCCTACTCCACTGGGGATGGCCCCTATTCCCACTTTTTCTTACACAGCTTTGGCTGATGGTATTTTGTGATTCCCTATGAATGTCAGTTGTTTATTCCATTTCTTTGAAGAATGCCCTGGAAAATTTTATTGAGATTATATTAAATCTATAAATTGCTTTGGGTGGGATGGTCACTTTAACAAAATTGTTTTTTTGTTCGTTTGTTTTGTTTTGTTTTGTTTTTAACAGTGTCTTACAGTTTTCTTTGTTTCTTTTTTGTTTGGTTGGTTTTTTAAAGGTTTATTTACTTAAACATACAGAACTGGGGTACAAGCCAGAGGTTCAGGCCCTTTACCTCCATTGTTTTACTAAGTATGTATGTATGTATGTATGGGTGTGATTGTAAATTGGGTAAGTTTTTTAATTTCTTCTCACTCATTCTTTGCCTATAAGAAAGTAAATGATTTTTTGTTTATTGATTTTGTAACCTGCCACTTTGCTAAACTGGTTTACTGTTTTCATAGTTTTCAGTGTAATTTTGGGGTTTTTGTGTGTATTGCCATGTTGTCTGTAAATGATAGCTTTGCTTGTTCTTTCCCTTTTATATATTTTTCTTGCCTTATTGTTTTAGGTAGGACTTCCCATACTATGCTGAATGGATACCCTAGTCTAAAACCAGATCTTAGAAGAAGGCTTATAGTTTTTCTCCATTGAGACATTTGCTTGCTTTGGGGTTGTTGTTATAGCTTTTATTATGTTAAGATATGTTCCATCTATCCCCAGTTTTTCATCACAAATGGGTATTGAACCTTATCAGATGCTTTTTCCACATCCATTGAGATAACTATGATTTTTACCTTTTTTGTTAATGTGGTGAATTACTTTCATTGCTTTTCAGATGTTGAACTATCCTTGTGTCCCTGGTATAAATCCCACTTGGTCATTATATATATAGTTCCTTTAATGCATTGTTTGATCAGTTTGCTGAGATTTTATTGAGAATTTTTGCATCTGTGTTTAGACAGCTTGGTCTGTAATTTTCTTTGTATGTGCTAGCTTGGTCTTTGGTTTAAGAGTGATGTTGACCTCATAAAATATATTTGGTATTCCTTCTTTATCAATTTTTTGAAAGTATCTAAGCAAAATAGCTACTATATTGTCTTTGAAAGGTTAGTAGAATGTGCTTGTTAAGCCATCTAGTCCTGGACTTTTGTTTTTGGAGAAAGTTTTGATTACTCCTTCAGTTTCCTTGCTTGCGATCAGTTTGTTCAGGTTTTCTATTTCTTCCCCCATTCATCCTTGGATGATTGTATAATTCTAAGAATTTGGCTATCTCATCTAGGTTATAAAAGTTAACTTTGTTCAAGATATGTAATGTAAGGCCATGTCTACTTAAAATCAAGATGCCTGGAAGTTACTTGCAAGTTTTAGGATAGGCAGAAATCATCATTTTACTGCACAAATGGGTAATATAAGAATGCGTATGCCCAGGTAATCATTAGGAAAATTTTTGAAGGTTTGATGTGCAGAATATCACTATTTATCGGCTGATTGCCCATTTAGGTTTTCTGTGGTATTGCTTTTGACCTGGGTACTTAATACATCCAGTGTAGCCAGTTTTGCCTCCTGAAAATACATTATGTGCCTGATAAAATAGTTTATATTTAGGCATTATATTTAATGAAAATTTCTCAGGTTTAAATTCTAAATCTGCACTTAACATATATACTCAGTATGAGATGTTCACACCAAGAGAGCAAAATTGAAATGAGAAAAATGTGTTCATTTAATAAACTGCTAAACACAGTTCTAGACTCTTTGGGATACAATACTGAATAAGAGACAGAGTGTAATATCTGTAGACAAAAGATAAATAAATGTATAATTTGATAGGTGGTGATGAGTGCTTTAGAAAAGAATAAAGCATAGTAAAGGAATAACAGGGAGTGATAGCCTACACAGGTGGTCAGGGAAGTCCTCTTCAAGATTATATTTAAACAGCAGTCTAAAAAAAAAGGTAGAGATTAAAGTGCAAACATATCTCATGGAAGAGTTCTAAGCAGAAGTCAGGAGACAAGAGCATTCTTGGTATGTTCTAGAAATAGCACAGAGGTCGACAAGACTAGACTGATTGTGTTCAGAAAAAGAAAGAGGGAGAGTAAGACATTGTTAAGGAGGTCAGTTAGGACCCATGTGAGATAAGAAATATTTTCAAGGGTAATAAGATTTGACTTTTTTAAAGACTCACTCTGGCTGTTACAGGAAAATAGATCATAGGAGGGCAGCAAGTCTATTAGAAGGACCAGGAGATTTGATAGGGTTGCCTGGACTGATAATAAGGTACTTGGTGGTGATGGCCAGAGTTCATTTCTGTAAATACTGCATTTCATAGGCAGAATTAACAGGATTTGCTGATATATTGGATTGGGGTAAATGAAAGAGGAAAATCAAAGTTTGAATGTAAGGTATTGATCTGAGCTTTGTTAAAGTGGAGTTGCCAATTACAGAGGGACGGAGGAAGACTGCTAAAAGAATGTTTGGGCGGGTATAATCATAAATTCTCTTTTAACATGTTAAGATACCTACTTTACAGCCAAGCTGAGTTACACTGAAGAAAAGTGAATGTAGGTGTCAGAATGTCATACACAAATAAGATTTATTCACCTTCAGATTATTTTAATGCTGATCATTTCAGGTTGTTGTATGTACTTGTGCTTATCTGCTAAGTTAATTTGATGGTTTCTTCCAGTTGTCATCTCTTTCCCCGTTTGTTTGAGTTCAGGCAAAATTTTTAAGAACATGATCAGAAGTAAGATTGGAAAGGAAGAACATCAGAAAGAGTTTTGACCAGTAATACTAAAATTTTTGCATATTTCCTGTGCAAATAGGTACCATTAAAGCTTTTCTCACTAGGATATGGTATGATGGGACCATTTTAAGGAAAAAATTCGGTAAAGATATTCCAAATAGATGGTTAGTCAAGTATCTGTTAGGAAATATCTAAAGCTTTTTGTCTCCTGAGGTTTTCTTTCTTTTTGTCTTTATGACTTGTTTTGTACACCCCTTATTCATAGTCCAGCATCGCCGAAAGGAAATTGAGTTTTATCATTTGTTCTGTGTGATTTTTACTGACCAAGCAGCTCCACAGTTGTCATTGTGAAGGTATGAACACATGGTGTTGGAGGATTTAGAGCAGAACCTTGTAGATGATCTCTTAACCCCATACCCACTAATTGAGAGCTGGAGAATTAGAGGACATTGCTACCACCACGGTGGTCTGAGTTTGCTGCCCAGCGAGGGAGCTGACCCATAGTGGTCACGACAGTCTGCCCTTCTGTCTCACCTGTTTTGCTCCCCTCAGCAGTGTATTTCAATAGTCAGTCCTCCTGTTCTTCTCCCCACTCTTGTTTTGGTGAAACTTCACACCCCCACACCTCGGGCCTACACCCCAGTTCTATGCAAAAGCAAATCTTTTTTTAAAATGGGGACAAGCTTGATGGATAAAGTTGACATGTTTCTGTATGTTAGGAAGAGTTAGCTTAAGTAATGATAGGTAATATAAAGGAAAAAATAGAAGGAGTAACAAAGCAGTCATAAACCCTTGGAAATGCAAGAAGGAGTCTCCAGTATATGGTTTAGCTGAGAATGATATTTATATTGTTACAATAATGTCATGGTATATAAAATATGTATCAAAAAAGCAATTAGGGTTGAGGTAGCACAGGAGTTAGTTTAGAGGTACTAGACATTAGAAAATACCTGAGGCCCTCCCTGGTGGTACAACGGGTTAAAGCCAGCACTTTGAAGCTCTCTGCAGCCACTGCAGCACGAGTTTGATCCCTGGCCAGGAAGGTGACCCACATGGCACAGCAGATCTCTCCTGACCCGCCAGCTGCTTCCCTCAGCAGTGTATTTCAGTCAATCTGCCTGTTCTGCTCCCCACTCTGTCTCTGGTGAATCCTCTTACCCCCTGCACCTTTGGCCTGTACCCCAGTTCTGTATGCATAAATAAATCTTTTTTTTTTAAAGAAAGGAAAAATACCTGAAAACTACAAAATTAAGGTAGAATAAACTATTAGAAGAAACCACTAAAGGGTTTGATGACTGTTTTGGGGAGAGTCAAGAGTAGGGCTTTTTTCTAATTGTTTTTAAAGCCTAGAAGTACTTTTTCATTTCCTAAATAGTTTGTATGTGCATTAACTTGATGGAAATTAAACAGAAAGGCATGCCATTGCTGTCCAAAGATAGATAGACTAGTGAGGTAGATTTGTAAAATGAGCTGTAGGAAACTACCCCTTAGGCAAATTCACCAGTATTGAATATTTTGAGACTGACAAACTACTCATTATAATTATCAAAGAATTACCAGGAAATACATGAAGTAGCTTTTAGACTAGATTTTCACACTTAACAGTGGCCAGAAAATTCTCAGTTCCTCCTCTGGAGAGTATTTTATCTAAAATGACTTCCTAAGATAGACTTCCAAGTGAAAGAATGCTGTGTGAACAATACATGCTCAAGTATCGAATGAGTGTAAACAACTCAACTCCCTCAGGGCAAAGGACACCTGTAGCTATAACACAGGAGTTCTGTGTCTCCCTGAAGGGTGTAACTATTATAAGAATATTACTGTGTACTTGTCACATATTCTTTAAAGATTTTGTTTATTTATGCATACAGACCTCAGCTACAGGCCAGAGGTACAGGAGTGGTAAGAAGATTCACCAGAGGCAGAGTGGGGAGCAGAACAGGCAGATCAACGAAGTACACTGCTGAGGGGAGCAGCGGGCAGGTCAGGTCTGCCACGCTATGTGGGTCACCTCCCTGGCTAGGGATCGAACTCTCAGAGAAACGGCTGCAGCAAGCTTCATGGTGCTGCACCTTAACCCGTTGCACCACCAGGGAAGGCCCATTATCACTTTTAAGCATTTTTTAAAATGTCATATTTTTAAAAATATATACTAAATGTTTAGAAGCACCCTGGTGGCGCAACGGGTTTACAGCATAGCACTACGAAGCTAGCCGCCGCCACTTCAGCATGAGTTTTATTCCTGGCCAGCGAGCTGACCCACATGGCACACCTCCCCTGACTCGCCCACTGCTCCCCTCAGCAGTGTGCTCATCAGTCTGCTGCTTGTTCTGCTCCCTCACTGCCCCTGCACCTCTGGCCTGTACCCCAGTTCTAAATGCATAAATCAATGATTTTTTTTTTTTTTTAAAGAAACAGAATTCCTTTCCCTACATTTGAAACTGCATTTGTTATAAGAGTTCTGGTGAGATATGTGTGAAAGAAGGATAACAGCATAAAACCAAATAACTGTGGCATAGTAACTGAAAAGGAAATTAGTGTTTCTTAAGTAGAAAGTAGGAAGTTACCAACTGGACTGACAGAAGAAACCGCAAATTTATATGGTCTTGCAGTAGCAGGAAACAGGCCTGCTAGTTAGTCCGGGTGATTTATTTTGAACACCTTTGTGGGGGTGTGAGGTTGAATTAAAAGAACGTTTATCATTTACACTGTATAGTTTGTACTAAGAGTAAAGATAATACCTACAGTTTACCGTAGACAATAATGTACTGATAACTAGAGCTAATTAATGATATAGCCTTGATGACAAAGTAAAACTAAGAGCAGTAATCTATAACAAAGTAATGCAGTTGGAGCCTCGTTGGTGGCTTTAGGGGTTGAGTCTCAGTGCTGTCACCAGTACAGCCTGAGTTTGATCCCTGCCCCGGGAGCAGACCCACATGGCCCAGCAGACCACTCCTGTCTCTCCTGCTGCTCCCCTCAGCAATGGATTTCAGTCATTCTGCCTATTCTGCCCCCCATTCTGTCTCTGGTGAGTCCTCTTGTCCTCTACCCCTGTACCCGTGTCTACACACAAAAAAAAAATTTAAGAAAAATTTCACACAATTTGTATAGCTAGAGACACTGTCTTTTATCTTCCTTAACCTAGAAGTATATGTCTATGGAAAAACTTCCAGATGGGACAGGTAAAATAACAAAGAACATAAACAGTAAAGCTAGAAACATTGCTGTAACAAAGTAGTCTTAATCAAGCCTTTTCCTAATTGTCGGAGGAGATAGACAAGGTACTTGTGGTTGGTGATGGTGGTCAGGCGGTAATAACAGTTTACAGGGCTGATAGTCCAAGCTCCATTAAGTCCTCTGTGTGCACAGTAAGTCATAGAAAGAAAGGAAATATTAAGTGCATTATTGATACTAAATAATTTGACTTCTTGCAAAATACACTTTTTCTTACAAGGTAATAGTGTAAGTTTGCAAAAGGTGCCAGGAATCGTTAACTAAAATATCATTTCTCAAGTATTCTGAGTTACCTTTTTTGTGATCTCTCTTACAGTTTCTTTATACTTATGACTTAACAAGAAAGGATAAAATAGTCATTTGAAAAGTACTGTTTTAATGCAAATTTTCTACAGATTTTAACTTATCTTGTCAACATGGCAGTATCAGTACTGGCTCCCAACCTTTTAAAATTAAAAATTAAGAGAAAGTAACCTGGTCTTTTTGTGTCTTTGTACAGGAAACTTTAAATACAGTGAAATGGGAAGAAAGAAAAATGCAACAATAAGAACAAATAAGGTTTGTTGAAATAGAGAAAAATCTTTTTCTTAGTAACACTTCACAGTTGCTTAGTGCATCACTGTAGAGCCTTAGGTATATCAAAATATTTCAATGTAACTTACCCACCTGTGAAAGAGGTTTTTCTTTTTGCAGTTTCACTAACTAACCTCTTCTGCTTTTCTAGCCTCGAAGATCAAATCAATGTACAAGGCAGTGCTTCAGAAACTTTTTCTCCAGTATGTTTTCTTCTAGTAGTCACACTGGCGAATCCTCTTTTGCCTGTGGAGCTTATTGGTTAGTACTTCCTACTTTTGATCTGTTCTTTTTATACCTTATGGTTTAATCATTATAATTAAACCTTGGTAGCTATTTAAACTCTGGTTCAACAAACATGAAAGTTTGTCTTGTGTTTTTGGTATTTGTTTTCTTTTGGTAAAACAAGTTTGACAGAAAATCTTAATTTTGTGAGCCCCCTAATTATAAGTGACTGCCTATGTAGAAGGCTTTGTTTTCACTAATAGTAAGTTGTTACATACTAACTTTGTGTGGGACAGAAAAGGGGGCTACTTTTTTTTTTTTTAATAATATAATAGTTTATTTCTACATCATTTTGTGCCTTTTTCCATCTCAGTTGTAATCCCTGTGGGCTTCCCATCACCAGATCACTTGTGTGCCATCACCATATTCCAGTGTATATCCTTCCCCCCACCATTTTTTATCTCATTCCCCACTCCACCCCCATAAAATATCTCTGGTATATAGTTGTTCATCATTATTATTATTATTATTTTCTCCAAAGGGGGTTATTTTATAGTTGTAGGGAGTAGTCCCTATTAAAGACAGCACCCAGTTTCCAAAATTACAGGGATGAGAGGATTTCTCAGAAACAGAATGGAGAGTAGAACAGGCAAATCTAGTGAAATCCACTGCTGAGGGGAGCAGCGGGCGAGACAGGAGAGGCCTGCTGCACCATGTGGGTCAGCTCCCTGGACAGGGGTTGTACTCAGGCTGCAGTGGCTGATTGTAATAGCTTGATGGCACTGAGACTTAATCTCTGCTGCACAAGGGAGGTCCTTGACCAGTCATTCTTTAGTCCAGTGAGTGGCATACATAGGTATTTGTGGAACTTAAGAATTAAATTGGGTTTTAAAATTGATTGAGCAAACAACAGATTACGTTTGTTTGACTAATTTTAGAATTTGACATAGTACCAAAGAAAGCACTTATATCTGAATAGACTTTGTGAAAAACTAAACTATGCCTGTTTTTGCTTACAGTAACCATATCTTCATTTTCTTTTTTTTCTCATGCTTAGTTTCAAGTAGGAAACTACTGCATCAATAATTTCTTCCACAGCTGTTGCAGCTAGGTTCATGGGAAAGAAACAGAGTGATGTTTCTACTCTCAATAAGAATATTAATCTGAATTGACTTTTGAAAAATTCTGCTACTTAAGATAGAATTCAAACATTTTTATTAATCAGATAAATATAATTCTGATTTGTAGTGTGAAAATTAATTTACTTAAGTAATGAATTTATTTTGAAAGTGTTTAAATAGAAAAAAAAGTCTTACTTTTTTAAATGTGATTTATGAAACTTCTGCTCTCCATGATATAACCCACTTATTGCTCTGATTAATTTTTTTAATTCTGATGGAAGCCTACAACTTATCTTTTAGTACAGGATATATAGAAGTCAATGAAATCAGTGCATTAATTAGACAGAAGAGACAGGAACTGGAATTGTCATGGTTTCCTGATACATTACCTGGAATTGGAAGGTAAAAAAAATTTTAAGTGTTCATACATTGCCAACATGAGCACAAGATACCGTTAACACTTAAGTATTTTATTCAATACTTAACGTCTCTACCTGTGCAAATTAAACTGTTATAAATGCCTAATGAAGATTGTCACTTAAGAATCCCTTGAAAAGTAAACAACCCTTTGTAGATATTTGATTCATTGAAAAGGGAGAGCAGGTACATGCAAAGATTCATTGTTAGTAATGGTGTCCAGTTTGTCTTAAGTTCCTTCCAAAGGGTCATGGTCCCTGTCTGAGTTTTATATATTTGTTTCATAACATGCTGTGACTTTATTTTATATGTTACTAGTGTAGTTCTGCATAGGACTACCCTCTAGAGATGTCATTGAAGCAAAAATTGAAGTAAAATTAGGAAGACCACCTATGTACACTGTGAAAACTTTTCCTAGAGTTTCAAATTTTTGTAAATGTACAAGTTGCATTGTTTTTCAAGCTCTGTCTTCCTTTACCAGAATGTCATTTTATACTGGATGAGACAGTCTTTTGGCAGGAGACGTGAATTGAACACATATGAATCCAAAAAAGAAGAAACTAACACTAGGTTGTACGCAAAAACTCTTGGGTCAAGCGTCCATAGAGACGCTGGAAACTTTGGAGAACCGTCATCCTTAGATGAAGGGGCTTTAATATATAATACAAGGAAAAAATCACTTGCTTGCGAAAGGGGTGGAGCGCTAGGAGCGAGAAGGCAAGGCATTCGCTGGTGATGCCTGTGCCCTGGCAGCTGTGGTGGCATGGATACACACACTGGTCAGAGCTCTCAGGCTGTGTGCTAGAAATCTGTGCATGTCACTGTCAAAGTGGTTATTTTTTTAGAATGCTGAATAAGGGAACAAAAAATTTTTAAAAATCTTAACAGTATTAAACTATTTAAAAACAAACAACTGTAAAGTTTCATTTGATAGCCTTTTGCTGTTAATTTGTCAGAAAAATGTGCTTTTAGAGGTTTTGTCTTTGAACAATAAGTAACCTTAAATTGAAATGTTTACATATGTGGGCAAAAAATAACTTTGAAATACTATATAATTTTATTCTCCAATCCCCAGACTATATAATTTTAAATTGCTAGTTTCATGTTTTAATACTGTGTAACTAAAAAAAAAAATTTTTTTTTCTTCAATTTTCAGAATTGGCTTTATACCCTGGAATATTGAAACAGAAGTCCTTCCTCTCATTTCTTCTGTGTTGCCAAGAAGTATTTTTCCAACAAGTACCATATCTTTAGAAAATTTTGGTAAAGTTTATGGAATATTTTTCTAGTAAAAAAATGATTAAAGCATCTTCTAATCTCATAAAAAAGTGATTATGACTTAGAAAAGCTGTAAAATGATTAGATTGTAAGTTCTAGATATTTCAATAAATATTCAGACAGTTATCTGATTTTAAACTTGTTCTACCTGGAAAGTTCCATTTACTTTAAGAAATTACAGCTGCAAGTCTTCAAGAAATTAATAAGTCTCCCTTCTATATAATTTGTCAGTTTCTAAACTCAGGTCTTTAGAAAGAACATCTCTTGTTAATTATGAACAAATAGTTTTGAGTCATTATCTATTAGTGGATCACATCCAATTGCTCTTGCTTTTGCTTAGATAACACCAGTTTAATGCAAATGGCATTTATCAGTCCAAACATATTTTCTTTTTTTTTTTCCCTATAAAATTGTCCACATAGACTTAAATCTGTGATAACTCCTCTCAGTAGCACTAAAAGAAGCTGGTAATAACTGATAATACTCAGATGTTAGTAGTTTTGCATTTATTCATAAGTGTATTTCACTATATAAAGGTCTGCTTTCTGTTAAAATAAACTGAAGCCAAACTGTTATATTTATACCATTATATCTTTCAGTTTTAACTTTTTTTTTAAATATATGTTATTAGGTACCTCTTGCAAGGGATATGCATTAGCACATGCTCAAGAAGGAGAAGAGAAGAAGCAAGCTTCTGGTACATCAAACACGAGAGGATCAAGACGAAAACCTACAGCAGCAACTCCCACAAGGAGATCTACACGTAACACGAGAGCCGAAGCAGTCAGCCAATCTCAGAGATCTCCAGTGTCAAATAATTCTGGGTGTGATGCCCCAGACAATAGTACATCTGTAAGTGTTTCCTCTTCAGCTGAGTCAGAAAAGCAAACAAGACAAGCTCCAAAACGGAAGTCTGTAAGAAGAGGAAGAAAGCCACCTTTACTGAAAAAGAAACTTCGGAGTTCTGTGCCACCCCCTGATAAATCCTCTTCCAGTGATTCAGTAGATGAAGAAACAGCAGAGTCTGACACACCACCTGTGTTAGAGAAAGAGCACCAATCAGATGTAGAAAGGAGCAATACTGCAGTGCACGTAAATGTAGAAAATGAGTCTGCTAATGGCTTGAGACATTGCAGTGAAGTAACAGAAGTAAGTGAGGAACATACCAAGACCCTTGATACACAAGAAGGAATCGAGTCTTCATGTGCTGAGTCTTGTGCACAAGTTACTACTATGCCAGTTGGAGAGGAGGAAGAAATTCAGAATGTTGAGGGCACAAGTATAGAAGCTAATGCTCTGTGTTTAGAAAGTGAGAATTCTAAAAGTATTTCAGAAAAAGGAAGTGGTGATTCATTAGAAAATCAAGACCACGTATCTGAACCTTCAGAATCAGAAGGAAAAGCAGATGCAGGTACAGATCACCCTTCAAATGATTTTCTGGCCTGTTCAGGATCTGAAATTGAAGTATTGCACCCTGTACCAAACCTAAGCAACTCTCCTGGGAATGGAGAGTCAGTGATTAATGAAGAACCTGTCAAAGAAGGTCCTGTGGTGGAAATTATTGATCATAAAGAGTCTACAGTAAAAACAGAGCAGCTTGTAGAGAACCCCAAATTAGAATCCTCTGAGGGGGGACTTTTACAAACAGTAGACAAAAGGTCTATTGAAAGCACAGAGGTCCAGTTGCTTGGGTGTATTGAAACTGAAGCTAGAGAAGTAAATGCAACATGTGATACTTCGGGGAATGAAAATTTTGATAGTATTCAAGACCTTGAAAATAACTCATTAAAAAGTAACACAAAATTAGACAAATCTCTAGAAGACAATACCAAATCACTGACTGAGCATGACAGTTCTGCTGAGGTTCCTGGTGCACAGACTGAACAGACTCTGAAGCATTTGGGCGAAGATAATACTGAAATGATACCAATGGAATGTGATTCATTTTGCAGTGATCAGAATGAGTCTGAAATCGAGCCACCTGTAAATGCTGATGAGAAACATGTGGAACACAGTTCTCCAAATACTGTGCTATCTTCTGACCCTACACATGAGAAAGTGGAAGCTGTATCTCAACCATCTGAAAGCCCTGTAGATACAGTAGATAAAGCCAAAAAGCCTCGTACTAGAAGGTCTAGATTTCACTCTCCATCTACAACCTGGTCACCCAATAAAGACACTGGACGGGAGAAGAAGCGTTCTCAGTCTCCATCACCCAAAAGAGAAACAGGAAAAGAAAGCAGGAAGTCTCGATCACCATCTCCCAAGAAAGAGTCTACAAGAGGGAGGAGAAAATCTCGTTCTCAGTCCCCAAAAAAGGATATTGCAAGAGATAGGAGACGATCTCAATCTCGATCTCCAAAAAGAGATAGTACTAGGGAAGGCAGGCGATCTGAATCGCTCTCCCCCAAAGGAGACACTTCTAGAGAGAACAGAAGATCACAGTCAGGAGTGAAAGATGCCTCCCCGAGAGAAAAATCTAGGTCCCGGAGCAGAGACAGAGAAAGTGATCGGGATGTGCAGAGAAGAGATCGGGATAGAGAAAGGAGAACCAGGAGGTGGTCTAGATCCAGGTCTCGTTCTCGGTCACCATCAAGATCTAGAACCAAAAGTAAGAGTTCATCATTTGGTAGAAATGACAGAGATAGTTATTCTCCTCGGTGGAAGGAAAGATGGGCAAATGATAGTTGGAGGTGTCCACGAGGAAGTGATCGGTACAGAAAGAGTGACACGGAGAAGCAGAATGAAAATACAAGGAAAGAAAAAAATGACATCAGCCCAGATGCTGATGATCCAAACTCTGCTGACAAACGTAGAAATGACTGTCCCACGTGGGTAACAGAAAAAATAAATTCTGGGCCTGATCCAAGAACCAGAAATCCAGACAAGTCAAAAGATTCTCACTGGGAAGAACATAGAAATGAAAATTCAGGGAACTCTTGGAATAAAAACTTCAGTTCAGGGTGGATGTCTAATCGTGGCAGAGGGAACCGTGGCAGAGGTGCCTACAGAGGCGGCTTTGCCTACACGGATCGGAATGAAAATCGGTGGCATAACCGAAAACCCCTCTCAGGGAATTCAGATAGTTCAGGGAACGAGCCTTTCAAGTTTGGGGAACAGCAGCCCTATAAACGGAAAAGTGAGCAAGAGTTCTCGTTTGACACACCAGCAGACAGGTCGGGGTGGACATCTGCGTCCAGTTGGGCCGTCAGAAAGACTCTGCCCGCAGATGTACAGAACTACTACTCACGCCGGGGGAGGAACACTGCGGGCCCACAGGCCGGGTGGATGAGACAAGAGGATGAAACAGCTGAACAGGGTAACATTCTGTTTGAAGGGATTATAAATTAGATGTTTTATTTGTATGAATATACATTTAAATTCTGATCCCTCTTCATAGTTTTCTAACACTGAATTGAACCCATTTATAAGTCATTTTGCATTATAGAAATTACTTGCACATACACTTAAATCCATGTCAATATCTAATTCCTGTTTTCATCCTGCTTCTGCCCCAAACATTGCCAAAGATTTAAATATTTTAAGTATAGTTTGCTGCAGCAGAAGAATTTGGGATGTTCTTATACAGGAAAAAGCTGTTGGAGATAAAAAATTGATTAAGCTAGTTTAGTAAGCTAGATAAATGTTATGATTATTTCTTTAACTATTTAGTTATTGACCAGCTGCTGATTCTCTGCCACTGTTGACAGATGTTATATGAACTTGTCCTTAAAAATAATTTTTGTTGAACATTTTCTTTCAGTAAAAAAAAAAATCAATCCACATTATTTAGAAATGGCAAAATGAAATACTTGAATATTGGTTTTGGTGTTCTGAGTCTTAATTGGTATTTAATTTTATTTGAACCAGTTGTTCTTTGCTTTCCTGTCTAAATAAATTTGTGATGTGCTTTTTTTCACAAGCCTTTTTTATTTTTGACAGATTCTGACCTAAAAGACCAAACAAACCAACAAAGTGACGGTTCTCAACTACCTATGAATATGATGCAGCCGCAGATGAATGTAATGCAGCAGCAAATGAATGCCCAGCACCAGCCTATGAATATCTTCCCATACCCAGTGGGTGTTCATGCCCCTTTGATGAACATGCAACGAAGCCCATTCACCATGCATCCTCAGCTGCCCCTGCACCTGCACACTGGCGTGCCGCTCGTGCAGGTCGCGGCTCCCACCAGTGTATCTCAGGGACTGCCCCCGCCCCCACCCCCACCCCCACCCTCCCAGCAAGTCAGCTACGTCGCTTCACAGCCAGAGGGAAAGCAACTGCAGGTATGTCCTGAGTGATTCAGGTATAGTCAGCCCAGCCTCTGTAGACGCTGACTCTTGGGGACAGCTGTTCAGAAAGGGCTTCTGGCATCCACAGATGACTATTCACTTGATTATGTTTGTGACAAAGCCTCATAACCCATCTCTCACTGTCCTACCCCACACCTTTCACCCCTCAATAAGAAAAATCACTGATTTTTTTTTTTAAGTTACTTCTACTATGTTCCTAAAACTCTTTTTTTCCATTGAGTGCCAATAGCTAATTCATTAACTGATAACTCTTTCCAACAGGGTATTCCTAGTGCACCTCATGTAAGTAATAACATGAGCACACCAGTCTTACCTGCTCCAACAGCAGCCCCAGGAAATATGGGGACGGTTCAGGGACCAAGTTCTGGTAATACTGCGTCATCAAGTCACAGCAAAACCTCTAATGCTGCTGTAAAATTGGCAGAAAGCAAAGTAAGTGTTACAGTGGAAGCCAGCGCAGATAGCTCGAAGACAGACAAGGCAAGTTCAAAGTTGAGAGCAACCTACATAATTCTGTATATGATAAAGAAAAATACCAACTTTCCATTGTACAAGTGGCAAAGGGAATTTATTATTGATAATCTTAAATACCAGTGTTATTTAAAGGTTCTATCTGGATATGTTAATGTCCAGTGAGTTCCTTAATTTATTTTAGAAATATGTTATGGGTGTTAGCGTGTAACTATTTTGTTTTTATGACATTAATATTTAAATAATTCCCTTCAATATGTATAAATGCATGGTGTTTCCCAGTTTCATTTTTTTCTTTTTTAAACATTTGATGGGCAAATAATAATTTTACATTTTCCTTTCATCAGAAATTACAAATTCAAGAAAAAGCAGCACAGGAGGTAAAACTGGCTATTAAGCCATTTTACCAAAATAAAGATATCACCAAGGAAGAATATAAAGAGATTGTACGCAAAGCAGTAGATAAAGTAAGTCCTGTTGGAGGGGGGGGGGGTTTGTTTTGAACCATTTGTTTTAATTAAAAGAAAGTCACTTAAGAAAGAAGAGCTAGCTGCTGCTTTTTTACTTTTGAATAAGTTCATATGAGATGTAAAAATGTTCTGGTCATTTCTCTGGACTTAACTCCTTGTTCACAAAGCTTACCATTTAACTTTAATCTCTTTTGAGTATGAAAAACAATATTCCCCCTCCTTTTTTCATAGGTTTGCCATAGTAAGAGTGGAGAAGTAAATTCTACTAAAGTGGCAAATCTAGTTAAAGCCTACGTGGACAAATACAAATATTCGCGGAAGGGAAGCCAAAAGAAAGCTCTGGAAGAACCTGTATCTACTGAGAAAAACATAGGCTGAAGTGGGGAGCACTGTAAAGGACATTGTCAAGATTTCTGCAAAGTGCAATTTCAAAATGTACCTTTAACTGAAAATCATACATAACTGTGATTGAAATTTGGTTTTGATAAAATTATTTTTTTTAATGTAGGATATAATGTTTTGTTCTAAATAAATATAGTTCTGCACTGCAACTTCTATATCTTTCCTTCCCCTCCCCCAATAAAAACAAATCCAAGAGCAAGTAAAGGGGTTAAGGATTGTGTGTTTTTATTAGGATTGTTCTAGGGTGGATGCTGGGAGCTGTGCAGCGTGTTGATTTGAACAATGTAGTGCATAAATGAAAGATTTCTAAGTGCACTGGCTTTGGAAGAGAGATATATAATACATTTATTCTGTCAGACTGAAAATAAAGTATGATCTTATGATTTTTCCCTTTAATTTTAGAAAGTAAATAATGTATTACCATGAAAAATACTTCTAATAACAACATAACAATCGCAGGGTTCCTAATGTGTATGTTTATAAAGCACACATCTGAATAAATTGCTTAGTTAGAGAACAGACTATCACATGGAAGAATTCAGTGTTTTTAGACACTTTGGGACACTCTTCACCTATTGTATCACCAAATAAAGGTTATGCTGCTTGTTTTTCTTTTGTGCCTTTTTTTCCCCCAGTTAAGATGAAGCAATTTGATTTGCTAGATTTCTGACTTGGGCAGTCTGAAGTCTTGAATCTTAGAAGACTGATCTGGATGAAGCTGGCCTTCTAGGCACTAAGGTCCTCCCTAGTGCAGTGGCCACAGACAGGAGGCGCTGTGTTTCTGGGGAGTGGTTGAGGGCCGTGGCCCCTCTTCCCTGGCCAGGATGTAGCAGCAAAGACTCTCCGCCTCTCAGACTGTTGCTCAAGTACCTGAGCGCTTTCCCTTTTGAGAAAGAAAGCTCCCGGCGCTACCACAGTGAGTCTGTTAACTTGGTGGCCATGCAGTAGCCATTGCCCATATTGCAAAAAATTCTAGACATTAAAATCTGTGTTTGGAGAAGGAAGAGGAATCTTGGCTAGGCTTTCAGGGACTAGGGATTTGGTAGGGGGGTGGGGGATTAAGTACTGGGTATTTTATAAAAGGTAAGTTTCAGATACTGTATTACCATTATTTTAATGCCAATACCAAATAACTGGAAAGCTACTCAGATAAAATAAAACTGCTCAAAGATCAGTTTCTGCCTCAGCGAGACTGACTGAGATAAATTAGCAAAAGCAATACTCGGTAGGCTTGTGCTTTTCTGAGGTAAAAGTTCTCTCTTAATTTTATGTGCATAATAACTTTACTGGTGCTAGCTTTGTTTGGTAGGGAAAATAACCTTGAAATGTTGATGCTAAGGATTGTGCTAATTCATAATCTTTACTAGATTGTGAGTGTGGCCACGAAAAGTATTAGAAATATATCCAAGCAGTTTTTGATCTTACTCTTCATTTTTGGGCATTTGTAATATGGTGTTCTACTGGTTTATATATATTTTTGATTAACATTTGTGTTTAGATTATTATGGGAAAGAAATCTGAACATCTGTTTCTTCTACAACAATTAAGAGTTTTAAATTATACCAATACACACCTCGTTTGTTTCAGTTTTGAACTCTAGAAACAATGTGTGAACTTGCAATCTCTCTTCAGGCTGGTTCACACTGAACGTTTTGTAGCAAATTGCTGTGCCTGAGCTATTTAATCACAACTTTCAGTTATGTTTGGAAGTCAGATGACATTTTAAAATTACTTTCTACCATTTAGTTTTTGCAAACATGTTTAAAAGTTTTGAAGAAAACAAACCAGGTGCTGTGGCCAGGAGTTAAGTCCCAAGTCACCCTTGGCAGTGCCATGGATTACCCCTGCTTTTCTTGAAAATAGCCAGTGTGTTTTCCTTGTTCCATATCCAGCTGGGTTCATGGCTAGACTGCATTTAAAATTGCTACTAAAGAATGTCTCTGGAGAATTCAAGCTTTTAAACTCTGAAATATTTAAGAATGTATTAGGAAGTGCATGCTTCATATTAACAAATTCATTGCCTTAACATACACCATTCTTGTTTTGTTTTGTTTTGTTTTCTTCAGAAATTTACATTAATTTTTGCATGTGCACAGACTTAAAATCATTTTGTGGGGTATAGGATTCTCTTAATTTATAAAAAATTCAGTATTAACCTTTGAAAACTTGGTCCCTGTAACCTACTAGTCATGTTGACCAATATTCTGGGCTATAGTGATGTCTAGAATTTTAAGACTAGTTATGATTTTAACATTCCAAAAGTTGTGATTTTTTTTTTGTCTTTACCATATTTTCTCCATTATCTGCCTTCCAATGGCCATAGTTGTGTAATGCTCAAATGTTCCATCCAAGAGGTGTGGCTCAGAAGCACAGTGGCTGCCTATGGCCTGTGAGACGGTGTGTGTAGGAGGGTGGGACATGGTCTACTAAAAAATACGTGCAAGCAGATGTGTAGTGTGTAATATTTTCTAATAAATGCTTTTGATAAACAAAGCGGTGTCTAATATTTTATTATGGAGACTCCATAGAAATGGTGACTTTTATCTCCTCATAACTCTTTCAAAGTGCTGAAGTTTGTCTTGGGTTTGCACCAAAATAGGTAGCTTCCTAGCGACAGCTATGAACACTTACCAAACACTGTGTCTTAGCCAGCATTTCTTCTGGGCGCTCCTTCTGGGGTGGCAGAGGACTGGTATTCAGACCACGTCAAGCACTTACTGTGCCAATCTTCCGTAAGGAGGAGGAGGATGTGAGAATGGTGGCGAGTTTTGAGTGTTTTATCTGGTGACTCCGTCCCTCTTTTTCCACTTTTAAGGAGGGTGGTGAAATTCCTAGCTTGTGACTGTGGCTGGGGGGTGCACATACTTGGTGGTTGTGGTTGATGGTGGTGATAGGGGGAAAAGATGTCCTGAATGAATTCTATAGAACTCCACCCCCGAATCCAGACACTGAAACTACAAATCCCAGCAACACCAAAGGGAGGACCTGAGGGTGGAGTTAAGCAGCCATTATGTGTTTGGATTTTGGGGGGATATAAAGCCGGACATGAGCTTAGTGTCTCTCTTGGCCTCATGGCCGGCAGCTGTTTGCTTGGCTCTTGATCAGCTTTCAGCAAGCTATTGGGGTTCCAAGTCGGCAGAACTGGTAGGACACATTAGTTAACTTGCATCTCTTTCCCTGGGTTGTCCTTTTCTTTTTCCCCTGTAAACAAACCCATTATTGATCTTTGTGTGTGTGCGTGCATATGGCGCAGTTGCAGCTTAAGCACAAGGGTGAGGACCCCCTGTAATAGTTTGGTGCCCAGTGTGGTTGACCAAATTACACCTGGGATTGACCAGCCCAAAGTACCTTCCTTTGTGTTGGTCACCCTAACCACCTTAGGCCTGCAGGACTTGTGGCATCTTTGTTTCAGGTCTTGAGAAATTTGTGTATGTGTGTGTGCAGTGTTCCATTGTGTAGAGCAACATGAGTTTAAGCAACTTTATCCCTAGCGTGGGTTCTTCAGTTTTTTTCCGGCCTTAAATTTAAGTACCCTTTTTCCTTTAAATATTACAACCAGTTTTATAAATATGAATAATCTGGTGAAATCCGGTTTATGGCAAATGATTTTGCTTTCGTATTCATCCAGGGGTGATTTACAAGCCATCCCAACTTTACAGTCTGTGCTTCTGGGTGTCTTTTTGATACTTTGTGTGAATATCATTAGTTAAATTTTTGGCTCTGTGAAAGGTGGATGCTCTACTTCACTATAACTGAGAGCATGCAGCAAAATTGGGCTCATACTGAAAATATGCAACAGCAAATACAAGTCCTTAATTCAGCTATTAACAGTATGAAAAAAAGAATCGTACTGCTTTTGACTCCATCAAAACCAGATGCCCTCCATAAATTAGATATGGTCCAGAATTATGGCAGAGAATTGATGAGCCTTTCCTATCTATTGAACACCTTAAACCCTTCAGGATGAAATCCTCTGCATGACAATGCCCCTCCTGTGGACACCCCTAAGGATCCTGTGAACTCCTAAGGCTTCACAGCCTTCACTGACCTCTGGAGAAGAAACTAACATGACCTTTCCTTCCCATACTAGGCGGGCGAACCAATTTGGCAATAACAATTGTCTTGAAGCAGGGCTGGTGGGTGGCTTACATGCACAAGGACAACCTGCTGGGTACTTTTCGTCACATCATCCTTTTAGTACTGCAGACCTCAATTGGAGGAGTTCTGTCCCTTATTACAGGTAGGAACAATCCTTAAGAGGATGGCAGACTTGTTTGCCTCTATCTTCCTCTCACCATCCTAAATGGGGAGATACTCAGTCAACGCTACAAACTATTGACCTTGAATGAGCAGAGGATGGTTTTCAAGAAAGCTAGAGGGTTGATTGTCTCCTCCAACAGGCTGTAGAATCCCCAGAACCAGAGGTGACTGTCCTGGTGGTAGAGCTCACCTGGGACCCCAACGAAGGGGGAATGGAAATGCTGGAGCTCTATAAAAAGTGTTTATTGGAGCCCGCCTTGGTGGTGCAGCGTGTTAAAGCACAACACTAAGAAGCTAAAGCCACTTCAGCATGAGTTCGATGCCCGCCTGCCCTGGAGCTGACCCACATGACACGGCAGACCTCTCCTGACCCACCCGCTGCTCCCCTCAGCAGTGTTCTGCTCCCCAGTCTGTCTCTGGTGAAGCTTCTCACCACCACTGCCCCTCTAACCTGTACTCCAGTTCTGTAAGCATAAATAAATAAATCTTTTTTTAAAAAAGATTAAAAAGTGCTTATTGCTCTCTGGCCTGTACCCCAGTTTTGTATGAATAAATCTTTTTTAAAAAAAAAAGTGCTTATTGGTAGGGCTGCAGTGGGGGATTCTCAAAAAAAAAAAAAAAAGAACCTCAATAAAATTCTGAGGTTTGAACAGAGTCCCTTGAGCTGATTACCCAGATGTATGCCACTCACACGGATATAAATCCAGATGCCCCAGAAAATGCTCATCTGATCACGGGGGTTCATTCTGCGTCATGCCCCAGACATCAGGAGAAAGTTAACAAAGGTGGATGGCATCACAGAGATGAGCCCATGCCAATTAGTAGACCTGATGTTTAGCGTTTATAATAATAGAGAAGAAAGGATACCTAAACCTGTGACTGTTTTGTACAGAGGCAACACAGAACAGAGTTTCAGAGAAATAGTAACAATGGCAGGTAGACCTAGGAGGTGTGAACCTCTAGGGAAAAAAAATCAGTGTGCTTACTGCAGGGACCTTGGAAGTACAATTGTCCCAGCTTACAGGTAAATAGGAGATGTAGTAATGACCAGAGGCAAGAAAAAAGGTCGGTGTCACCTCAGTGTGATGAATCATGCAGAGGTTACAGGAAGGAACATAGACAGAGTGGCAGGGATCGAACTGAGGAGGGAGGAAAGGAGACAAATTACGGTTGAGAGCAGCTGCTCAGATGAAGATAGGAGGGAATAGGACAGGACAGAAGAGATCAAGAGACTACTACTGACAAAAGAAGACAAATGATAGTGCACAGGAGAGATTCAGATGAACAATAGAGGGGCCCTAGTGCTCCACTAGATCTAAAAAGGTCCATTTAAAAAAAAAAAACAAAACCAGGGGCTCTCCCTGGTGGCACAGCGGGTTCAAGCACCGCATTATGAAGGTCTCAGCAGCCACTGCAGCAGGAGTTCAATCCCTGGCCAGGAAGCTGACACACACGGCACAGCAGACCTCTCCTGACCCGCCCGCTGCTCCCCTCAGCAGTGTGCTTCGTCAGTCAGCCTGTTCTGCTCCCCACTCTATCTCTGGTGAATCCGCTTGCTGCCCCTGCACCTCTGGCCTGTACCCCAGTTCTGTAAGCATAAATAAATAAATCTTAAAAACAAAAAGTCCTGGGAGCCCTGGGTAACAATGTAGGGGACCACCTGGCTGATTTTGTGGTAGACACTGGCATGACATACTCTGTTTTGAACTCTAAATTGACAAAGTGAGCAAGCAGATGGTACCAATCACTGGGATTACAGGAAGGCTGCAACAGAAAGCTGTCTTGCAGCCCCTGGAGTGCCAGCTGGGCACCACTCAGCTCCAGCACAGCTTCCGGCACATGGAAGAGTGTCCAATTCCTCTACATGGTCATGACTTTTTGTGTAAGCTGAATGCACAAATTACGTTCTCACCTCAAGATCAGAGATTTCATCTACAGGTGCCTCCAGAACAAGCTCTGTGGATCCAGATGTTACTTTTGGGTATGGCTGGGTTTTGCAGGATTTGAATCCTAACTTTGGATTGCTAGCAAAACTCTTATCTGATGCTCTCAAAGGCCTACACTCTGAATTTTTGTGCTGGACTCCAGAATGTCAAAGAGCTTTTGATGGAATAAAGAGTAAGTTGATATCAGCTCCAGTATTAGGGCTGCCAGATCTCAGAAATCGGTTCAGACTCTATGTGCATGAGAGACAAGGGGTTGGCCTAGGAACACTGGTCCAGTTCTTGGGACCAGAAATGCAGCCTGTTGCACGTCTGTCCAAACTATTGGACCACACCACTAAGGGGTGGCCTCCATGTTTGCGTGCTGCAGTTGCCTCCTGTGACATCCTCTTTGAAGCAGAGAAATTTACATTGGATCACCCTCTTACAGTGTATGTGCTGCATCAGATTTTAACATTACTAGAGCAAAGGGCAGACTCTGGTTGACTGCTGGGAGAATGGGGAAAATACCAAGCAACTTTGTTAGACAATCCTAACGTGAAACTACAGGCTTCTAATTCTTGGAACCCCGCAACACTGCTCCCAAGCAATGTTGATGGATCTGAAAGTGACAGTTTACTCCGTAACTGTTTGGAAACCATCGCAACAGTGTATGTCAGCCGACCAGATCTGACTGACCAGCCTCTGCCAGATCCAGAATGGGAATTATTTACAGATGGCAGCAGCTTCGTGGACCATCGATATGTGGAATACACAGTGATGACACTCCTGGACAGCATAGAAACCAAGGCCCTTCCCACAGTTAGATCAGCACAGAAAGCTGAATTAATGGCCCTGACCTGTGCTTTGGAACTGTCTAAAGGTCAATGCATCAATATAGTTACTGACTCTTTCATGATTCTCCTCATGCATGGGGCCATTTGGAAGGAGCGAGGACTCCTTACTGCCAGTAACAAAGACGTGAAGCACCCATTGGAATTCCTGGCCTTGCTGAAGGCAGTAGCTTTACCATCAGCGGAAGACGTGATGCATTGTCCCGGCCACCAGGAGGGTGGGGACACAGCTGAGGGCAGCAGGGCAGCTGATCACGTGGCAAAAGTCACTGCCTGCTCTGCTACCCAGGGCACACTCATCCCTCTTGTGGCCCTAACTCAATATGCTCCTGAATACAGTGAGCAGGATGAGGGGAGAGCTCGTGAATGGGGATTTACTGAGTTTGACCCCAGCTCCACTTGGAGGGTAAACACCCATGGGATGATGATGCTGCTCCCAGAGGCCTTAGGATATCCAGTGCTAAAATACCTGCATGAAGGATCCCAATATAGGAGAGATGCCTTATTGGAAACAGTGCATTCATATTTGAAGGGCCCATATTTACATGAAACAGCACAACCGGGCCCTCCCTGGTGGCGCAGCGGGTTAAAGCACAGCACTAAGAAGCTAAAGCCACTTCCGCATGAGTTCGATTCCCGCCTGCCCGCAGCCCGGGAAGGGACACACAGGCGGGGCTGGGGCGAGCG
>NW_004567105.1:37869235-37925864 GCF_000260355.1 Condylura cristata
GCTCCCCAATCTGTCTCTGGTGAAGCCTCTCACCGCCCCTGAGCCTCTGGCCTGTACCCCAGTTCTGTATGTACAAATAAATAAATCTTAAAAAAAACAAAAACAAAACAAAACAAAAACAGCACAACGGATTGCTTGAGGTTGTCAAATATGTGTCAGGAATAACCCCAAAACTGACTCGCACTCTGAAGCCATTAGGGTTCAATATAGGGGCAAATGTCCTTTTGAGGACTGGCAGGTGGATTTTACACAAATGCCTAGAACCACTGGCAATTTCAAATACCTATTGGTTTTTGTGGATACCTTCTCAGGATGGGTAGAAGGGTTCCCCACCAACACAGAAAAAGCCTCAGAGGTCACAAAATAGCTGCTAAAGGAGATAATCCCTCGCTTTGGATTGCCCGACTCTATTCAGAGTGACAACGGGCCCATGTTTGTCTCTGACATTACACATGCAGGAAGCAATGCCTTACAGATCAACTGGAAATTTCACGCTGCATGGAGACTACAATCTTCTGGACAAACTGAAAAAAATGAATCATACCTTAAAGAAAACCTTGGCAAAATTTTGCCAAGAAACAAAACTGCATTAGGACCAGGTATTATCCCTTGCCCTTCCTCAGATAAGAGTGGTGCCTAGATGTGGGCAACAGTTAAGCCCCTTTGAAATCATTTATGGAAGACCTGGGCCCAGTTCTGAAAGTCACTCCAGAAATAGAACAGGATTGTAGGTCACACGATATGTGATACACATCCAGGAGTTCTGGCAGTGATCCATAACTTCACAATCTCAAGGACCTCTGTGCCTCCTGATGAACCATTACATCCCTTCACACCTGGAGGTCAGGTCTTGCTCAAGAGTTGGCAGAGCGGAGAAGCCCAAAGCCAGCTATCAGAGACACAGTCTGGCCACCATGATGTTTTTCTGATCACACATACTTTTTTGATACTTGTGGACATAAAACCCTGGGTACATCACTCCAGAGTTAAGAAAGCCCCAGATATAACTGACCCAGAGATGAAACCCAACTGGTCTTTGAGCCCATTGAAGAACTGAGATATTTGTTTAAAAAAAGACAACTTAAATGGTAGTAAATTTTCTTCTTTTCCAGCTATGAAGCAGTGCACTTCAAAATACTCATTCTGAAGAAACCCTGAGATGACAAACAGGCTCTAACCAGTCTTTTTCTTTTGAAAACATTTAAGAACATAGCAATGACATCGTGCAATTATGCTGGCAGTATTATTTAAATAATTTGATTTTACTACACAAGAAGTTCTGAACTTTTTTTTTTAATCATTTTGACTTATATAAGTAAAACTGCAGTTACATAGGATTCCACGTAGCGTAACTAAGAAAACTGTTATCTATTGTTGCCTGTCTGTATATCTTTTCCTTATGTTTAATTGTCTTGGCCTCGAGGTGTTATAAAATTGGTTTAGATGGTGCCTATAGATATTGTAAACAAATGAAAATGTAATGTAAATTGGTACACATGTTTTGAAAACATAATCAGGGATAATTTTTGGTTTGTGGTAACTAATTTGTACTCTAATGTATTATTTTAAAACAGGTTGTATTGGGTATAATTTTTCTCTTGCTTGGGTTGATAATGTCAGGCAAATGGAAGTTTGTAATAATTAAGGTTTTTGAGGAAAAAGTGTCTCTACTTATAAAAAAAAGAAAAAAGAAAAACCCCTAAAAGTCTATGGTTTGACTGTCAACATTGTGCTGCTGAACGGAGCTGGAGTGGAGCTTTCACAGAAATTGAGATTGTCATTGCTGCTGTATCTTTCATATATATGACAAAACTTCCCCCCCAAAAAAAAATTAAATTCAAGTAAAACTTGATAGTTTGTCATGTGGTTCATCGAAGGAAATTGTGTAGAACCTCAGTAGAGCTCCTGAGACACTCCATAAAATCTCTCCTTTTCTTCTGGGAAAGGCATTCAGATTAATTTATCTGACTTGCTTCACCTACTAAAGTACAACTTGGAAGGAAACATCACTTGGGAAAAAGGTAAACCTTTGGCATGAACACAAATGTTGACATTGTTTTTCTGAAACGTGTACATGCACAGAAAACTTTCAGTATTTGATAAATATGTAAATTGCGAATGTTGACCGTTGCCCTACACTTCTGCTGACTTTTCAGAAACAGTTTCTGAAGAAAAAAATTTTGTTTTGTTTCCAGTAAAAGATCTCAATGATTCCAATTGATTGAGCTTTTGAAGGTGGAAAAAATTTTCTACAAGAACTAAACAGACTGATTTTTACTAAGTTTTGTTTGAAATAATACTAGCAATTTTTGTTTGTTTCACTCAAAGAAAGTTTTCTTGAATGTTGCATTTTTTTTTCAGCAGAGCTAAATAATGTTCCTTTTTTTTTTCCAGCAGAGCTAATTTGTGTTTCCATTTTTTTCTTCCCTTAGTACCAACACAGTATAAAAATTGAAATAGTAATTTTTACGACTCACGATTCTGTTTTTGTATAACTTCAACAGAGAATTTTGTCTGTGTAAACTGAAGAAATTGGAAATGTGTTTCAGTGGCTTTGCTTGGTATTCTCCAGGAACTTCAAACAGAGCTGAATCAAGAAGAGGAGAACCTGCTGCTTTGTTTGTAGGGTTCCAGAGACCTCCAAAGAAGGTGAGGAAGCTTGCCTTGGAAAACTTGGAAAAATAGTAGGTCCGGTAATCTCGAAAAGAAGAAACCCCAGGATGAGTCTTCTGAGACCGACGTTGTTCCTGAAGCCTGTGTGGACTGGACATCAATGGCTCACCTGATATTATATGGAGTACTCCAACAAGACCAACTAAAATTTGCTGTTTGGTTATTCTGCCCTGTGATTTAAAAAAAAAAAAAAGTTTACTTTTACATCATTTTGTGCATTTTTCCATCTCAGTTTTAATCCCCGTGGGCTTCCCCTCACCAAATCGCCCATGTGCCAACACCATAGTCCATTGCATTTCCCTCCCCAGCTGTTTTTGATCCCATTCCCCACTCATCCCCATAAAATGTCTCTGGTATATAGCGGTTCATTATTATTATTTTCTCGCCTGGTCCGTTATACTCCTGCTATGAGTGAAACTGTTACAGGGTAGCCCAGAGTGGCCTGGGCCGCCTGTCTGTGGGGCCTCACCCAGGCGCTCACAATTCAGTTATACTGCAGATACACACAAAAGGGTCAATAACGGGTTTATCTACAAAAGGGGAAAGGAATAGGAAACAACCCAGGGAAAGAGAGCGGGATACAAAGTAACTGGAATACCTTACCAGCTTGTCTGTCTGCGGTCAAAGTCATGCGGTCCGGCCGGAGAGCCCTTTCCTGAGCTAGAGAGCGCAAGAAGCAATCGCCCCCTTTTTATCCCCAAATGTCCCAGAATTCCTGCTAGATCCGCCCTTGGGTCCTCGCAGTTCTCTCCCTGGTTACTGCTGGGAGTTGTAGTTTCCAATCACTGGAGTAGGGGACAGTGTCCAGAAAGCTGGGCTAGGGGTTGGAGTCCATAAGACTCTGCAGAGTTCCTTTAGGACATCCTTCCCCTTAACAAAACTATCTGGTATTTTTCTTTTCTTTCTGGCTGATTTCATTAAGCATGATCTTTTCCAGCTCCATCCATTTTGCTGCAAAAGGCATGTTTTTTTTTTTTTTTGGTTGCTGAGTAATATTTCATTGTGTATATGTACCACATCTTTTTAATCCAGTCATCTACTTTTGGGCATTTTCCATGTCTTTCCAATTGTAAATAAAGCAGCAATAAACATGGGGGTGCAGGTATCTTTTTCAATCAGTGTTTTTGTGTCTTTTGGGTAGATACCTAGGAGTGGGATTACTGTCTGCCCTGTGATTTCATGCAAAAATTTAAAAAAATGTTTAAAAGCTTGACTTTGTGCATTGTTGGATAAAGCTGGGATCAAAGTTGAGAGAACTTGTTTTTAGAAAAGTGAAACCAGTTTTTAAAGATTTTTGCTTGTTTCTGTAATTTATATATATATATATATATGTACCAGAAGTTTTTTTCTTTTCACTTGTGCTGATGGACTGTTTCCCAGTAATGACTGTCATGCCAGCATTCATGAACACTGCTGGTGACTGATCGTTGCTTTTTTTGCATACACTGGAAACCCTAAGTATCCTGTCTCTTAAGACCACACCTTGCCATCTGTGCCACCATAGATATGGTGGTATAAAATAAAAAAGGGGGAATTGTTAGGGGAAAGAATGTCCTGAACAAACTCTATGATACAGGTTTTGTGGACTCCACCCCCACTCCAGACACCGAAACTACAAACCCAGCAACACCAAAGGGAGGGCTGCTAGGACCCGAGGGCAGAGTTAAGCAGCTATTAGGGTTTTTTGGGGGGGGAATTAAAACTGGATATGTTGGGCTGTGGGGTGGCTGTGGGGTCTCTTTCTTGGCCTCATGGCTGGCAGCTGTTTGCTTGGCTCTTGATCAGCTTTCAGTGAGCTATTGGGGTTCCAGGTCAGTGGAAGTGGTAGGATGCATTAGTTAACTTGCATCTCTCTCTCTCTTTTTCCCTGGGTTGTTCATTTTCTTTTCCCTTTGTAAATAAATCCATTATTGACCCCCTTGTGTGTCTGCTGTGCAGCTGAATCTTAAGTACATGGGTGAGGACCCACAGACAGGCAACACAATTCACATTGGGCCCCCCGTAACAGTGATCCCCTTACCATTGTGACTTTACTTTTCACTTAGTGATGTATTGAGAAATTCCACTTCAGTAAGCAATTCTACATCATGCTTTTTTTTTTTTAAAAAAGATTTATTTATACATACAGGATTGGGGTACAGGCCAGAGATGCAGGGGCAGTGCAAGGATTCACCAGAGACAGAGTTGGGAGCAGAACATGAGGGGAGCAGTGGGTGAGACAGGAGAGCTCTACTGTGCCATGTGGGTCACCTCTGGGGCTAGGGATTGAACTCACACTTAAGTGGCTGTGGCTAGCTTGCAGTGCTGCATCCTAACCCATTGTGTCACCAGGGAGGGCCCTACATCATGTTTCTTTAATGGCTATATAGTATTTGCTTACATGGAGGTACCGTTACTTAAAACTTTTTATTAATATAAGCTTATCAGCAAGTAAGTGAATGAATGAAGCAGGACTGATGAAAGTAAACTTTCATGTAAATTCACATTATTTTCATTTCCATTTCCTATTTTCTTGGAATTTATTCCTAAAAGTAGACTCATCTGCATGATCTTATTTTCATTTCCTCATAAAAAATTAATAATGTAATTACAGCATATGTATGTACACCTGATGTGTAATTTTTTAAAAGATTTATTTATTCATACAGAACTGGGGTACAGGCCAGAGATGTGGAGGGTGAGAGGATTCACCAGAGACAGAGTGGGGAGCAGAACAGGCAGATCAATAAAATACACTACTGAGGGGAGCAGCAGGCGGGTCAGGAGAGGTCTGCCATGCCATGTGGTCGCCTCCGGGGCAGGCGGGAATCGAACTCCTGTGGAAGTGGCTTAAGCTTCTTAGTGCTGTGCTTTAACCCGCTGTGCCACCAGGGAGGGCCCCAAATTTCTTTTTTTTAAAGATTTTTATTTATGCATACAAAAATGGGCATAAGATTCAGGGGCAGTGAGAGGATTCACCAAAGGCAGAGTGGGGAGCAGAACAGGTCAACTGATGACGTACACTGCTGAGGGGAACAGCAGGTGAGTCAGGAGAGGTCTGCTGTCCATGTGGGTCACCTCCAGGGCGGGGATCGAACTCACACTGAAGTGTCTGGGGCCAGCTTGCAGTGCTATGTCCTTACCTGTTGCACTACCAAGGAGGGTCCTACTGTCAAATTTCTATGAGCCCTTAAAGTCACCCATTAAAAGACCTTTCTTCTTGGCAAACACCTTCTATTTTGCTGTCCCAAATGAAGCATATTATAATGGAACTTCCACAGATTTTTTTTTATAAAGAAATATTTATTTAGTAGAACTGGGGTGTAGGCCAGAGGTGGGGGTTGAGAGGATTCCCAGAGACAGAGTGAGGAACGTGAACAGGCAGACACTGAAATCCACTGCTGAGAGGAGCAGCGGGTGAGACAGCGTTCTGCTGCACCATGTGGGTCAGCCCCCTGGCTGGGGATTGAACTCAGGCTGAGCTTAACCCCTAGACCACCAGCAAGGCCCAAGAATGTTTTGATCTTTGAATTGCATGGTTTTATTAGCTATCCCTGAATTTCCACATGTGAATCCAATGTGGATTGTATTTCAGAGGAAACGGACTTGGCAAGGAAATGGTATATTTCTTTCCTAATGTTTGTGTGGTCTCACCTGAGAGAACTGCCAGCCACATGACCACGTGCCTCTGCTGTAGTGACACAGTGTGATCCTGGACTAGGTGTTTGCAAATAGAAGCAATGACCCCTCTTCCTCAATAGTAAATGACTGCCTGAAGATTCACAAATATCCAATGAAGTGTTTTAACAGAGGCTGTGGTATCACTTAAAGGTACCATTCTCTTCACTTGTTTTGTGTGTCAGAAGATAAAATCCCCATTATTTCAGGGGATTTTGTAGAGTTAGGAACATGAGAAATGAGCTAAAATCCCCCTTGGATGACTGCTGGATTGTTTTTATTCTTATTACTTTTTATACATACAAGAACCGGGGTACAGGCCAGTGGTGCAAGGGGGTGAGAGGATTCAGCAGAGATAGAGTAGCAAGCAAAACAGGCAGATCGATGAAGTACACTACTGAGGGGAGCAGCAGGTGGGTCAGGAGAGGTCTGCCGCGCCATATGGATCACCTCCGGGGTGGGGATCAAACTCATGCTGAAGTGGCTGCGAAGGGCTTCCTAGTGCTGCACATTAACCCTTTGTGCAACCGGGGGGGGGACCCTCTTTTTATTATTTTTAAAAATTTCAATTTTTGCATTGAAGAACTGGGTGAAGACCAGAGGTGCTGGGGGGTGAGAGGATTCACCAGAGAGTGGGGAGCAGAACAGGCAGAACTACAGAAATGCCCTGCTGAGGGGAGTAATGGGCATGGCAGGAGAGGTCTGCTGTGCCATCTGGCTCAGCTCCCTGGCTGGGAATCTACCTCAGACTTCAGCGGTGGTAGTGCTGAGACTCAACCCATAGGCCAACAGGGAGGCCCACTTTTTCCTCTTTTAATGTACCACTATCTAGGGAAAATAATCCAGGAGTAATGTCCCCCATGAGGCTAATCCTGTAACCCAGTTCATGTTCTTAGCAGCTGCTGTTTTGATGATAAAGAATTTCCTGTTCCCTTTGGTGTTAAATACTTGAATCACAGTGATTAAGATCAGGACAGAAGTCAGTTATCCAAAACATTCTCATTTTAAAAATCATTTTTATTGTCATTTGTGGTTAAAAAAACATACACGGCATGGACTATAAAGTAATGAGACAAGTTTTCACATGTGGCTTGTGTTACCGAGTCTCATTAGTATATAGTCACATCCTGTCTTGAGCTTGGAAGAAAAATATGCCTTGGCTATATGATTATCAATTTTGTTACTTAAAATTTATTTATTGAGTGCCAACAGAGCACTAGGCACATATATAACACAGAATTGTACAGTCTCTATGTTGTAGACTATATTATTTACATAGATTTCTCAAAGATAACATTAAAGCATGTATTTACAGAACTTTAGACAAAAATAACAATACTGTAAATCAGCAAGTTTCTGTCTAACAGGAGCACCTTTTCATGAGTGAGGGCTACGGGAACCAGCCGTGTGAGAGCTCTTGGGTTCCGGTACCCAGCAAGTCCAAGTTATTTCATTATATAATTCTATAAAGCTATAAGAGGAAAAACCTAAATGGGAAGCCATCGTTGGTTTCATTAGTTCAAATACATTTCGAAAATCTTCTGCTGAGACCAATGCTTGAAGGAACTATAGACATATTTACATAGAGCACAAAAGCTAGAACTACAGCATGCAATTCCAAGGAGGTGGAAGAACGGTGCATATGAAAATCATTTTTCTCAACCTGGAGTTTACTTTTTCCTACGAATTTACGACTATTGCAGTTTCTTGTTTTGCAAAGAAACAGGTAGCTTTCAAACAAACATCACACAAAATTATTTTAGAAAACTTTTGAGATTTTCAGATAAATACAATAAACAGAAAATTCTCCAACTGGTGACACCATTGGGAGTCTTTACGTTCAGGAAATTTGACGGCCACTTTAGTGGTGACCATGTGACCTCAGGGGTGTCTGCTGGACAGCTCCACTCTGGGGAGGTGGGCCAGGAATAAACCTCACAACCTGAGGAGATGGTCATGACTGATACTGGATAAAAAGCTTCTTAGACATTCACTAATACAAGGCTGGATGCTGTGCCAGGGATCCTCCCTCAGGGAGAAATTAAGATTTTCCTTCAACATTAGCTGAATAAAAATATTAAAAATCTGTTTATATCCAAACTAGGTCCTTTCACTCTTAAGCATCTGCCACAAATACAAATGGAAGATTTGGATGCATTCTGATTCTGAATAAACAAAACAAAACAAAAAAAACATGTTGAACAATAATCTTTTGCATTAAAACAGAAGAAAAATATTCCTCTTCCGCTTATCTCATGCAAATTCCGCAGGTAGGTAAAGGACCCGTCTTGTCTGTTCTCTATTTAATGTATTATAAGTCAACATATAATTAAATAGATAGGTGACTGGACCTTGGCTTCAGCTAAATTTAGGATTCTCTATATTTTAAGAATGTCTTAAGCAGACTCAGAAATGAAGGACTCAAGAAAATGTTCAGTCTTTTATTTAAAAACTATAAACAGTCACCAAAGTAAATAAAGCCATTCTATAACATAAACTGTTAGGTCTATATTTTTTACTGCACATCCTAAGGACACAGCAGAAATGGTGGCTGGGAGGCCTTCCACATTTTTGGATGCTAATAGAACAGGCAATAGGCAGTTATAAATGGATACATTTCACGCTGGGGGGGAAAGACAATTTTAAGGAAGTGAGCAGTTTCTGAGCAGGAATGTGGTACAGTATTAAGAATGGAAGAATAATACAATAAAATTCCACACTATATTAAGATAGAAAAAGTAGTGAAGAAAATATCATACCTGCACATAATGCATATATAACACAGGAGAAAACCTGTATAAAATTCCATGTATTTAAACCAATTTACAAATACAAAAAATTCTGTCCAAGCTCTAAGCTTGCACATGACAAACGTTTACAGTGGATACATGTTAGGGAAAACCAAAAAATACCTTCAAATAGTTTTTCTTCTACAAAAATGACATGAGATATATTATTCCATACTCTTTCAGCCAGCAAAATGAGTCTACAAGGTGTATAATACAAAAACAAAAACAAAACAAAACAAAACAAAAAAAAAAAGAAAAGAAAAAAAAAATAGGGGGGGGGGATCACAGTTCCACAAAACTGTTTTGACTTTACAGCATCAGTACCTTTGCAGAAGTATTTACACAAATTTAAAGAACATTCATCCACTGCGTAGAATATATCACAATTACTTACAATTGACAGGAGAGTCTAGAAAACTTTAGAACCTACCAATAATGCTTCTAGGACACCACAGAATATATTTCCAGTGGCTGCAGTGGCATGAAAGGTGTTCGTTCTATTCACAAATATTTACAGGATCTATTCAGACTGGTAAATTTTTATGATAATAAATAAGTGAAAATATATTGGCTCAAGTAAGAAAACCAAGCTACTGATTTCTAAACAAAACACACAATCCATAGCTAGATATTGGTGGCCCCCTCTGAGATCAGGGGGTACAGGTGTGCTGAAACTTTTTTAATTATTCAAACCAGCTTAAACGGTTTTGTAAATATAAAAATGTGCTCCTTTTTGGATATAGATAAAAATATTTAATGCTTCTATTTCATCTGCTCATGTAGGTTTTACAATATTCCATGTATATTCCAATGTGGATGGTACTGAATTCTGATCGCAGCAGTTTCCATCAGGACTTAGCAGATCTGAGAGACATCCTGCAGATGAGCTGGTTGACAATCCCACAGCAGTTTTTTTTTTTTTTCCTTTTTCTTTTTAGATTTTTTAAAACAGAGAACAAAGGGATTCGCTCAGAGATCAGAATACGAAGATTCCTCTCAGCATCACGGGAGGAGATAAAATTCATTCTATGGTCTCTGTTCCATTTAAGACTTGGTGCTTTCTTCAGTAACAGTATGTGAAATGTATCTGACTTTGAGTCCCCACTGTAGAAGTGGAATTACTTTTCACTGCAGCATTTCTGAGTCTTTTTCTTGTTCTTTACTCTGCACTGTAAAGTTAAGTTCATAAAGGCATTTGGCAAGGGTGGAGGAAGCTTCCATGTTACTAATGGCTAGCACTGACAAGTTGTTTTCATGTCTCTTTAGCAATCTGGAAAAAAACATACAGAAGTTTGTCAGTCTCCAAGGTTACCTTAGATGTGATGTCTCCTTCTGGGTTTTCTCAGTTTAAAAACTAAAGTTTTGTACTGTTTCTGTTCAAAGTTCCACAATGCAGGAAGAAGGCAGCCCTGGGAACCAAACAAATTAATCTGTTCAATCTACCGATAAACTAAGGTCAACTGGAAGTGTCACTAACTCAACTGGCTTTAAAAAAAAAAAAAAAAGATTTATTTATGCATCAGAATTTGATTACAGGCCTGAGGTGCGGGGTGTGGGGGTGTGAAAGAATTCACCAGAGACAGAGTGGGGAGCAGAACTGGCAGATGTACTGAAATACCTTGCTGAGGGGAGCAGCGGCTGGCCAGGGGTTGAACTTGTGCTGCAGTGGCTTTGGATCGCTTCATAGTGCTGCGCTTTAACCTGATATACTACCAAGGGGGGCCCCTTAACTCACTTTTTAGGTAAATAGTAGCTAGTTATTTTACATAGTGGCAGAATTAAACATCTGATAAGATACTGTTCTCAATGAGGGAGTTCAGTATACTTGTAAATTCAGATTGGGTCTCTAGAACAGTCAAATATACAGAATTAATGAATGGAATGGTGGTGGCCATGGCATGGCTAATGTCTTATGTGTTGTTTCAATTACCCAAGACAAGGAAGCTTTAGAAGTCTATTCTAAAACACTGTGCCTATGTCAAAGTATGCTAAGTGGGTACACCTCCTCTCATGTGTTAACAAAATAAAATTTAAAAAATTCAGGTCCAGCCACAGAAGAGTTGGAGAGACATAAAAGTTACCTTTTAAGAGAAAGGATGATTTGAATTTTTTTCTTCATTAAGTCGCATTTAGCTTAGTTATTACCTGAATGCCACAGTTCTTCATAAGCGGTTTTGCTCTTTGTAACAACAAAAAAGAAGCTTTTAAGTAGTGGGGCATCTTTTCTCCCCTTATTTTGGGATAATTTGGATACTTTCATTTATGCAGTTTTTTTTTTTAAAGATTTATTTATTTATTCATACTGAACTGGGGTACAGGCCAGAGATGCGGAGGGTGAGAGGATTCACCAAGGACAGAGTGGGGAGCAGAACAGGCAGATCGATGAAGTACACTGCTGAGAGGAGCAGCAGGCGGGCCAGGAGAGGTCTGCCACACCATGTGGATCTCCTCCCCGGCAGGCGGGGATCGGACTCATGTGGAAGTGGCTTAACCTTCTTAGTGTAGTGCTTTAATGCGCTGTGCCACCAGGGAGGGCCCCTCATTTATGCAGTTTCAAAAAGAAAAAAAAAATCCAACTGAAAGTGGAACAACAAAGATAAACGTGAATATACTGAAATAACACAGTAATCCTACATGCAATGTCATGAATGAATCTTATAAACAATGCCGAAGATGCCAGCATAGAATCTGAGTTGATTCCCCAACATAAAATTCCAGATCAGGCTCATCTGTAGTTTTGTAGAGGCTTCACAAAGGAAACCAGGTGAGGATATGCTCAGCAGGTCTCTGGTTCTGAGGCCGCACTATTTTTCTGGGGAGACTGGTTCTGTGGGAGGTTCACTGTGTGAAAGATACTGCATTGAGTTTTTATATTTCTAGTTTTTATACTATGCATGATCTACTGCAAAAGTTTATTTAATAGCATTCTAAATGAACTGTGACAATTTTATGATTACTTGTCTAGAAAAGAAATAACCATAAAAAAGCCTATTTGATTTAAAAATAACTTAAAAAAAGTGAAAACAAATGCTTTCACCCCTATAATCAAAACACATTTTGACAGAAAAAGTTTTCAGTTCAAACATTTAAATGAAACTATAGTAGCATTTTCCAACTGATAAACATGTCAGAATGTATTTTATTTTTTTCAACATTAACAGAGGAAATGGCTATTTGAGTGGCTTCTAATGAACAGATTGGCTCATCCTAAGTGACCCTAACATGACAATCATCAGTGAGAAATGGGGATCACACACCCAGGACTTCTGAAGAGCTTGGTGGTACTTTATTCTTCAAATAGAAAACTTAAAAAAACACAAAAAAAAACCTTTTTAAAAAAGGGTTCTTCGGCCCTCCCTGGTGGTGCAGGGGGTTAAAGCACAGCACTGAGAATCTAAAGCCGCTTCCGCATGAGTTTGATCCCCGCCTGTCCCGGAGGTGACCACATGGCGCGGCAGACCTCTCCTGACCCGCCCGCTGTTCCCCTCAGCAGTGTACTTCGTCGACCTGCCTGTTCTGCTCCCCACTCTGTCTCTGGTGAAGCCTCTCACCGTCCCTGCACCTCTGGCCTGTACCCTGGTTCTGTATGCATAAATAAATAAATATTAAAAAAAAAAAGGGCTCTTCAAGAAGTAAAAATTCAACAGATTTTACAATAAAGTCAACTTTCTAGGGGCTATCCCTGGTGGTGCAAGGAGTTAGAAGGCAGTACTGTGGAGTCCTCCGCAGCCACAGCAGTGTGAGTTCCTTCCTTGGTCAGGGAGTCGACCAGCATGGCTCAGCAGACCTCTCCTGACCCACCCATGGCTCCCTTCAGCAGTATATTTCAGTCAGTCTGCTTATTCTGCTCCTCACTCTGTCTTGGGTGAATCCTCTCATCCCCATACCTCTTAGCCTGTACCCTGATTCTTATACACATAAATAAATCTTAAAAAAAAAAATCAACTCTTTAGAAACTATGTCAAATAGACAAAAAGAGCTAATAATATCCGAGAATTGCCCCAATCAGGGCCTTGCATCCAAAAACTGTAAGAGCACCTCTCAGTGCTCTTACTTGCACTAGAGTCAGAATTAGAACTTCTTATTCGGGTAAGAAATGGGAGAGGGACCAGGGGAGGAAGGAATTAGGAAGCACTTGGGACACATTCCCACCATTGAGGGACTTGGATTTTTTGACTGAAGGGGTCCAGTAAAATGCAATGCCTACTTCGAGGACGACAACAAAGTTGCATGCCAAAGCCTATCAGAATGAGCTTCAGAGTATCAGGAAATAAAATTTAAGAACCTAAGAACCTTGAGAGGGGGAAAGTAAGTCACATTAGGAAGACTGGGGACCAGAGGATTGAAGTACTTTCCAACAACGAAACTGCCTATAGGACACGGAACAGTGCTCTCAGATTTTTAAAGGAGAATGTTGTTTCAAAATTTAGAATGTCAATCCAAAAGGAAACCTGTACCCGTGTTTGTCACAGTATTATTTACAATAAGCTAAGATATGGTGACCACCTAAATGCCTAAATGCCCAAAAAGGGGTAACTGGATTAAGAAGATATGATCCATACACACAACGGAATACTACTCAGCAGTCAAAAAGATAAACGCAAGCCATTTGCAGCAACATGCATGGAACTAGAAGGGGTTATGCCCTGTGAAGTATGTCAAAAGAAAAAAGATGGTCTCACTTACAGGAGAAGGAATACAGGGAAATCAAACAAAGGATCAAGATAAAGGCAAAACTTGTAAGCTGAGGCATCCAGCAGGGGAGGAAAAGAGAAAGGGGTCAAAATAGGCAAGAGAAAAAGGGACTGTGGTGGTGGGCCACAGGTGCTGTGGTGGGAGATTTACGGAGATTACACCTAAGTGGAAAAATCAAATAATGTAAGAAAACAAAAAAAATTGTTGGCAGTCCCCCTCCCTGGTGGCCCAAGGCTTAAAATACAGCACTATTAAGCTATCCACAGCCACTGCAGCAGGAGTTCAATCCCTAGCCAAGGAGCTGACCCACATGGTATGGCAGACCTTTCCTGGCCTCCCCACTGTCCCCCTCAGCAGTAGATCTGCCCGTTCTGCTCCCTACTCTGTCTCTGGTGAATCCTCTCATCCCCATACCTCTGACCTGTATCCCAGTTCTTGTATACGTAAATAAACCTTTAAAAATTGATAGCATAAATTGTTTACAAATAAAAAACCTAGAAAGCTGAATCTATATAAAGATATTTAAATAAACTATCAAGCGAAGGCAGATAAAAGACACTTTTAGTTACGTAAGGTGTTAAAATTATTTTTTTATTAGCATGATGGGAAAATAAGTCAACTAAAGTAAATAGGTGAGATTCAAGAAAAGTATTCAACATGGAAGAAGTTGCTGAGACTAGCTGAGACCAGGCCTGGGAAGGAAGCTGTCTAGACTGCAGAGGGTAGTTTCCAAGGAAGCAAGGAAACTTTAATAAGATTCAACAGCTGGGTCTGAGCATTCATATAGCCTTTAAGAAGACTGATTTTTTAAAAAAAAGATTTATTTATACAGTATACAAGAACTGGGGTACAGGCCAGAGGTGCGGGGGTAGAGTAGTGAGAAGATTCACCAGACAGAGTGGGGAGCAGAATATTCATTTGTTGGGCACTCAGAGTACTCCACTCTGTCTATGGGAGTAATGTTGCTCGGAACAGTGGTATTCAACTTACTGCTTTTAGGTATTTTGCGTATATACTCAGAAGCGAAGTTTCTATATTAAGTTAAATCTTACAATCATTTTTGGAAGAACCATCACCCTTTTTTTCATGTTGGCAGTAAGCAGTACCTTTTTGTATTTCCTTTAGTGTTGCATGAAAGTTCCAACTCCTCCACATTCGTGGCAGCACTTTTTTTTTTGGTTTGGGTTTAGTTTTTGTTTATAGTAGCAGTCATCTAATGGGTGTGAAGCAGGAGCTCACTGTGTTACTATTGCTTTTAAAAGATTTATTTATTTGCATACAGAACTGGGGTATAGGCCAGAGGTGCAAGGGTGGTGAGAGGGTTCACCAGAGACAGAGTAGGGAGCAGAACAGGCCGACTGTTCTGCTGAGGGGGGCAGCGGGAATGTCAGGAGAGGTCTGTTGCGCCATGTGGGTCACCTCTGGGGCAGGAATGGAACTCATATGCTGAAGTGGCTTTAGCTTCTTATTACTGTGCTTTAACCTGCTGTGCCACCAGGGAGGGCCCATCGCTTGTTTTAAGTGGCATTTCCCTCATGACTAGTACTGCTGAGCATCTTATGTGCTGACTGGCCATTTGTTAGTATTTGGAGAAATGCCTATTTAAGGCCTTTGAATATTTCTGGATTAGTTTTTGTTGTTGAGTTTCCTATATTCTGGATATTTTTTAAAATTATTTTTTTTGTGTAGAAGAACTGGGGTGCAGGCCAGAGGCGTGGGAGCTGAGAGGATTCCCCAGAGACAGAGTGGGGGCAGAATAGGCAGACTGATTGAAATCCATTGCTGAGGGGAGCAGTGGGTGAGACAGGAGAGGTCTGCTGTGCTATGTGGGTCAGCTCCCTGGCCTGGGATAGAACTCAGGCCATATAGTGTTGAGACTTAACCCCTAGGCCTTGGGGACACCCCTATTCTGGATATTAACCCTCTTGTGAGATATGGGATTTGTGATTGTTTTCCTTTAGCCTACAGTTTGCTTTTCTCATCATTTCTGATGCACTAGCTTCTAATTCTGATGAAGCTCACAGTGTTCACTTTTTTGCCTTGGTATCATATTCAAGAAATTATTCCCAAATTCAGTATCATAAGGCATTATCCTACATTTTCTTTTTTTCTTTCTTTTAAGATTTATTTGTACATACATAACTGGGGTACAGGCCAGAGGCTCAGGGGTGGCGAGAGGCTTCACCAGAGACAGAGTGGGGAGCAGAACAGGCAGATCGACGAAGTACACTGCTGAGGGGAGCAGCAGGCGGGCCAGGAGAGGTCTGCAACGCCATGTGGTCACCTCCGGGGCAGGTGGGAATCGAACTCATGCGGAAGCGGCTTTAGCTTCTCAGTGAGGCTTTAACCTGCTGCGCCACGAGGGAGGGCCAATCCTACATTTTCTTTTAAGAACTTTATCTTTTGAGTTTTTGCTTTTAGGTGTTGATCTGTTTTGAGTAAATTTTTGAATATCATGTTAAATAAGAGTACAACTTCATTCTTTAAAAGAGCATGTCAATTTCAGTTTTGCCCACTGCTTTTGTTGAAAAGCTTATCTTTGACATACTGAATAGTAAATCAGCACCCTCATTAAAAATCACTTGGCCATATATGTGAGGACTTACGCCTGGGCTATTTTGTTTCACAGTCTGTCTTTATACCACATGTTTTGCTTACTGTAGACTCATGGTTAAGTTTTGAATTAGGAGATTGACAGCCACTGCAGAGTGGCTGTTTCTCATGTCTTCTTTAATTTCTGTTGGCACTATTTTGTAGTTCTCAGTGTCCGACCTTCTTGGTTAATGGAAATCCTAATTATCTATTCTCCTGATTTATTTAAAGAGAATTCTTATTCTTAATTTCTTTTCATACTGTTCATTACTACTGTACAGAAAGGTACCATTTGATTTTTAAATAAGATCTGGGTATTACATTAATAAAAGATATATACATCAAAAGGAGAAGAAACAGTGTAATTCTCTCAGCTCAAGTTTAATCAGCATGGAGATCAATTGCAGTTAAAATTTTACATTATTCAAAAAATCAGATGAATTTCAAACTAAAAAGGAAAATGCTGACATTTCAGTGTTCCACATACTGTACTGTAAGTGTAAAGGCATTTTCCTACACACCTTTCTATTGTTCAACAATTCTCATATTGCATACAGAATTAGCTTTAGTCTAAAATCTCAGCACTATCAAACTGTTGCCAGCCTCTACAGCATGAGGCTGTAGATCTCCAGCAGGGAGCTGACCCATGTGGAGCAGCAGACCTCTCCTGTTTCACCCACTGCTCCCCTCAGCAGTGGATTTCAGTGGATCTGCCTGTTCTGCTCCCTGCTCTGTCTCTGGGGAATCCTCTCACTGCCACCTTTGGCCTGTACCCCAGTTCTTGTATGCATAAATAAGTAAAAACAAATCTTGAAAAAAGAAATCACAACCCATAACTTCTTCCACCAGAGATGAGAAATTTCAACAGCAAATTTTCTTTTGTACTTCCCTGATTTCTTACAGTCTTCTTCACACATGTGGGTATTATAAAGCTTTTTGTCAGTATTCCTCTTCAAGCAAAACTCCCCTTAACTGAAGGTGTTCAACAAAGGTTCTGTGTGGGGACTTGAATAGAGGGAGGGCTTAGACTTCTGTGAACTGTTTTCTTTTTTGATATTTTTCTAAGATCTTAGTAACTATAGATGTCAGGAAGACTTTCAGAAGCTTTTGACAAAATCAACAACAAAACAAAAACCTGTAAGTCAATAATTATATAAGACCTAGCCAAAGTAGCTTTGCTCTAAGCCTAAGAATGTGCAGCTTGCAACTAAGGAAAAAGTTCTAAGAAATTATAAAATTTCTTTTAGAATTCCAATGGTCTGGACAAAACTCCAGATCAGCAATCTGGGAGTAAATGAACTTGTGAGGGCTCCTGTGAGGCTTCTTTTCTTCTAGCAACCGAATCCTTATTGAATCAGTATTATATTCTCAACACTATCTGAGGCACAGAGGATTGATTTAAAAATGAGAGTGTTCAATTCCTGCTTCCTAGATTTCACTATCTGAGGCAGCGAAACACAATGTGTGGGGTGCAGGGGGTACCTACTGTACGCTAGGTCAGGGCAAGTGAGCAAAGATGTCTGGAAAGCAAACAATAACCCTAAAGGGCGAGTAAGAAGGAGACTGCCTGTACCCTACTAGGCACTGTGGTAGGTGGCACTGCATAGAGCTTGGTAGAAGAAACAAACCTTATATATAAAACTGAAAAAAGTAAGGTTAAATGCTTAATACGACACACATGATGTAGAAAGAATGAAAAAAACCCTGCAGGGAAGGGAAGAACACAGGAACACATGTGCTAAATCATGAGTTTTTCCTATCATTTGTAAGAATACTTGATATATTAAACATCCCTATTGCAAATACTTCTACCTTGACTTTTAAGCTTTATGCATCTTGCACTTACAATTTAAAATTTGATACAGTCAATTTCATTCCTTTTTCTTTTGAAATTTTATACCTGTTTACATGTTTGGGAGGTCTGGTTGGAGGGTACTATAATAAATACCTTAAAAGACCTGAAGTGAGGTGAAATGGGTGAGGGAAGAACCAAGGTAGATTCAAGATCTGTGTAGGAGACAGAATTAACAGTGTGTGGGAGAAGAGTCCAGAGGTGTGTTCAATGAGAGATTTAGCAGGAACCCTAGAAAATCAGCTCCAGGCTTCAGGGAACAGGTCTGTGAGACATCCACAGAACATTCCACACCTGCGCTATCGAGGATTATTATTTCTAGTTTCCATATTTCTAAATAATGCTGACTTTTCTGTTGCTTAAGTCCATTAGAAAGTAACAGTAAATTTTGGGGTATTATAGTGACTCTTAGCAATATCTAGGATGACTTTGCTGATTTTGTTAAAATCCTGTTATCAAAGTGATTTCTGTTCTAAACTGCAATTTGGTACAAATGAACAAATGAAATGACTGATTTCACCCACTCGACGATCAGCAAGTGATTTTAGCAAAACTGTTTTTTTGCTCTCAACTATATGGACAGCAAGGAAATAAAACTAATAAAATATGAGAATACCAATTTTTGCTTGTTTCAATTTCTTTCTACTTTATTGTTTTTTAAAAGTATGATTGCCTGAAATGAGCATTTTTTTGATATAATCACAAAATTATGAGAAAAACTGAGCATCAAAGACATATCATCATCTAACTTAGATGTAAAATGATGTATATGCATTTTGGTTATGGAAAAAAGATTACTCACCTGCGACCACATTCTGAATATTTACCAATATTTTTTAATATTAAGGCAGCTGTTAATCGGATGTGTTTAGTTATTGGTCCCTCTTTTTCATCCTTAAGAAAAAAAAAAAAGAAGAGAAGAGGAATAAAGATCTAAATCGAACTCAGACCTTCTACAGATAAAACTTTCTAAGTCTGCTTACTGTGAAATCTCGAAAGACAAGGTTTCTGGATCCTCTCCTCAGAGCCATGAGAGCAGCACTGGGATGATTCACAATGGCCTTTTGTGCTCTAGGAGTGGAACTTGTGCCCCCCATAACTGGCTGCCTAAATTGTTCAGAGAGAAAAAGATGGTTAGCCCCGATGCTGAGACACACCAGTGGTGAGCACCAATGGCTGGCCCTCGAGATCCAGGATGAACAGTGTTGCCACGTATTAGCATTACTGTCCACTCCTCTTGTCTTTGTAGGCAAAGGGATTTTTAGTATTAAAGTGAGATTGTAAATCTACTTTCTAATCTATCAATTCCAGATGGTCCAGTATTGTCTCTCTTTTAGGGTCACTGCAAATACATATGTCAAAACAAATGCAACTCAGTGCCATAGTCATGATGTTCACATCTTTGATTGTGATACGAACAAGTTAACAAGGAGGAAAACTGTTAACAATTTAACTTGCAGGTTATTACTAATTACATACTGCTTAAGAGTAAAATATTATTATGATAATGTATTGGTACATTATCTATATACTAATATAATCTAAGAATCACCAGAAGCTGCTAAACACTACATTTCAAGCTATTACCTTATTACATAATCTTATTTTTCATCCTTAATAATTTCAATCTTTTCAGTACAGTTCCTTATGAAAGTTACAGAATTAGAAGCACAGCAGAGGTTATAAAATGATATAAAATGATATTCAAATTAGTCTAGACTTCCATGCTAAAAACTGTACACATCTGTTGTATTTTGGTGAGGCAACAGTGGGGAGCTCATTTCCCTGAATTTGTGAAAGCCTTGTCTAGTTCTGACACTGTGAATAGTTGCCTGTCTTTTAATATTTCTTCCCCTCTGCTTGAGTTTCACACCTGTAGATTCCTGGCACTTTTCTAGTAAGTTAACTAACTCTGCACATTGAGTAAAATAATGCTAATGGCAATCTGTAAATTGTAAATATTTTACTTACTACATTGTATAGTAAAATTATTTATGCCTCTCACTGGATCTCCAGACACTTAAGAATGGCAAAATGTATCTTGGTCAACATCTAAGTTAGTGCCTTGCACACAGCAGATGCCTACAAAATAGTAATGAATGAGTCAAGCATATAAGCATCTCCCGTGTCTCCACACTTGGGCTCTCCTTCTGGAATTGCAGCCTGTGAAGTGATAGACTATACTTTGTTCTTAGACTTCTCTATGTTTGATGCAATGCCCAATATACAATTTCTCAATAAATGTCAACAACATATTTTCACATTCTGAGAGTCACAAAATCTATAATCAACTCAAAACTTGACAACATGAATTATAAGTATTATTCATAAAATAGCAGGTAAATCAATAACCACAAAGTACAGGTTACATATATAGTCTCCTACAGGAATCTCACATGCCACCTAGTCCTTCCCTGTAGTAGTGAAAAAGACAGCTCTCTGAAGTTATCAATACATGTTTAATTATTCTCGCAAAGGACTAACAACCATGTTTCCAGTTTGCAATGTATTTCTCATATCTCATCTGTCATGATCACTTACGACTTTATCTACAGAGTAGAATCCAAATGTCAGAGTCACAAGGTGACTTCAGACTCTGTAGTCTGGCCAATCTGAGAGTGACACCAGCAATCTAAGCGCCAAGAACTGGCGCTTGCAACGTGGCAGGCGAGTGCTGGATGACAGCCCTCGCGTTCCAGCATGCTGAGTGCCTCTCATCACTACGGTGCTTTACCCTTTTCTGTCCCTGTATATACAAAAGACATGCTCCTTACTTGGTAGAAGATTTTTGACTTCCTGCTTGTCCCGGTTCATCTTGTTTCAATCCTGCAAGCAGGGCATCCTTTGAACAGTGTTTATCCTTTTGGAGAAAGAGGAAATAGTCGTATAAGCATCAACATCTTTGATGCAGCCAGAGGCATCACTGACCAAGCAGCAGGAAGAAAGTGTACCTGTAAATGGGTAATGAAGGAAAACCTCTGTCGCTGAAAAGGCTCACAGCCTTCCCAGAGACACTGCCCGGGGTAGACATCCTTTCCTCCGTGTTCAGTTGCTGCGTGGTAGAAAACCTGTGATGGCGTCTGAAACCATCTACGAAAAATAAAAATAAATTTTCTGATATATTCTTCAAAATAGAACCTTGTTTTCCAGTCTCTAGAATAATACACAGAAATATTAAGCAAAGTAGTGAAAGCAAACCTCAAGCTCACTTCAAAGAACATTTTGAAACAATTTCGAAAATTTCTGATTACATCTAAGTCAAGTCAACCAGTTGCTTGACCATTTAGTAACATTTTTTAATTTAATGGTTCATTTTCTACTCCTTCCCTTCAATAAGGGTTGGCTCAGAATTTCTTGAAATTAAATCTTTAAAACACAATAAAATATTTTGTTATGTCTTGACTTTTAGCTGAAATCACATTTTTGTGTGTCCATCAATATTGAAGCAGCCACCAGCCACATCTCTCATTTCTCCAACCACATCCCACCCACCCACCTGGGCTTAACACAAACATCTTTTTTTTTTTTTTTTTAAAGATTTATTTATTTATTCATACAGAACTGGGTACAGGCCAGAGATGTGGTGGGTGAGAGGATTCACCAGAGACAGAGCGGGGAGCAGAACAGGCAGATGGATGAAGTACACTGCTGAGGGGAGCAGCGGGTGGATCAGGAGAGGTCTGCCTCGCCATGTGGTCACCTCCGGGGCAGGCGGGAATCGAACTCATGCGGAAGTGGCTTTAACTTCTTAATGCTGTGCTTTAACCCGCTGCGCCACCAGGGAGGGCCAACACAAACATCTTGAGTGGCCAAATGGTGGGAGATGCAAACCTGAAGAAACTAAGACAATCCTTTCCCTTATTAACTTAGAATACATGGCAATGAGGAGAATACTAGAATCCAGACAGCAACACATTAACTAGTAATTCCAGAACACATTAACTAGTGATTCCAGTATTTGCAGAATACACAGTAAAGCTCTCTTAACATTTAAATTTTTTAAAAGATTTCTTTATTTATGCTTACAGAACTGGGGTACAGGCCAGAGGTGCGGTGGGTGAAAGGATTCACCAGAGACAGAGACAGAGTAGGGAGCAGAACAGGCAGACTGAAGAAGTACACTGCTGAGGGGAGCAGCAGGCGGGTCAGGAGAGGTCTGCCACGCCATGTGGGTCAGCTTCCTGGCGGGGATCGAACCAGTGCTGCAGTGGCTTTGGAGTGCTTCATAATGTGGTACTTTAACCCACTGTGCCACCAGGGTGAGCCCAGCATCATTTGATTTTTTATGCATGGCAAATAAACGTGTTTATTGGAAACAATTTTTGTTGTGCGATATATATTTATTAATATATATGTATATATTTATTAATATATATGTATATGTATTTATTAATATTTATTTATTAATATATATATGTGCGCGCGCACACACACACATGATATTTCAAATTAAACTATTTCCCCAGGAAATAGTTTAAAGGTTGAGCTTTTAAAGATTTTATTTTTATTTATTCATGCATATAAGAACTGAGGTGCTGGCCAAAGGTGTGGGGTAAGAGGATTCACTAGAGACAGAATGGGGAGCAGAACAAGCAGAACGACCGAAATCCACTGTTGAGGGGAGCAGTGGGCGAGATAGGAGAGGTCTGCTGCACCCTCTGTGGATCGCCTCCCTGGCCAGGGATCAACTAAGACTATAGCAGTGACAGCGCTGAGACTTAACCCCCTAGGCCATCAGGAGAGACCACCACATGTAGTTATAAATATTAGTGTTGCCACTATTTCCAGGGCCCACTCCTTACTGACATACAAGATTCTACTGTGTTCCTTCACAAATTATCCCTCCAGCACACCAATCTTTGTATACTTATGTGTAACTCCAAATGAAAGCAACAAAAGCACTTTATCTTTGATTGTTTGACTTTCTCAAAAGATAGGAAGTAGACTTATACTATCTGCCAACGTCATACAAAATTTAATTGACCTTTTTTTCCTCATCATTTACACATTATCAATATAATTTGTAATGGTTAGTCCCACGTTCATTAATTACTGCAGTTATAGTTTAGGATTAATTTCTGTCCTTTCACTTAAATCCCTATTGGACCTTTCTTTTACCTCTAATGAAAAGCTATTTAGTTGAATTCAACAAATTATTCACATCAGAGTAGAGGTGCAATTTTCCTGATTCCAGTTACCCTAAGAAGTCTCTTAAAGTTAAAGCACTGGATGTCTGAATGAAAATCAAGCCAACAACTATTACTTTATTGGTATAATTTATAGTATGATTAATACAATACTATCTCTGACCATAAAACAATTTCTCAGGCATTATAAATACTTAAAATGAAGTAAATAAAGCATACTTTCATTTAAAAGTCTGCATAAGTAAATAAATCTTTTAAAAGTCTGCAAACTATATATATTATATATAAATATTAATATATTACATATACTTTAATAATTCTCTATATTTAAAAGGTTCAACTCAAAACAAATGTCTGTGGCTATAAGGACTGTTCCCTTTGTTTTAAAAACAAGGCTGGGCTCTCCCTGGTGGTGCAGGAGTTAAGGTGCAGCACCAGGAAGCAATCAGCAGCCACTTCAGCACAAGTTAGATACCTGGCCAGGGAGGTAACCCACATGGCCCAGCAGATCTCTCCTGTCTCCCACGCTGCTCCCCCCAGCAGTGTACACTTTGTCAATTTGCCTGTCCTGCTGGCGAATCCTCTCATTGCCACTGCACCCCTGGCCTGTACTCCAGGTCTGTATGCATAAATAGGCAGCATGGAGTGGCTAAAGACATCCATTTTTTTTTTTTTTTTTGGTGCCAAAGAATCAAGCATATCCACAGCATGACCACTGAGGCATATATACAGGATACCCAGTATAAAAACCTTCACCCAGTTTGTGTCTCTGTCACCTTTCTATCCATTTTCTCTTACCTTTCTTAGAATAAGCTTAGTTGTTTCTTTTTTTTAAAGATTTGGGTTTTTTTTTTTGTTTAAAGTTTGCACACAAAAACTGGGGTACAGGCCAGAGGTGCAGAGTGGGTGAGAAGATTCACCAGAGACAGAGTGGGGGGCAGAACAGGCAGATTAACTGAAAATCCACTGCTGAGGGGAGCAGTAGGCAGATCAGGAAAGGTCTCCTGTGCCATGTGGGTCAGCTCCCTGGCTGAAATGGAACTCATGCTACAGTGTCTGTGGTAGCTTCCTAGTGCTACATTTTAACCCATTGTGCCACCAGGGAGAGCCCAGAATAAATTTAGTTGTTTCTGTGTGAGAAGGCCTGCATATATGGTAGCAGTCCTTTTTATAGGCCTTCTCTTTTTATAAGTGAAATAGAAGCTGAATCAAAAAGTAGTCTGGGGATAAAATGGAGGTTGCCAAGGCCTGCTTGAGAAGAAGAAATGGGAAATGACTGTTTGATGGATGTAGTTTCAGTCTGAGGAAACAAAGTTCTGGAGAAGGGTGGTGTTGGACTCAGTGCCCCCAAGTAGAGCTATAAATGCCAAAATGGTACATTTATGCTATGTTTTATACATTTATGCTAAGAATTACATAAAATTCTTCAGTTTTATGGAAAGTAAAAAAATTTGTTCAGTGCTGCTACTTATGACTTTGAATCTGGTTTCACTGTTGAAAGGAAATTGAGAGCTCATTCCTGTAGCAGCAGTGATATTAATTTCCCGGCCTTCCAGGCAGTGCAGGGGTTAAAGTATCAGCATTATCAAGCTACCTCCAGTTTGACCCCACCCCACTCCCCAGGGAGCTGACCCATGTGGCACAGCAGACCTCTCTTGTTTCACCCACAGCTCCCCTCAGCAGTGGATTTCAGTAGATATATTTAATTGGCAAGAATACCAGTGCTGATTTGAATCTAGTCAGCTTGCATTTACAATTTTCAGTCCTGTTTCTAGGAACAAAGTTAATTTCCTAGTGAATATCTTTTAATATTTTTCTTTTTTAAACTTTTACAACTAGATGCGAATTGGGGTAGTCATCCAACAGGTTGTTGGTTGGGCTTTCTCCTCAAAAGAATATTAGCATGTCACAGAATCTCACTTGAATATAAAATAATGTACACCCTTGATATTTCTTTTGCCATAGGATAATATCTTATAAATTGAAATGTCAAGGATTGAGGTCAAGGTTACTGGGTATACAATTAATAATGTGGCTTTTTCTAATCTAAATGTTTACTGTTAATCTTTTTATGTATAGCATTATCATTTATGTGTACTTGTAAACTTCTAAGTGCACATCTTTTAAACTAGTATTTCCAGCAAAATATATTTCATATTTCATGCTATATATTATATATATAGCATATTATATATATAGCATTTCCTATTTCATGCTATATATTATATATATAATAAAAATAAAATAATTTTTTTGGCAACAGAGGGATTACTAATAGGGAGACAACAATACATTTGGATCATTAAAGAAAATGCCCTGCCAAGAACTTGAGCAAATATGAAAATGCTAAATCAACCTACCTGAACTGATATGTAATTTTTGTTTTTTATTAATTTTTTAAAAGATTTTACTTATTTGTGTAGAAGAACTGGGATGTAGGCAGAGGTGCAGGGGGCAAGAGGATTCACCAAAGACAGAGTGGGTAGCAGAACTGGCAGATTGACTGAAATCCACTGCTGAGGGGAGCTGTAAGTTAGACAGGAGAGGTCTGCTGAGCCCTGTGTATCAGTCAGCTCCCTGGCCGGTGATGGAATTCAGACTACAGCAGTAGTATCACTGAGACTTAACCCATAGGCCACCAGGCAGACCTCCCCTGACTGGCCCACTGCTCTCCTCAGCAGTGGATTTTCAGTTAATCTGCCTGTTCTGCCCCCCACTCTGTCTCTGGTGAATTCTCTCACCCACTCTGCACCTCTGGCCTGTACCCCAGTTTTTGTGTGCAAACTTTAAACAAAAAAAACCCCAAATCTTTAAAAAAAAGAAACAACTAAGCTTATTTTAAGAAAGGTAAGAGAAAATGGGTAGAAAGGTGACAGAGACACAAACTGGGTGAAGGTTTTTATACTGGGTATCCTGTACATATGCCTCAGTGGTCATGCTGTGGATATGCTTGATTCTTTGGCACCAAAAAAAAAAAAAAAAAAAAAGGATGTCTTTAGCCACTCCATGCTGCCTATTTGTCAGCAGCTCTATCTCTGACATAGGTGCTTACACCACTGCTGCTGAATGTCCTCATCCATGCTGAGAAATCTGTTTAAGGCACCTTAGGCACCCTCCACATTCCCACTTGTACCTGCTATGATACCTCACTGCTAGGTATCTTGCTATGACCTTGAATTTAAGTCTTCACTTTGAAGGACCTGGCTGGGTATTGGACATACTGCAGACTCAACCCCCTACCCCACCCTCTCCCTCAACCATGCTTCCAGACTATTACCATGCATGGCCCTGGGAGGGTTTGGAGTGGGAGTCTGGGAACATCTTTATCTTTAGGAAAGGGTGCAAACACGGATATCCTGCCCTCTCTCCTTTTCCCAACCCCAACACAACTTCTCTTTTTTATTCTATGAGTAGAAAAGAATATGTCCTGCTTCCAAGTAAAACTCAAATTATAGGAACTATTTCAAACACAGAAAGGGGATTCAGATGAAGGTCAACCAAAGCCAGTTTTCTTTTATAGTAAATTAATAATATTGATAATATAACAATAATATTAAGAGGAGAAAGGATTTCTATATTTGCTTTGTGATTCTACAGTACCAACTCCTATTAACTTATAGGTCTGTGAAGGAATCATATATTTTATATAATAAAATGTAGAACATATTCTCAAGGGCCTTGTTTAAATACACTTTTTAAAAATTTATTTATTTATGCATACAGGAACTGGGGTACAGGCCAGAGGTGTGGGGAAGGGAGTGGAGGATTCATCTTAGAGTGGCGAACACAACAGATGACTGACTGAAATGCACTGCTGAGGGGAACAGCAGGCAGGTCATGAGAGGTCTGTCACGCCATGTGGGTCACCTCCCTGGCTGGGGATCAAACTTGTGCTGCATAGGGCTTCATAATGCTGAGCTTTAACCCGTGTACCACCAGGGAGGGCCCTAAATTTATGCCTCCCTGGTGGCTTAGGGGTTTGTCTCAGGCTATCACCACTATGGTCTGAATTTGATCCATTGCCAGGGAGCTGACCCACATGGCACAGTAGACCTCTGCTGTCTTGCCCACTGTTCTCCTCAGCAGTTTATTTTCAGTCAATCTATCTCTGCTGATCCTCACTCCATTTCTGGTAAATTCTCTCCCACACCCTCCCATCCTGCACCTCTGGGCTACATTCCAACTCTTGTATGCATAAATAAGATAAATCTTTAAACAAAAATTAGGGCTTTCCCTAAGAATAGTTTATTATATATTTTTTACATCATTTTGTGCCTTTTTCCATCTCAGTTGTAATTCTCATGGACTTTCCATCACCAAATAACCTGTGTGCAGTCACCACAGTCCCGTGCACTGCCACCCCCCCCCCCATTTTTGATCCTATTCCCCACTCCACCCCCATCAAATGTCTCTGGTATATAGTTGTTTACTATTATTATTACCACTCCCATTGGTCCTTTATGCTGCTACTATGAGTGAAACCACCTGGTATTTTTCTTTTTCTTTCTGGAGAGTAGTTTTTACTTATGGCAGGTCAGCAATTAAAGTTAAGAAATACAGACTTTTCAAACTAATATTACTGGAAATATTACTTTGAAATTAACTTTACATTTATGAAGACTCATTAGTTCAAACTTTAGGTATAATAATGTCAGCAAAATATCCACTGATTTTAGAAGTTCTATATAAAATAAATGTAAAACAGCAATGCAACAGATTGTTATCCTGACAATTAAAAAACAAATGCCGAACTTTGATGGGGGAATGCCAGGCTCCAGTGCCTCAGATGGAGGCTTCCTGCTCATTCAGCTTTGCTCAGCTGCAACACTTCTAATGCACGCCACCCTCTGGGGCTGCGTCCAAGCATAGAGGGAACCCGGGACATGAGAAGCCTACAACGATCAACAGGCACCTTCCAGAGACAAGGACTCAACGAGTTACCAGAAGCTGAACACCACAAGAGACCCCAGAGAGTCACTGGCAGAGACGACAGACATAATTACACACAGTGGGGTCTGGAAAAACAGGAGATGTTGAAACAAAACAAGGCTTACTCTCTACAACTAAAGTGTCTGGAAGTCCCTCTGCCATCCCAGAAAGAACATCAAGAAAGAATGCCAATCAATAACAGCAACACCATGTCTTAACAAATAGTAAGTATTAGAAAACACATGACAGGGAAAAGAAGACAAACAAATATTCAAGCAAGTCCACACGGGGAAAATTCACCTCAAAAGATTAATCAGCATAAACCATCAAAGAAATAGAAGAATTGCTCAGCCTACCAGATAGAGAATTGAGAATCATCATGATAAACAAACAAAAAGAAGATGAGGAGGAACAAAATGAAATGAAACAAGCCATCAAGGAGTTGAAGAAGGCAAACAAGGAAACGAATGAAAGAAATGAAAGAGAAAAAAAAAGATATCAGACAAGCAGTCAACATACTGAAGAAAATGAGACATTAAAAAAAGAAATAGAAGAAATAAGGCGATGAAAAGGCCACTAGAGGAGATAAAGAATGCTGGGTAAAGTAATTAAAACAGAATAGATGAAATAGAAGAACGAATCAGCACTGACGAAGACACAGAAACAAAGAGAACTAAAAAAAAAGAGAGAAGTAAAAAGGAAAAGGAATGAAGAAATACTTCAAGAGCTATCTGACACCATTAGGAAAGGAAATATCAGAGTTATAGGTATCCCAGAAGGTGAAAAGAAAGGCCAAAGAATCGAGAAAAATATTCACAGAGATAATAGAAGAGAACTTCCCTAATATGAAGGAGATGAAAGTAGACATCCAAGAAGCAAGAAGAACACCAAACTAACATGATGACATGAGAAATACAGCAGGACACATTATAGTAAAATACCAAGAATACAAGATAAGGAAAAGATAACAGAATGACAAGAAGGAAGAAACAAAGAACCTATAAAGGGAAAATGATCAGGCTGACATCAGACCAAAGAAACACTACGGGCAACAAACTCCAAAGCATTAAATGCCAACCAAGAATACTCTATCCTGTGAAACTCTCCTTCCTCTATGAAGAAAGAATAAGGACATTTTCAGGCAAACAGAAACTCCGTAATTTTGTCATGACTAAACCCCCACTCCAAAAAACACTACAAGAAGGCCTCAAACCAAATCCAACAGAAGAATGAACAAGAACAATTCAAAATAAGGAATAAAAATACAAAAGGACCAAAATGGCAAACGTAGGTGCCATTATATCAATATTATCTCTAAATGTAAATGGCTTAAACTCATCAATAAAAAGACAGCTGCAAGACGGATTAAAAAATAGAACCCAACGTTCTGCTGTCTGCAGCAAACATGTCTAACTGCAAACGATAAAAACAAATTGAAAATAAAAGGATGGAAAACAGTTCTACAGGAAAATGGACTAAGAAAGAAGGCAGGAACAGCTATACTTTTATCAGATAAAATATACTTCAAACTAAAAAAGGTTAAGAGAGGCCCTCCTTGGTGGAGCAGCGGGTTACAGCACTGCACTAAGAAGCTTAAGCCACTTCCTCATGAGTTCGATCCCCGCCTGCCCCGGAGGAGATCCACATGGCGAGGCAGACCTCTCCTGACCTGCCTGCGGCTCCCCTCAGCAGTGTATTTTGTCAATCTGCCTGTTCTCCCTGCTCTGTCTCTGGTGAATCCTCTCACCCTCCGCATCTCTGGCCTATACCCCAGTTTATAAATTCATACAGAACTGGGGTATAGGTCAGAGATGCGGAGGGTGAGAGGATTCACCAGAGACAGAGCGGGGAGAAGAACAGGCAGATCGACCAAGTACACTGCTGAGGAGAGCAGCGGGCGGGTCAGGAGAGGTCTGCCACGCCATGTTGTCACCTCCGGGGCAGCAAGGATCGAACTCATGCGGAAGTGGCTTTAGCTTCTTAGTGCAGTGCTTTAGCCCAATGTGCCCTCCAGGGAGGGCCAAATCTTAATAAAAAAAAAAACAAAACAAAAAAAACAGGTTAAGAGAGACACAGAAGGCTACTACATTATGATTAAGAGGACAATACAACAAGAAGACATAACAATCATCAATATATATGCACCAAATGAAGGAGCACCAAAACATATAAGGAAACTACTGTCATCTATGAAAACATTTACCAGAGAAAACACTTACATAGTAGGAGACTTCAACACGCCATTCTCCACAATGGACGGATCAACAAGACAAAAAATAAGCAAAGACACTAAAGCTTTGAACAAGGAACTGGACAACATGGGTGTAACAGACATCCATAGAAAGAACACTGTATCCCAAAAAATCTGAGTACACATTTTTCTCAAATCCACATGGATCATCCTCTAGGATAGACCACATAGTGGGTCACAAGATAAATACCAATAGATACACTAAGATCGAAATCATACCAACTATTTTCTCTGACCATGAAGGAATCAAACTAGAAATAAACCATATGAGGAAGACAAGAAACCCAACTACCATGTGGAGACTGAAACCCACACTACTGGAGGACCGTTGGATCAATGAGGAGATCAAAGAAGAAATCAAAAAATACGGGAGAACAACAACAGCGACACAAATTTCAAAAATTATGGGACACATTAAAAGTAGTTATAAGAGGAAAATATATAGCATTACAGGCTCACATAAAGAAACAAGAAATAACTCAAAGAAACAACCTAATGTCCTACCTTAAAGAACTGGAAAAAGAACAAAATAACCCAAAAGCCAGTAGAAGACAGGAAATAATAAAAGTAAAATCAGAAATAAATGAAATGGATGTTAGAAAAACAGTCCCCCCCCCCCCAAAAAATCAATGAAACCAAAAGTTGGTTCTTCGAAAAAATAAACAAGATAGACAGGTCACTAGCCAGGCTCACAAAGAAAAAAACAAGGGAAAGCAAAAATAAACAGAATCATAAACAAAAGTGGAGAAATCACAACAGATCCAGCAGAAATCAAAAGAATAATCAGAGAATACTATGAGCAGTTATATGCAAACAAGTTCAACAATTTAAAAGAAGCGGACAAATTCCAACAACTCTACAACCACCCAAAGCTAGGTAAAGAAGAAATAAAACAACGAAACAGGCCAATTACAAGCAAGGAAACTGAAGAAGTAATCAAAACCCTCCCCAAAAATAAAAGCCTAGGACCAGAGGGATTTACAAATGAATTTTACTGAACGTCCAAAAAAGAACTAGTGCCTATTCTACACAGACAAATGCAAAAAATCAAAAAAGAAGGAAAACTACCACATACTTTCTATGAAGACAACATCACACTAATACCAAAACCTAACAAAGAAAACACACAAAAAAACTTCAGACCAATCTCCTTAATGAACACTGATGCAAAAATCCTCAACAAAATCTTAGCCAACAGAATCTAAAGTGCTCCTTTATCCCAGAAGCATAAGGATGGTTCAACCTCAGAAAATCAATTAATGTAATCTATCACATCAACCGACAGAAAAATAAAAACTACATAATCATATCAATAGATGTGGAGAATGTATTTGACAAAGTTCAACACCCATTTATGTTTAAGGCCCTTGAAATCCTCAGAATAGAAGGAACATACCTCAATATGATAAAAGCCATATATGACAAACCCACAGCCAATATTATCCTCAACAGAGAAAAGCTGAAAGTCTTTCCTTTGGGATCAGGAACAAGACAAGGGTGTCCACTATTGCCACTGCTCTTCAACATAATATTGGAAGTTCTAACCAGAGCAATAGGACAGGGAAAAGACATACAAGCAATCCAAATAGGGAAAGAAGAAGTAAAACTGTCCTTATTGGCAGATGATATGTTAATCTACATGGAAAACCCTAAAAACTCCACAGAGAAACTAATGAAAACCATCAGCCAGTTTAGCAAGGTAGGAGGGTATAAAATCAACATAAAAATTAGAGGCCTTCCTATATACAACCCATCAGAAGAAATAGAAATAAAAAAAGCCATCCCATTTTCAATTAAATCCAAAAGAATCAAATAACTGGAATAAACCTAACAAAAGAGATAAAAGACCTATACAAAGAAAATTACAAAACACTGTTAAAAGAAATACAAGAAGACACCATGAAATGGAAAGACATCTGCTCATGGATCTGGAGAATTAACATCATCAAAATGGCCATCCTGCCAAATATACAGATTTAACGCCATCCCAATAAAAACCTCAATGACATTCTTCAAAGAAATAGAAAAAATACTGATGAGATACATATGGAACAACAAAAGGTCTCAAATAGCCAAAACCTCATGACTAGGAAGAAAGAGAATGGAGGCATTACAACCCCAAACTTCAAGCTATACTACAAAGCCATAATAATGAAAACTACATGGTATTGGAACAAGAACAGACAAACAGACCAGTGGATTTGGACAGAAAACTCAGATATAAACCCATACGTTTAGGACAGCTAATCTTTGACAGAGGAACAAAGAAGATACAATGGAATAAAGAACGTTTGTTTGGCAAATGGTGCTGGTAAAACTGGGAAGCTACATGCAAAAAAATGAAACTAGATCACTACTTCTCATCATACAAAAAAATCAACTTGAAGTGGATTAAAGACCTAGACATAAGAACGGAAACCATAAAATACCTGGAAGCAAAGATGGGCCAAACAATACGCGACACACACTTCAGTGACATCTTTAAAGAGAGCAGACAAAGCAACGATAGTGAAGGCAAGGATAAATAGATGGGACAACATCAAGTTAAAGAGCTTCTGCACAGCAAAAGAGACAGTGCAAAAAACAGACATCCCACTGATTGGGAAAAAAATTTTCTTACACAAAACTAGCGATAAAGGACTGATCACAAAAATATACTGAGAACTGATGAAACTCAATGAAAATAAAGTAAACAACCCCATCAAAAAATGGGCAGAAGAGGCCCTCCCTGGTGGCGTAGCGGGTTAAAGCACTGCACTAAGAAGCTTAAGCCACTTCCGCACGAGTTCGATTCCCGCCTGTCCTGGAGGAGATCACATGGCGTGGCAGACCTCTCCTGACCCGCCCGCTGCTCCCCTCAGCAGTGTACTTCGTCGATCTGCCTGTTCTGCTTCCCACTCTGTCTCTGGTGAATCCTCTCACCGTCCGCATCTCTGACCTGTACCCTGGTTCTGTATGAATAAATAAATAAATCTTAAAAAAAAAAAAAATGGGCAGAAGAGCTAAAAAGACACTTCTCCAAAGAGGAAATGCAGATGGCCAACAAGCATATGAAAAAATGTTCAATGTAACTTGTAATAAGGGAGATGCAAATTAAAACCACAATGAGACACCACCTCACCCCAGTGAGAATGGCACATCTTCAAGCAACTAGCAACAACAAATGTTGGCGAGGATGTGGAGAAAAAGGAACTCTCCTGCATTGCTGGTGGGAATGCAAACTAGTACAACCATTATGGAAAACTGTTTGGAGGTTCCTCAAACTGCTAAACGTGGAGCTTCCCTACGACCCAGCAATCCCACTCCTAGGCATCTACCCAAAAGACACAAAAACACTGATTTAAAAAGATACCTGCACACCCATGTTTATTGTTGCTTTATTCACAATCGGAAAGACATGGAAACAGCCCAAATGCCCAAAAATGGATGACTGGATTAAAAAGATGTGGTTCATATACACAATGGAATATTACTCAGCAAACAAATGAACAAACAACCCACATGTCTTTTGCAGCAACATGGATGGAGCTGGAGAAGATCATGCTTAGTGAAATAAGCCAGAAAGAAAAGGAAAAATACCGGATGGTTTCTCTCATAGCAGGAATATAACGGAACAGGCGAGAAAATAAAGATAATGATGAACAGCTATATACCAGAGACATTTTGTGGGCGGTGGAGTGGGGAATGGGATCAAAAACAGTGGGGGGAGGGAAATGCACTGGACTATGGTGATGGCACATGCATGATCTAGTGATGGGAAACCCAAGGGGAGTGCAACTGAGATGGAAAAATGCACAAAAATATGTAAAAATAAACTATTATAAAATTAAAAAAAGAACAAAAAAATATACAAAAAAACCCATATTCCAGTAAGTAAGGTCAGCAATCTATAGAATACTGATTATGGAATCTTGTTAGTTAATCTTCATTATTAATTCATTGAACAAATACTTAAGCTCCGTATATGTCAGGAAAGTGGTAATGTGAAAGTTCTTGAGAGGAAAGCATCAATGTTCTCAAGATATATTCTTGCTTTATGAATACAAAATTCAGACAAAAATGTATTATAAAACTAAGTTCAACTGTGTTCTTCAGTCATGTAACCTGAGCTTTTGATCAGCACGAGCTATTAATTAGCTTTACTAATGCATAAAATTGCCATCAGTTGAAAAAAACACTTCAATGGACTACATTATTTCTAAAATTTCAATTATTAATAGAAATTAAAGACCATAAAGTTTGGATGATACTTCTGGAAAAGTAGGAGCATCTTCATTGAGAATACAAAGACTAAGGTACTAGAAAGGTTTTGTTCAGTTGTAACATTGAAATTTTACTATGTTTTCCGTTATTTCCCATCAGATGAACCAATATTCTAACTTCATCTTGATACCAAATTACTATTTACGCTTATATAGCAGGAGTAATAAAACCTTATGTTAGAAAGTTTAGGAGATACTATAACTCTACTAAGGATACCTAGAAACCCTCTGGTTTGAACCTTTACATCATTAAAGGTAAGTTGGGGGCCCCTCAATCTTTGCCTTCATCATGACACTGCTCATTCAAAGCACACTGAACAATCCACATGGTATCAAAACCAATGAGTGCAAATTTACAACTACCCACAAACACTGAGCCCTTTCTTTCAATGCCACAGAGTTTAAATAGCAGTTCATAAGTATCTTTTATTATAAGGAATTTTTTGGGTGCCCTTTCTTAAAAAAGTACAAAATATGATATGATCATGTATTATATGTTTCAATTGTAAACATATAATACACCATCAACAATTATAAACATAAACAGTCAACATCATGTGAGGAAATACAAATAAAGACTGAGGATCTTCCAATTTCCACTCAGACATGTAAAGAACTTGGAAGTTGTCACACTGTCTTCAGAACAAGAGACAAAACAAACAAACTGAAAATCAATAGCATACCTTAAATCTATCTGAACTGAGATCACAAGCAAACCAAGTCCATGAAAACAGGAGATGGGCAAATTCAGACAATCATGAACTCCTCCCAATGGCTGAGTCAGTAACAAGAAGGAATACTTAAGCAGTAACTGATGAACTGATGGAGATGACTTTGAAAAGATTATCTTGAAAGCTAAAAACTCATGAGGGGTCCACTGTCTGGCGAGACCCCACACTTTCGTGAGTCTTACACCTTGAGGGAACCTACCAGGTTCACAGTGAAGATCGGAAAATTTCCTTGCTTTGCTAGTGGAGTACAACCATTTCTATATATGTCCAGAACTTTCTTTTCTCCTTCACAAAGGCTTATCCTCAAGAAAAATTATTTTACCTTAGTCTTGTTTGACTTAAAAGGGCTATTAGACAAGTTGGGCACCCTTTAGACACCTTTTCTCATAGCAGGGGTGAATAAAACAAAAGGCTAAGAAAGTCTTTGTAAACTCATAAAGCTTAGATTCAGGCTCACTAAAAAAAGTGAGATTTAGTTGTGAGATTATAGAATGTTTATCCTTCCAAATATCTTGTTACCATATCAACAAGGCTCCAGCATAATAACAGTATATTACAATTGAGAGTTGTAAGACACAGATTCAGTTTTATAAGGAGTTTCTAAGGAAATCTAAAGGCAACAAGGAGAGGGAACAAAGGATCTTAGAGGAAAGTAAAGCCCCTGACACCTCAATTATGGCAAACATTAAATCAAGGATAACTCTTAGCCAGACAAAACTAAAACCTACCTCAGTTTAAATAGAGATGCAGATATATAAGGGATGCTAAATGTAATGCAAACAAATTGCAAAACTACAGCTTGTTGAGCAACAAAGCAAGCATCAGAACCAGGCTTTGATAGACTTTGGATTTACCAGACAGGGAATTTTAAATCATTATAATTACTATGCCATGGTTCTAATGGAAAAGTGTCAATATGCAGGGTAAGACAGGTAATATAAGTAGAGAAATAGAGATGCTAAGAATCAAGATGAACTGTCAGGCCATCAGTAGAATGGACAGAGTCAAGAAAAGAATTAGCGATCTTGACTTTATAACAGTAAAAGTTTCCCAGACTGAAAATAAAGAGATGAAGGAAAAAGAAGAAACAATATCCAGGAACTGTGGGACCACATGGTAATGTATGTGGGAACATATGTGTGATGGGAATACCAGGATATTTAAGGACTGGCTGAGAAGTTTCCAAATTTAACATACCTTAAAAGCCACAGATCAAGGAAACATAGCAAACACCAAGTAAGATAATGCAAAAGAAACAAACTATCTATCATATCATACTCAAACTGTTAAATACAAACACAAAAAAATCTTGAAAGAAGTTATAGGGAAAAAAACACCTCAATGACAGAAGAACAAGGACAGGATTTTATTGATGTCTCTTGAGAAGTCATGCAGTTAAGAGTAAAATAAAGTGTTGAAAGATAAATATCCATCAACCTAGAATTTTGTATACACAAAATTATCTTTCAAAATTGAAGGAGAAATAAAGACTTTCCTGACAAACAAAAACTTAAAGTAGGATACATATTAGGCTTCACTATAAAAAGTTCTTTAGAAGGAAGGCAAATGATAGAGGTCAGAAACTTGGGTCACTATTTGCAAAGAAGTTAGAGAAAAAGTAAAGGTAAAAAAGTATTTTATTTTTCTTACTCTTAAGTAGTCCACAAAAAGTTTATTCAAAATAACAGCAACTGTATTTGATGATTATAGCTTCTGGATAAGTGAAATGAATGACTTATAATGTTATAAGGGGAGAATTAAGTGAAAAATTCAGAATACTCTGTTACAAGGTAAATACACTACCCATGAGCCAGTGTAGTTTTCAAAGGAGACTTGGTTGAAGTAGCTCTAACTATATATTTCAAACTCAAGGACACCACAAACCTTTAAAAAGGAAATGATATGATAGGAGAAAGTAAATCATGCAAATGACGCAAAACCAGAGAGTAAAAAAGAATTATAGGAAGACAAAAGAAACAGAGATTAGGGGCCTCCCTGGTGGTGTAGGGTTCAGACACAGTGCTATCAAGCTATCGCTAGCCACTGCAACATGAGTTTGATCCCCAGCCAGGGAGCTCACCCACATGGTGCAGCAGACATCTCCTGTCTCTCCCGCTGCTCCCCTCAGCAGTATATTTCAATCTGCCAGTCCTGCTCCCCACTTCATCTCTGTTGAATCCTTTTACCCCTACATCTTTGGCCTATAACCCACTTCTTGTATGCATAAATAAATAAATCTTTAAAAAAAAAATAAAGAGGCACCTCCCTGGTGGCACAGCGGGTTAAAGCACAGCACTGAGAAGCTAAAGCCACTTCCACATGAGTTTGATTCCTGCCTGCACTGGAGGTGACCACATGGCGTGGCAGACCTCTCCTGACCCGCCCGCTGCTCCCCTCAGCAGTGTACTTCGTTGATCTGCCTGTTCTGTTCTGCTCCCCACTCTGTCTCTGGTGAAGCCTCTTGCCGCCCCTGAGCCTCTGCCCTGTACCCCAGTTCTGTATACATAAGTAAATAAATCTTAAAAAAAAAAAAATGACATGACAATGCAACACTATCAGTGTAAGCACTTTATATCTGAATGGTCCAAATATGTAATCCCCCTATTAATCTATCATTAGGCAATGATGCTCTTTCAACCATTTACACCAAATTTTTAACTCTGGTACCAATGAGTCTGTGTAAATATCATTCTTCACACAGAATGTATATTTTTTGAATTATTAATTTCAAAAGAAAAGATTCATAAAATTGGATATGACAAAAATTCAAATATAAAAGCATCTCTGAATAAAGAACATTTATGTACATCACATAAAATTGCCATTTACTTTTTACAGGATTGCCACAGACACATGAAGTTGTGTCCAGGCTTCCTCACTGGATCCACGTGCTGACTGGCCGCACTGAATGGAGAAGGCTGAGAACTGGCAGGCTGGCTCTGCACTTGCACAGCTGGTGAAGGTGGCACAGGAGTGTTCTGTGAAAAAGCACAGTGGTGAGTCTGTGAGATGACACTGAAAACCACCCTATTTTCTAGCCTTTTTTAAGTTTGACTACATTGGTTATGTGTGTCTAATATGACACTGACATTTGCTACTCTAAGAATTATCTTTTAAAATTCCTTAAAAGGATAACTGTTTTACAAATATTTAGGAAGTCAGATTTACTTCATCATGAACCACAAAGATAAGATCACAATGTTATTATTCTAAAATACAAATTTCTAGAATTAATATTCTTTAATATTAAACATTAGGCAGGAATACATAGATTCAAAAGAAAAGTAACCTACTATAAATGTACCCATTTGATTTACTTATGCATATTCTTCACAAGAACAAGTAAATAGCAAACAATTTTTCAAAAATACTAATTCTGTATAATTCTTCTAAGACTGTTTAATGAATATAATGAAAACCACAGTGAACAGCAAAGATTTCAGCTATTCTATATAATGAACTTTAAGTAGTATGCTGAATGTATTATTTTGCAGTAAGGTATTTCAACTGACACCGTTAGTCTTTACAGATGCTCAGTTATAGCTTGTGAAGGATAATCCATGTGAAAAGAATTATAATTGTAGGTTCAAGTTTCTTTCGTTATGGTACATTTTCCTTCTACTATCCCTTTCACTGTGGAAAACATATAAGAAAATATTTATAATGTAGTTTAAAACAATTTAAGGTAACACATTTTCTTTGAAGCCTTAACTTGGATTTCATTCATAACATAGAAGGGAAAAATAGTACTAAAGTTCTCAAAGCACAATGCTTTCAAACTATTGTTTAAAAGCAAGAAATTTAAACTTTGGAAAAGTATTAAATAAATTTCCTCATCAGTAACACCAGAAATAGTTGGGTAAAACCAAAGAAAAACTGCTGTGCCTCCCTGGTGGTGCAAGAGGTTAAGTCTCAGCTATCAGCAGCCACTGCAACATGAATGCTATCTCCCCCAACCCCCCCAGGAGGCTGACCCACAGGGCACAGGAAGCAGAACTCTTCCTCTTGTCTGTTCTGCTCCCCTCAGGAATGGATTTCAGTCATCTAGCTGTTCTGAATCCTCTCACCCTCCCAACCCCCGCAGCACCTGTGGCATATACCCATTTTTTTTGTATGCATAAATGAATATATCTTTAAATAATAAACAAAGAAAAACTGCTAAAGACCTCAGATCAAAATTCCCAATAATTTAAAAAACGACATATATAAGACTACAGTATCCTAATGAAAAAATAAAGACAATGAATGAAAATGTTCTTATCAGAAATGTGAAGCCACAGAACTTTTGAGTTCTAAGAAAAAAAATTACTTGTGGGATGAGGCTGAAGTGGTTTCTATACTAAGAGTCCTTATCTTAAAATTTTACAATATTGTGAGAAAACAAAGCATACAGAAGAACCCAGGCACTAGAGTCACAATGCTGTTAGGTAGGGGACGTGGACTTGCTTGCTTAACAGAAAGAGCCTCAACATTTTCAATGTGCCTTTTGACTAGCTGTGTGGCCTTGAGCAAGCTACTTTACCTCTCTGATTCTGTTTCCTTATCTAAAAATGGTAACTTGTGAGATAATGGAAAAACTAGAGAAACTATAAAGAACCTAGCTCTAGATTCTCCATAAATGAGATAACTGTTACTATTATAATACTGTTAAGGAATAGAAGGAATATGGTATTTTGATGGAACGGAAATGAACTATGTGGGGACAGTAATAAATCAATACAAGTCATACTGGAAACATGGGCCTGACAATCATTCACCTGTGAATCCTCCATAAAAACTGGCATAAGAAAGCAGACAGTACACAAGGGTCAGAGAGAAAGGAAGGGGACATTAGAAATCAAACTGTCAAAACAATATATAAATTGTTTACTTCAAAACCAAATATTGTACTCAAAATCTAGGAAATTCTAATAAGTAAGAGGATCAGCTTAAGTCAAATTCAAATACTGAAGAGTGACATGTTATAAATATCCAAACCTGGTGATTTTTGTCAGAGGTATCAAAATCCCTCAGAATTAACTTCTGTTTCCTATACTATTACCATTTAAATTAGGTATTTTATTGACTATCTTGGCAAATATTTGTAAGTTAATTTTATCTGTATAAGTGCTAACAAATCTTTACCCTATCTCTATTTTTACTGTGCAACTCTTTTTGGTGTCACATAGTAGATTAAATAATGGAATCAGGGGGTAGTTTAATCCTAAATTCTAATGGGGTATGTAGTCTGACTGAAGTTGTGAATCCTAACTTGACTAAGTTCTTCAAAAAAAATTTTTTTTAAGATAAACAGAACAATGAACATGAACTGAAAGACAATATTGTCAGCCTTAGAAACACACACTCTTTAATATTAGATATACACTGTTGTGTTTACTAATAAAATGAAATGTCTGGTATTTCTATAAGTACTCCAGGGGGGAAATGATGGTGAAAGGGGACAAATGAAACTAGAAAGGAAAAATATTAATAGTATCTGAGGCTATGTGGTAGATACATAGGGCTTACTGGGTCAATTTTAGTATGTTTGAAAAATTTACAAAAAGGGAACAAATGACAACTCAGTGAATTAAACAGAACCAAATATATTAGTGGTAAAGAAAAGATTAAAAATATTTACAGAATGTATTAAATGAGAAACTGAGAAACTGCATGATATAGATATGTATCTGTATGGCATGATACAGATATCCTTTTGATATAAGAATTTTCTTTGACCATAGGAGTTAATATTTCCAAGTTTCCTATTATGATTAAAAACTAGACATTTCTTTCAACAAAACAATTTTTAAAAACAGATTATATTATACTGTTTTTAAAATAGCCAACTAAATTAATTATTGTTTTAAGAATTACATTTTTCCATGAAACTTGAAATTGTTCCCTTTGGGATGTAACAGTTTACTTCTTAAACATTATTGTTTACTGTGACTTACCAGATCAATAACCGTAACTGTAGCTCAAAAGTTAATGTAAAAGGCCCTCCCTGGTGGCACAATGGGTTAAAAGCACAACACTATGAAGCTATGGGCAGCCACTGTTAGTAGTTCAATCCTTAGGCAGGTAGCTGACCTCTCCTGTCTTGCCTGCTGCTCCCCACCTTGGTGTATTACAGTCAATCTCCCTGTTTTATTCCCAATTCTGTCTCTGGTGAATATTCTTACCCCTTGCACCTCTGGCCTGTACCCCAGTTCTTGTGTGCATACACGAAATAAATCTTACAAAAAAAAAAAAATTAAAAGTAAATTCCAAAATAGTATTTTTTGGAATAATCAATTCTTGAGGAATATTTCCTATCATTGCTCTACTTTACTGAGAAGTTATTTTTTATGATTAGTTGATAAGAGAGAACTCAAGTAGTGAATGCGCAGAAAAATAAAATACACAAAGGATGTGAAACAATTTTGTGATTTCTTTTATAACATGAAATTACTTTAAAAATATACACATTTTAGCGTATGTTAATGCAATGTATGTAGTCTATATTACTGTTTTTGTAAGAAATTAAAATTGCTTTCCTTTATCACCTTCTCAAGTGAATTATCATCAAAAATTCTTGATTACAGATAGAATCTAAGAATCTAGAGTTGAAGCTTTTAAATCTTTTAGAAAGTAAAATTTAAACATTTCAACTTTGTTAGAAAAACTACAAAGGAATAATCTATGCTTCCCAAATAAATTCTTTACTAAATATACTGATGTGTCAGGTACAATTTTAGCTATACAATTTGAAAGACTTTTATAAAATAGGATGATGAATAGACCAGATACTGTGACCCTCTGGACTAACTGAAGGAACTGGGAAAGGGTATTCTGAAAGAATGGTATGTAACAACAGAGGCTTTCAAATTCTTGTAAAGGATCACAAATCCAAGGATTTACTCTAAATGTGAGATAAAAGAGGCTCTTACACTTAATTTCAATGTACAGATCTCTAGAGAGTAGAATTAAGACACAGTAGAAATCACATGAAAATAGATCTTCGTAAGTGTGAGAGTTACTGGAATTCTTGAAAATAAAGGCTCTGGACAAGATAATACCTAGGGCTCCTTTTGCACTAACATTTCCTCATTTTTAAAACTACCCAGTTTTTCCTTTTGGCTAAGCACAAAACTAAGCTAAGAATGCATTGAAAGTAAAGCCAAAAAAAAAAAAAACCTTATGTTTAGTGGTAATACCTCTTTAATTTTTACATGTGCAACTAGCTACAAATCTGAGCAGTAATAATCTTTAAAAAAGCTGAAATGGTTTCTTGTTGCTTTTGTTAGAATGATCTTCTGTGACGATGGCGAAATGCTGCCCCCTGGAGGCTACAGAGGCGCTTCCTGAAGCGCTGGTGGGGCGGTGGTTCCTGGTGTGCCAGAGAGCAATCGTGTCAATTGATTGTAAACAGATGCGAATCAGCTCCTGTTTCACATGCTTTTGAAAAAACCCTAATTCTTTAAGTAAGCATTTGTAAACAACTTTAATTTCTTATGTGACAATCTAGTTCTCTCTCCAGTAGATACCGCTCAGAAATAGTAGAAGGCAGGGCTTTCACAAACAGTATCCTATGCATGTTAACCTATAAACAACAGTTTAAAAAGGAGCAGATATAAGGAAAGAAATTTGCCTTGAGGTAGGTAGTTATATAGTTATTTATAGTTATATAAATAGGTATAGATAGGTAGTTATATAGTTATTTTGTAGTTTATATATATAAACTGCCCAGATAAATAAATACAGTATCTATGGTTATATTTAGTTTCATATATTTTTCTCCTTATTGTTACTTGTTCTATAATGAAATACAGTTGATTAATGGGAGTGAGAAGAACAAAATCAACAAAAAGAAAAATGAAGTAACAATGGGAAGAGGAAAGTTTACCTGTTGGCCATTCTCAGCAGGGCCATTCCCCTGTTGGACTTTCCAGCCCTAAGCATTCTGCAAGTCTAGATGTTCATTCTTGGGGTCCAGGTGCCTCCTTAACAACCTCAGACCCCTTGAAATGGTGGAAATAACAAGGTTTGGCTGAAAAAATCACATTTAAAAATCCTCTCATCTACCTCTTTAAGGTACAAATTCAAACAGCATGTTACATAAAAACGGTGTTAAACCAAGGTCTAAAATGAAACTTTAAGAGTATATAAAGAAACTGAAATAACGTGGGCAATAATGGAAGTGATTTCTATTGGCAGGCTCTTGCCAAGGCCCCACAGCCTACTCTTTAAAGGAAACTTATGACACTGTCTGACAGCTGATTCTTTTCAGCCTTTATGCTTTATCTTCTATGCAGAGACAAAATACACCTGGCATCATTATTGAGCAGCTAGCTACACAGTGGGCACTCCATAATGTGCCACACATGAAAATATTGGTTTCTGACTCTGATTCTCAATGACAGGGTATATGCTCGGTCTCTTTTTCCTTGCAAAGTTTTACATTTCTTCATTTTGCCAAACAAATATATGTAGCTACTATGTTTTAAATAAACTACATCCTTGGGAGCAATACATAGAGTTTAAAACACACTTTTTAGGCCAGGAATAAAATGTATTACTTTTATAGCTTGACTTAACTGTTTTAAATACCTAGCTGTAATGTTTTAAAATTATCATTTGGTGACAAACACAACCCGTAACATAATAGTCAAATAATCAATACTAGATATAAAAGGGCTTTCTAGATGAAATAAATCCTTTAGAATCGTGAAGACAGTTAAGAAAGTGAGTTCTTGTTTCAGACACACACCCAGATTTCATTTCTTATCACTGTGTATTAGCTGGTGACCTTGGGTGAGTAATTTAGTATCTTGATGTCTCATATTTAAAATAGTAACAACAATTTTTACTTATTAGAGCTGCCAGAGTTAATGAATAAGTAAGGAAAAACGCTTTAGTGTGAAGCCCTAGCACAGGTACTAGTGTTAGTACCACTGCCCATTGTTTGTTATTTAGATATCTTTATTCAATATATTCCCACTAGAAGATAAAGGGCAAAATTGAGGATTCAATTCAATTTAAATTCAACATAATAAAGAGTTTGCTCTAACTTGGTTTGGTCTATAAATATTAGGATTACAAAAGAACTGAAGAGAAAAATAGGCAGGTAATCAACATAAATTGGGAAATTATAAGAAAAATTTACACAAACCCAACTTAACTAATGTTTACTATACACTAAACATTGCACTATTAAAAAATCTTAGTGCATTCAATGAATGAAAAGCTCACCAGACTCCGTTAATAGTTACTGCCATGTTCACAGCATCCATTAAATGCTCATTTACTTGGGTACTTTGAAATAGTACTAAAACATAGATTAAAATATCATCTCATCCCACCCCAGAGCAGCTCTCTCTCTCTCTAGCTTTACCTAGTCACATGAAGAAAGACGCACATTAGCTGACGAGTTATTCTGAGCCAGGTGCCTCTAGTCAGTAGCTCCCATTTGCTGCTTGCCCATACCCAGATTTCCTATCAGCACTGAAAACGGCCACAGATCTAAAGGTATCATCAGATGCACAGAGAAGAAAATCATGAGGACTACTCATCAATAGTCACAGGGGATTCTGGCCCTGTTATAGTTAGGAAGGAGAACGTGAGAAGTAATTCAGTGAATAAGTAAAAGAGAACTGTTAAATGAATGCTGAGTTTTAGTGGAAATAGCAAAGACTGTCCATATGATCTTTACAAACTGACTAGACCCTCAATTCAGTAACACTAATACTAAAAAACACTTTTATTGATTAAGGCATGAAGCAGTGGGATAGTAAGTATGACAGAAATGACAGTAGAGTAAGAAACACATAATTAATATCAGAAAAGCCAAACAAAAAATTACTTTTTTTTTTTAAAGAATAAAGACAACAAATTCAGTATATAAATATACCAGGAAGTTCTTATGTGGCTCATCCTTTAAAAAAGTACTGTAAAAAGAACCTCAAAAACAGTAGTGTGAAAATTAAATACAGAATTTCCCCTACTGGATCACTCCTAGCAAACATCTTCCCTGCTCCCACCAAAATCCAAAAGAGAACCAAGTTGCAGTATTCTCCAAAAGATGTTAACATTGGCAAGTGCTTCTGTGGGTCCATAACACAACAGAAAGATTCTTTCAATTGTATTCTAAAACAAACCAAAAATTCTTGAATAGTCAACAACAAAAAAAAAGCCTAGAAGTATGATACAAAAGAGCACTGGGACTTTGAATCCATTGGGGAATGGATATAGTGAACTTTCCATGGACACACCTGAAAAGGCCTTCTGTCACTCACACACACAACACTGAAAACACTGATGCATCACTCACACTCACTACAATGACGCATCAGAATCTTTCTAAGCGTGACTAGCCTTACCTGCGGGACCACATTCTGTACGTATGTTGGGGGTTGGTGCAGCTTCTGCTGGGCAGCGCTCTCTATTGCTACTTTTGCTACAGTGCTGGGGTCTGCGCCCGCAGGCACGGCGACCATGGTTGCGCTGCAGCCAGCGTTGTTGGGGTCACTGATTGTAACAATTCTGACTCCTACTTTATTTGGAATTCCTGTGACGGTTTCCCTGTCATTATCCTCTGCTGGTCTCTTTGAAGTTTTGCAGTCCGCTGTGCCATTTGTAGACCGAACATCAGATGACAGGGCAGGAGAATGGGACACTCTTGACCCTGAGTGGGGAACTGGTATGATTGGATGCCCCTGTATAACAGAGGTTGTAGAATGCGGTGAGACAACTACACTTGGGCGTTGCTGAGGCACATCTGAATTCAAACTTGAAGCTAGAGGTCCATTAGGCAAATCAGTACCACTAAATTGCTGTGCTGCCATATTTGAAGCTTCCTGTATACTGCTCACAGATGGTGAACCACCCAAAGTTAATATAGGTCCATTAGAAATTCTTTCTAGTTGATCACCTTTGGCAGTATCTTGCTGAATGGCATCTAAAGACCCTTGTGGTTCCATTGGAGATATCTCACCATTTCCTACATGATTGGAAGTTTTGTGATTTGGAATGTTTTTGCTTAAATGAGAACCATCTCCTTTATCAAAATCACAGATTCCATTTACTAGAGGTTTTTTCAAATCACTTTTGATATCCTGTGTGTCCACTTGTTCTGAGTTCTGTTTTCCAGATGCTCCATTCTCACCTAGCTCTAACGATGGCCCGTTACTGATTAGTGAGTACTGATTAGCCTCACTTTGAAGTTTCCCTGAGTTTGAAGGAGGTAGACTTGAGTCACTGTACTTTCTCCCATTGACAAGACTTCCCACCTGCATTTCATTTTCCTTTGTATCCCCATTGCTGGTGTTTGCAGTTCCTTGTCGGCAGGATGGGTTCTCCATGACTTCAATTTTACGTTCATGAACATGTAAACCTGTTGCTTCTTTTGCTTCCTCCTCCTTTTGGCAAATTATTTTATCACCTTTGAATGGGGGAGTAGCAGTAGTACACGATGATTGTCCAGCTGGAGACACTTGAGTGGCTGGAAGTGTTTGCACCTGAAGCCCAACTCCTGCCTGCGTTCCGCTCATGGTGATTCCTGCTGGAGCAATGAGCTGAGTTGCATTTCCCTGACTCACAGTTGCAGTTGCAAAACTTGTATTTGGCACAACAGTTATGGTTACCTGGTTGCCAGAAGTCCCTTGGAAAATTGTTGCTGGGCTATTTGAGATCAGAGGGCCTGGCAATATCTGCAAGTTCGAGATGGGCACGGTTTGCACCCCCCCAGCAGGCGGCATTGCACTTTGGACCAACTGAACATTCTGCTGCCCAACCAATAGCTGCTGAGCTGGAGTCTGTCCCTGCACTCCAAAACCTGCTGCTTGGTTATTAGCCACCTGGTAGACCACCTGGGGGCTGGGGGCTCTAGCATTATTAGGGGGAGGAATCTGTGGAGCTGGGAGAATAAGCTTACCCCCTGGAGTCGAAGGCCCACGCTTTGGAAGCAGCAACTGTTTAATCAGACTTGACTCACCAGAAGCAGGCTGACCAACTCCTGCATTTGCTTGCTGTTGCTGAACCTGCATCTGTACTTGTGATGACTGTGGAACTTGTACCTGTTGTGGTGGGGGTGCTGGTGAATGCTGCTGCTGTTGCTGCCTTTTCACAGAAAGCATCTGACTGACAGTAGGTGGTGGTCCCTGTGATTGAGGGGTGGAAGATGATGACATGGCAGTAGGGACTTGGTTATTGGTAGCCGGAACAGGTGATGGTGAGGAAGAGGGAGTTATGTTTGTTTGTCCAGTCAGCTGAACTGTCTGACCAGTGGGAAGAGCTGCTGGATTAGCAAGAACAATTTGGTGAATGGCTGGTGCATAAGTCTGACCTTGTTGAGCTGGCTGGCTTACAATTACTACACTTTGTTGGGCTGGCTGCTGTGGCTGTTGAATTGGCTGTTGTACCACTGTTGACGAGACCTGCTGAGAAGGGAGAGGTTTTGGTGCAATATTCTGAAACCCTACCCTTGAGGGTTGTGGGCTTGGGACACCGGCGATGGTAACCATTTGTCCTGTAGCCACCTGAAAATTCTGTACTGAAGTTGCAGAGACAATATTTGATGCAGAAGTTGTTACATATTGTGGGGGCGCTATGATAACGGTGTCTTGTGGCTGGCTACCAGCTGATGTCTGTTGAGATGAAGTTTGCACAGGTTGGGGTGAGGTGGTGATTAACTGCTGACCCTGTGAAACTGTAGAAGTACATGCTGGTATGTTCTGTACCCTGCCGAATATATGACTCTGTGGGACAGCTTGCTGAATTACCGTCACAGGCGTACCGGAAGGTATCTGTCCTGGTACCACTGTATGTAATGGAGACTGTTGTGGAATTACAGATGGGTGGTGAAGCAATGTCTGGGAACTGACGACTGTAACAGGCTGTGGCCCTGTACTGTGGTTCTGAACCCCAGAACTCGGTGTAGCTCCTCCTACAGCAATGCTAACAGGAACCGCTGTCTGGGGTATAGAATTCTGGATTACTGTAGCTTTAACAACTTCACAAGGAATTGGAGCTTTATTTTGAATGACAGTCACTGGAGCACTTTGCTGCTGGTGGGTATGAACTGAAGGATTTGGTGGAATTCTTGAAACAGTCTGTGCCACAGTATGAACACTTTGTACTGGAAAAGACATTTGTGTTGCAGTCAAATTTGAAGGTTGGTTGTTAATAGTCCTCTGAAAATGGTTTTGTGATCCATGAGGGATTCCTGAAAATATGAAGGAAAAGTCACAATTCATAAAGAAATGACCAAAAAGGCATGAGCAGAATTATTTAATATGGACACTTAAAGAAATTAACAACTATTAACTCTGCAACACAGAAGACAATAGAGGAAGAGAAGTGTTACTAGAGTAACAAAATCACCCATTTTAAAAGTATATGATATACATTTTCACCAATCAATTAGTAATCTTTACAACATGAAAAAGACTGTACCTGCAGATGAAGGACTTGGAGATACATCAGGAACAGAATCAACACGAACAACAGGAGTAGAAACTGGTTGTTGCTGATAGTACATTTGAATAGGAAGTGGTATGGCCCTCCTCTTCACTCCAACAACATGAATATGTGCCTGCCCGCTATTGCTGGAATCCTCTACTCTCTTCACGGTATGATTCGGAAAGACCGTTCTGTAAAGCGCACAAAGGCACTCAGTTTGGGTGACTGTGCACAGCAACAGATGCTGACGTCACATAAAACCTGTACTACAGGTACAGCAGCAATATATTCACTACAACTTATGGATGAACCAGTATGATAAATATTTATATTTTCAAGGGTGGTAAGCAAAAAAATATGAAAGATCAATTTTCTGACTTTTAAATCATTAACATTGTTGGGTTTTAAACACGTTGACCGCATACATAATTACAAAAAAGCTGCATGAAGGCAACACTACATTTTATGAACCCTGCAAAATATCAAAAAGTCTTGATAAATTTGAAGACTAATAGTTACAGAGTTACATAGAAATTAAGATGGGCAAATGCAATGTCTTCAATGTATATAAGTAGGCAGGGTAAAAAGTAAACTAAACTTCTCCCTTCTTTTTTTGGATAAACATCATAGTGTTCAAACACAAACACCAACTAGAGAAAGAGGTATTACAAGTCATATAAATTAATTTTAGGAACTATGCGTCTTAGGCCCTCACTGGTGGGGCAACAGATTAAAGTGCACCACTGTGAAGCTAGCCGCAGCAGCTTCAGTGCAAGTGTGATACTCCCCTGCCTGGGGAGATGACCCACATGGCATGGCAGACCTGTCCTGACCCACCCACTGCTCCCCTTAGCAGTGTATTTCAGTCAGCCTGCCTGTTTTTCTCCCCACTAAGTCTCTGGTGAATCCTCTTAACCCCAGCACCTCTGGCGTGTAGCCCAGTTCTTCTGTGCATAAATAATCTTTAAAAAATAAACAAAACAAATACTTTTCAAAAGCATGCAAACAAAAAACAATGAGCCTTACCTAAGACATTTATAAAATCCAGTTGATGTTAAGATCCCACCACGAGCTAATTTACTGCAAGTTGAAAGGTACTCAGAATACATTTCTGCTCGAGAGACAGAACAATCTGGATTTACTTCAAAATGAGCATTCAACCTAAAAGAAGAAAAAAAAAGGTATTATAAAATATACTATAGGAGACAACATATTTAAATATACTGTATCCTTTTTGAAGGATATTAAAAACTAGTAATTAGGCCTATTAATCAAATTTCACTCTTAAATGTCATAAAAAAAAAAACCCACAGAATTTAGGTCACATAAAAAGACTAGCTCTTTAATCACTCTTATTTTAGTATAAAACATCATCAACAACAGATATAAAAACTGTTTCACAAAGTAGGTGGGTTTGAGGACATAGGCTATGTAACAAATACTCTACAACAAATAGTCATATTCCCTAAATATCTACTCAGTTTCCTGTTTTATAGTAGTGAAAATAGATCAGATGACCCCAGTTAGGAGCTACTTCCATGTGCGATACAGAAAATGGAGGGAGATGAAATTAAACTGGCTCTTCAATTGAATTCTTTGAGAGGAAAAAAAAATCTCCCAACCTTTACAACTATTCTATTGAAAAACAATATTGCCTATGCCGAACACTCACATTTCCTCATCTGGACACTTCTATTCTTAATCCATTATAAAGTAGTTCAAATTTCAGCTTGTCTTTGTCACAAATTAATTTCCATCTTTAAGTTGGGAGTGGGAGGCTTTATCACCCTTGAGGGTGCTTGCTGGGACTTACTATCTCCATAACATGTCAATTTAATGCTGCTTATAAAGTGAATGAAATAATAAATTAAAAGAATTGTAAACAGATTCTCTCCTTCTCCCCACCTAGAACTGGCAGAAATGTACAAATGGAATTATAAGGCCAAGTCTAAGCCTAACATATACAGGATGTAGAAGGATGTGGTACATAATTTTTGTAAGTTCACAATCCTTTAGTAATGAATTTTCAAAAAGAAACAAAATCTTTTTCTTCTTTCAAACAGAAGATATTCATCTCCTATTTCTAAATATTATTGAAGTGATTCATCAAGTATAAAGTACCAAGACATAAACATGTAGAACATGAGGGGAAGTCAATAATTAGAGAGATAATTAAAAACCATTTAAGCAAAGTAGAAAAGTCTAGAGAAGCAGATCTTATCCCAAGACTGCCAGCCTGCGTCTATGCAGGCATCTCCTTTTTCTTAATAAACCTCCCCTTTTAAAGTTGGGGGGCAGGAAAAGTCTAGAGAACAATGACATGATATGCCATAGGAACCAAGATATGAAAGCACCGAAAGTAAGGAATATAAGGTGACAGGAGCGCAAAATGGGGCACAAATAATTTTACAAATGGAAGCCAAGGGATCAAAGTAAATATTAAAGTAACATAGCACTGGAAAGTGATCTTAATTTCACTCTTGTTAATTTTCTAAGAATTTATGTTAAAATTCACAAGCTAAGTGGAGGCAGCTACCCATGACAAAATGAAATTTAAGCAAGTCTTAGTCTTTTTTTTTTCTTCAGTAAGTGGTAGAAAATGACTGAAATTTTCAAGAAAATATTATTTATAGATTGTTTATTTCAAAGTAGAAACACTGATTATCCTATCACATGACTTAGTTTTCCCTTATTTTTCAGAAAAAGGTAAATCACCAATGAGAAAGTTGTTTTGCAATCGAAGAAAGAGAAGGGACAATTACAAAAAACGTGGTTTACTTTTTTAAAGTAAATACAATTAAATTTTAATAAAGCATTAAGTAAACACATCTGTGTTTGCTTGGGCAGCAGACAGAGTAAAATTGGAACGACACAAAGAAGATTAGCATGGCCCCTGCACAAGGATGATGTGGGTATTTTTACCACACTCAAGGGGAGAAATTTCACAGTGTCAAAAAATTAACAAGATGTAAAAAACTGGTACTTCAATAGAAAAAAAAAAGGGAAAAAATTAAAAAAGAAATAAACAAGTAAGTATTATAACAAAAGCTACCATCCATCAAAGCTTATTTTTTACAAAGTCAAAGATGATATTTAACACAATTTTTACTCTGAAGTTAAATGGTTGTGATTTAATTAAGTTTTACTTAAAGACTTTTAATTCTGAAGCTTCTAATGAGTATTTTCCTTTCAAGTTATTCCAAAACACCGATGAAGTGATTTTATACTGCCCTTCATTTGCACAAATGGTATTATACTCTAACTAAAAAGAACTATATTCTAGATGTAAAAGAAAACATTCTGGGTGATGGCTAAAATACAATTCTTTTCTTTTTTGCTTTATTCTTTATAAGGATAAAGCCTTAACAGAAAGAAGCCACTTACCACTGACAAGCAAACTTCTCACTATCTATTTCCACTATTCCTGGAGGTGGAGCCACATGCTGTGTTACGACTGCTCTGGAAGCTGAACGGAAAAATATATTAGCTATAATTTAAAAACTTAGTTACTCTAGGCCATATTTAATTTGTGGATACTAAATCAATTAATATTCACAGTATCTTTCAAAAGGGTGTATAAACAAATTATATACATTCGAGAAAGAAATGGATATGAAGTATGTATTTTATCTTAGCTGCTTTATGTGAACTATTGTTTTCATCTCACATTCATTCAGATTATAACAGTGAGTTACATAGCTAATATAAACTACTCTTATGGGTCAGACAATATACTTTACATATACTATCTTACTTAATTCTTCTGTAAGATGTTACAGAAAAGAAAACTGAGATTCAATGTGATTAAAATTAACTAGTCCAAGATCACACAGATCAACACATGAGTAAAAGCATCTCTCAGTTTAGTTATAGAAGCGTATTATATCAGAAAGAATAACTTCTTTCAAAATTTAAAAGATTAGTATTAACTCTCAATTGTCATATTTGAAAATTTTGGGATAAAAAGAACAAAAGCTGAACTAATTTGAAGTTCCACATTCAACAGGATTTTATATAAATTATTGTTCTGAGGAGAAAAAAAGAAGGTTCTGGCATGAGTTTTAAAGTATTGCTTTATTTTTAAAGATTTATTTATTAACATATATAAGAACTGGGGTACAGACCAGATGTACCCGGGGTGAGAGGATTTACCAGAGACAGTGTGGGAAATAGAATAGGGGGATTGACTGAAATCCACTATCAAGGAGAGCAGTGGTTCAAACAGGAGAGGTCTGCTGTACCATGTGGGTCAACTCCATGGCCAGGGGTCAAACTTATGCTGCAGTTCACATCATAGTGCTGAGACTTAACCCCTCCTGCCACCAGGGAGGGTCTAACATCTACTTGTTTTAAGAGCCACAAGATGACTGGGTAAAATGCAGAGGCTACTAATTTCAAGACACACATTTCTGAATTTCACTTATGACATATTTCAAAACAATTCAAGGCCCATGAATAAAGTCAGTCATCTATAAGTTGAACATATCTGTATGAAAATGAACATATGTTATCCTTTCTTTTCTGCTCTGTTATGTGTACGAAGGAACTAATGAAAGCATGGAAAATATAGACTTAGTCATGCTATGGTAATAAGTTACAAATATGAACCTTATATTTTACAGATAAAATTAAAAATACTATTTTCACTACTGAATCAGTATTTTACAGTTTTCTGACTTAGAAAGTGAACCAAAAAAAAAAAAAAAAGAAAGTGAACCAACTTTTTTTTCAAATGGTATTTTAGCAAAGCTTTTCAGAATCCTCAAACCAAACAGACTACTGCAGTACTAGGATCAGAGTTACTTTTCAGCACAGCCAAATCTGCGAGTTACTTGAAGCAATCCTGATCTGCCTGAGACGAAGTCTGCAGCTCTCACAGGGATGAGAACTTAAATGAACACTTACTCTGTACCAAGTCATTTACATTATTTGCTTTAATTTTATTTATAGCTCTAAATTTAATTATCCCCATTTAGCAGCTTGAAAGAACTAGGTTCACAGAGAAACATGATGGAGATAGCAAGCTCAGTGGGTTGGAAAGCTCTTTTTAGGACTGGAGTTGAATCCAGGCCTGTCATATTTCTGGATGTACACTGGGATATGCCACTTCTTAACAGAATATAATGCTCAGCCATAATTCACTTCCTAATGCAATCCCAGCTTGTGTTTTCTTCTCTTCCTAATTGATGACTCTGTTCAGAAAATACCTCACCAGGGCTTGAACCTATGTAGAAATTTTCTTCCCTTTTCTTCAACTGTACTATGATCAAGTATACCACATTCAGAATGAAATCTGAATTAACCAACAATCAATTGCTTAAAACATTAGATACTGTTTTGAAGTTATGACTTTACCAACAATTCATAAAGAATGACATCCAGCACACCAAATTATGAATATAAACTAGAAGTACTAAATTACTATAAAAATGGCTACAAATTAAGAAGCATTGTCTTCAGGATACCCAGAGACATTCCAAAGAGTACAAAATGCACTAAAATACAAAAGGAAATTTCCAAATACTCAACTTTTGATATATCCCTTCTTTTAATGACTTTGATTGAGCTTATCACCATTTCTTTGATAATTGCCCTTCCATTTTGGTACTCTCACCCTTTCTTTATCACATGGCAGGATTACGCTTGAATACCTGGTTCTGGAGTCAGAGAGACTAGTTCTAGAGTTACTTTAATGTCTGGCACAAAGTAAGTTCTACATAAATGTGACCATCATCATTATTGCTGCTGCTGTTATTATGTAAAAGCCTCCAGAACACCACATGAAGACTGAGAAATATTAGTGTCCACAAAGATTGTCTTAACTTATGGTTTATCCGATGTTGTATACTATACTTAAAGGCAAGATCAGGCATTAGAAATGAGGTACTCTGATCCTTTGGTGTGTTCTGAATTCAGACTTATTACAGAATTATAACGATTTCTGCTTAGTGTCTTTTTCTCCTCCAACTCTCAAATAATGTCAACAAGTACATTACATCTTAGGCCAAATCTTGTATTAAGTAAAGCACAAAGATTGTTTTAAAGAAATATTGAAAGTGGTAGCATCTATTTCATTCAGATGACTAACGCATGGTAACTATTTCAGAATTTGAAAATAAGGAATGTCACAGGAACATACATTAACATTGAAAAATAAAGGTTTTTCCCTTAGAAACAGAAAGTAAGGCTGATTAAGAAAGATACTTTTGATAATAAAAACTTTATCAGTCATGTGGCAGATATTTTCCACACCTGAATGAGCTAAATCTGCAATTTTGACAAAAATGTATTAAAGCGTTTTATCAAAAAATATTTTATTGGTTTTGAAATGAAGAAATATTTCAATATTCCTAAACTAGTGGGTCCCATGGATTGTCCCCTGAGCCGCACCATCTGTTAGCTCATGGGAACTGTGCAGAAATGAAAACCATCAGGAGCCCTCTTGTAGTCCATGGGAGTCTACTGGCGGACTCTGACACACCTTAAACTTTGAGAACCACTGTGCTTTACTTCTTGATGTGTAACATGACTCTAAAGAAGTAGTACAGCAAGTATAAGCTAGTCATATCTTATTAATATCTTTTGATATATTTTCAATAAACTTAAAATGTCTCTAATGACTCAGCCACAAATACCTTTGCAAGTCGAGTAATTATTAATATAGAGAACACAAGTTGTAACAGATCACTAAATATAACTTAAAGATGCACAGAGAGTATATATTTCTACCTTTTCTATTCATTGTTATGGACTGAATTTACTAACTTAAATTTATAAAAGGGAAAAAAAGAGATAAAACTGATGCTGAACCCAATTTTAATTACCAATAAGTAATCGTTTTATTCACTGAATTAATACTTTCCAGAGAAGTAGGAGGGAAAGCTTCATCTATCTCACTGAGAGATTTACTGCCAATAATTTTACTTTTTATTAATAATCATTCAAAAAATTTCAATGTTTACTATTTTTGATGTACCGTTTATTACTAAAACTTGTAATAAAATTCTTTTCCCCCCCTTAACATCTAGAGCTTTACAAAGTAGCAGAGAATTGAAAAGCTAAGTTTATTATTTTTTTTAAAGATTTATTTATTTATGCATATGGGAACTAGGTACAGGCCAGAGGTGCAGGGGGTGAGAGGATTCACCAGAGAGTGGGAAACAGAACACAGGCAGATAGATGGAAACACACTGCTGAGGGGAACTGCAGGCGGGTCAGGAAAGGTCTGCTATACTATGTGGGTCGTCCCCCTGGCAGGGGATCAAACTTCTGTTTCAGTGGCTGCAGATTGCTTCATAGTGTTGCGCTTTAACCTGTTGTGCTCCCAGGGAGGGCCATGAAAAGCTAAGTTTAAAATGTCTAAACTGATAGGATAATGAACATAGTAAGTTCAAGGATCAAATGGAATAATTGTTAAGATTTTAAAATGGACTATTGCATCAAAAGTCCACTGCACACAAAATGTGTAATTTAAAATGTGAATTTAACATGCACCATGCATATTATTTGTGACTTTTTAAGTTATGAACTAGTTTAGGTTTCAATCTAAAAATGGATGAAAGATTGCACAAATCTTCATAATTAGGGAAAGTGAGCAAAGTTTGAAAATGTCCATTTATAAAAAAGCAAAAC
>NW_004567105.1:37926052-37966257 GCF_000260355.1 Condylura cristata
AGCCTCAAACTTTCTTTTTAAAAATTTTTTATTACTATATGTATATTTTTAACATCATTTTTCACTTTTGTACAATGTGTGCTTTTTCTATCTCGGGTGTGGTCTCTACGAAGTTCCCACCACCAGTTCACCCATGTATCACCACCATAGTTCCTCGTGTTCTCCCCACCCATGCTCCCCTTTTCCCCCCTGCAACCACAAACTTTCAATAGCTAATTTTGTCCATTTGTCAAATGAGGACCAATTAGGTTTGAGAGTGGTTTCATCTGTTAAGGATACAGGTCAGTGATAAACAAAAAATAGTGGCTTTTTCTAAAATTACCTTTGAATATTCTTCAACTGACCCTTTTAGTTCAGTATACCAGTAACTACTGAATTCTTTTCTTAGACAGATTTTCTATGGCATCCAATTAATTTCATCTTCATCATCATCTTTGAAGATAGGAATGTAACCTCAACACTCAAACTGTCAAGTTTCACTTATTGTGTGGTTGAAATTATTACAATTCTGATCACTGATTCTTCAATATGCATGGCTCTGTAATAATTATTGTTGGTGGGTGAAAGCTATTGCATAGACTAGCAGTCATAACTTTGCATTTTTTCATATCTTCAATTCTTTGTCCAATTTTGTTAGTTCAAGTCAAGAAATTTAAATGCACTATGTGAACTCTACCCTGTACTTCAGGACACAGTGGCAAACAACTAGATATGTGATGCATGTTATATAATTTGCATAAAGTATATGATTTTGATACTGAGAGCAGAAGAGAGAATAGGACCATGATTAAAGCAATGAGGGAGAAAATAGCCTGACAGATAGGGAGAGTGTGAACTGAGTCATAGTATAGGCAATGAAAGAGGAAAGGATATTTAGGGAGAATCTGAAAGGTTTGGTGATTAAATAGATGTGGCAGTTAAAAGATTAAGAAGAGATTTTTATTTTAAAGGTAGTGAAGGGGATTGAGAAAGACCTGAGTGTATTTCTAAGCTGGAAGGAAAACGCAAGCAGAGAAAGAGATGTAAGATACAGGAATGAAGAGATGAGTAAGACTGATATTCAGAGCACAGACTCAAAGCAAGTTAACATCTTTCTGAGACAAGTGGAAATTGAAGGAAAGTAAGTTCAGATGCTAACGAGTTTGAATGTGCAGGAGCAAGAAGCTGACCAAATCCATGCCATACAACCTTCATATTAAAAGCAAAGATCAACTTCCATTAAAAAGAAGTATCTTGGGAAACTGTAGTAGGTGGAAGAGCAGGTGAAGTGAAAGCTGGATTGTTTTAGTTAATACAAATGAAGACAGAGAAAACAATCTACAAAAAAGCTAGGCATGCAAAAATACAGTGACTCGAGTCAGAAGTAAGAAATCTAAGAACTGAAGACAATGCTGGCATTAGAAAAACCTAACTGAAGATATTTTAGTACAACAGACCTGACCCAAGGAACCCCAGGAAGGTGCTCAAGTACAATTGCACAAGCTTATGCATATATTCCTAGGTGTGATCCTAGGCTTGGATTCTGTGGTATTTGCTTTAAGATTTAAAGTAGTATATATTCTGAATCACCTTAGAACTGTAAGATAGTGTGATTCATCTATTCCTGGTATATCAATTTCAAATGAGCAAAGTCACAAACAAGAAGCGCAGTGGGGAACACCTTACTGATTTCACATATCTCACACTCCCCTCATCCCTCTCCACTCTACACCTTGCTATTATACCATCCTTTCTCTTTGCTCACCTTGACCCTGCTTCTCCTGTACAATCTCAAAGAAAGTACATACTCAAATTCTCCTTTAGTCTACTATCAAAATCAGCTCCCTATAAAAGCATATTTAAATCTATCCTTAATATTCAATTTTATACATCAATAACCAAACTGAAAAGATTGTGTAAAAACACTAACCTGGGGCAGATGCTACATGGGTCTGGGTTTGGACTTGCTCTATAGCTTGTGGCCTAATTTCAGATAAAATTTGATGACTGGAACTTGGATGTTCGACGAGTTTTACTGCAGCTAGAGCATCAGGGCCAAACATCTGAATATCCATAGAAACCAGACACACTAACATATCTAAAATGAATTAAAAATCAAGTTATTAATATATAAATATATCAAAACAGTATCTTTGAAAAAACATGCTATACAAAATAGTGCTTTTCAAATTGCAAGTCCAAGCATCACTGTACATAAAAATTATTTGTGGATTTTAGAAAAAGATTTATAGGCTCAAAAATCATGGAGAGAGGTTTACAAATCTTTCATTTCAAAAAGTTCAAGTGATTCTGATGTGTATATTTAAGAACCAATGATATGGAAAGTGGCATTTTAATTTCTCAATAATAACAGTACTCTTCAAACCAAATGTAACTCTACTTTTAGCATTTCTATCAAAGAAAGAAATTATTTTAATCATAAGTAAGATGTTAACATGACATATTTTAGTATGTTTAAAACTGACAACCTGCATTAAAGTGTTAACTGATTTTAGGAGTAATACTAAGGAAGTTTATTTAGCTTTAACTGCTGATAGTAGCAGCTGTGTAACAAACAGACCTATTTCCCAAAGTCACACATAAAATTTTTGCTGATTTCAATTCTGATATAGTGATAGAAATGAAGAGACGGAATAGCTATCACAATTGGCGAAATACATCCTGATCTCTGACAATTTCTTGATTATCTTAAAGCAGGCAAAAAAAGAATAAAGCAAAGCAGTGTGTCTTGAAGGTAATGACTCCTCTAAATGAAACAGTAAACCTCAATTATCAGTTATGATACTGTATAGAAACATTTAAATTTTTCCTCAGTAAAGAAAACCACAAATATTTCTGTGTCTTATTCTTACCTATGCTCTTTTCCACTTTTGCAATTTTTGTACAAGCAACATCTCCCATTTCTGTAAGCATATATAGCACCTCAAGTGTGGAGATTACGAGCAGCACATCAGGTAAAGTGAGATGACAAATGATCTCTTTGTATGAATCCTGATCAACATATTCACAAATCAAAACGCCATTATCTTCAGCTTTGCAAAGATTTCCCAGAATTTCCATGCCTGTAAACACAAGCAAACATGTATATTTTAACAGATTATAAAAGTTTGCACACTTGACACAAAGACTTAAGTGAGTACTCACCCCTCATTTTTAAAAATCTATCCCTTGACATTAAACATTTTGTAACAGTATGAAACATCAGATGAGTAGTTTTGAAATCAACAGGGTCCAATAAAAGCTGGAAAAAAGAAATGACACTATTGTTGAGGTAAGCTTCTTCCAGTGCTATACATTTAAAACTTAATAAAAATGAACAGAAAAATGTTGTGTAACTGCAAAGTATGTAATTACTGTGAGAACAGTCATCTCTAAATTTGAAGCACCATTTCAAATATCTTTTCCACAAAAATATGATTCTGCTATACATTTTTTTTCTTCTATTACATTTTAAGGGAAAAAAAGTTAGGTATTTAACATTCTGTAAATATACAAATATAATAATGTCACATCCTAAAATTTTAAAGTATACATCACTGCTAACTATAAAAACTGTTTTTAGATACTGTTACATGCTTACCTCAGCTGCAATATTTCCTAATGTGTCAAGGCCTAATTGCCTTAGAGAAATAAAATGACTATGTGCAGAAAGTAATAGGAAACGAAGACAGGTGCGATTAGCTGCCAAAAGCTTAACATTGCCCTCCTCAAAGGAAAGATTTCGCAAAATCACTGCAATCTGAAGTACCCGTTGTCCTTCAATATCATTAATGCCCAGCTTTCGAGGTGGATGAAATAAAGATTCCCAAATCCATTCTCCTGATGTACTTTCTATAATGGAAAACATAATTTGCTTAATTTGGTATCTCATTTGTTATTGGTATTTCAAAATTATTTAAAAGTCATTGCCATTGTCTTACCATGAGACTTATTTCTATCAGAAATGAGGTCACGGACTTCATTATCATCAACAATGTCTTTCCAAAACTGTAATGAAAAATTATTATACTTAATTCCGACAATTTGAAACACTATTTTATTTATTTAAAAACAAACATACAAGCCCTCCCTAGCGGTGCAGAGGGTTAAAACATAGCACTATCAAGGTATCCACAGCCACTGCAGCATGAATTCGATTCCTAGTCAGGGAAGTAATGCACATAGTGTGGCAGACCTCTTCTGTTACTCCCCTCAGCCGTGTATTTCAGTCAACCTGCCTATTCTGCTCTCCACTCTGTCTCTGGTGAAGCCTCTCAGCCCCTACACCTCTGGCCTGTACCCCAGAGTTCTTGTATGCACAAGTAAATAAAATTAAAAAAATAAATAAATAAAAATAAGTACACATACTATGACACGTGTACTTCTTTTAGTTCATGGCAATATTATATTCTCTGAATTCAATTCTTTGATATATCAGTACTTGATTTTCTACAGTTTAAGGTAATTATTTAGACAAAAAATCTTCTTAGAATAGGGATTAAAAATATAGCCCTCTAGGCCCTCCCTGGTGGCGCAGCGGGTTAAAGCACAGCACTAAGAAGTTAAAGCCACTTCCGCATGAGTTCGATCCCCGCCTGCCCCGGAGGTGACCACATAGCGTGGCAGACCTCTCCTGATCCGCCCGCTGCTCCCCTCAGCAGTGTACTTCGTTGATCTGCCTGTTCTGCTCCCCACTCTGTCTCTGGTGAATCCTCTCACCCTCTGCATCTCTGGCCTGTACCCCAGTTCTGTATGAATAAATAAATCTTTAAAAAAAAAATAGCCCTCTAAAAATATTTCTAGAAGAATTAAGGCATCAGTAAACTTAAACAGGAAAATTCTTTCTTTTATGTGTATTCACTTCTAAATAAATTTAGTATTTCCTTGCAGTTTTTGAAATAATGAATGTTACACAACAAACCAAAAAATTACTAGCAGTTATCTGTGAAACTGCTACAAATATGAATCACAGATATTTTCAGGTCATTTTACATCCATGGAAAATACCTAAAAAAAGTGTTTATACTCATCAGTAATTGAAGATTATGACAATTATTAATTCTACCAAGAAATTTTAGTGTCACCAGATTGTGCACAGACATTCCTGAGATGATAGCTGGCTTGCTACTAAGCAAATTCTACATCAAGAAAAAGTCAAACACAAAGGGTGAAGCCATATATTCCTATACTGGGCCATTATTCCATAACCATAAACTATTTTGATCCATAAGTAAGAGGGGCTAACCAAAAACCACTGTTTAATGCTTTCTTTCTCCAGGCTAAGAAACAAATGCCTTTATAGAATTTTATACCAACACAAACAAAAGAAGCACTTTTTACTTCAACTAATCTATTTAACTGTATTGTTAATTGTAAAAAATTAAGTATTTGGAATATCAGTTCACTTTTTATTTCTAAACATTCTGGTATACAGAAAACAACTTTATTTTTTGTATTAGGTCTTTTGTACCACAAGTTGACAGAGGAAAGGTCCATCACCAAGAGGAACCACTATACAAAAAAATCCACAATGAAAACTTTTTTATAACAATATAAAACAATTAGACATAAAGAAAAAGGACAATGGGTCAATAACCAACAATGAGGACCATACAGAATATGTACTAAAAATATCAAACACGGAGTCTTATGTGAACATATTCAAATTTGAAGCTTAAAGAGATAAAATTATGAACAGGAAAAAAAGCATACAAGACATAGGTATACAGCAAAAAGTTCTAACATAAATAACTGAAGTTCCTAAGGAGTAACAAAGAGAACAGGGAGAAATAATATTAACAGAGAGAGAGCAGAAAAATTTTAAAATAAAGGAAATGTCAACCTAAAGATTTAAAGAGTACTCCAAACTTTGAGAAAGAAAGACAAATAAATATGTGAAACTGAAGATGATAAGAAAATTCATGGAGAAAAATTCAAGGAGAAAAATCTTACATGCAAAAAAAATGTAAAAAAGAACATGATTTTGAAAAGAAAAGGAAATTAAAATGACACCAAACTTAGAAAAAGAAATAATAGAAGCCAGAAAAGAGTGGGATATTTCAAAGTAATGGCAAAAAACAAAAACAAAAACAAAAAAACAAAGAAAAAAACAAACTACCAAACTAGAAAACACTTCAAAACTGAAGTGAAATAAAGACATTTTCTGATAAATAGAAAGAAAACTCATCTACAAACCTGCACTAGAGAAAAATATATGAAAAGGTAAATATGATACACTCAATATGAATACTAAATAAACAAAACACAGAAAATGTCATATGCTGTAAACATATGAACAGAGCTCAAATCTAAGAAAAATACTTAAGAGACTTTTGCTCAAATCACAGTGGAGTAACTGTTAATGCCAAGTCATACATCAGAAACCAGTACTTAAAAAATAATTGTTTTCAGAGATTGGAGAATAAGCAAGGCAAAACTACAGTCAGTCACCAAAAAACAGGGAAGCCAAACTACTATGAGTTCAATGAGTGACCATATTTTTATACAGATAGTCTTTCTACAATATGGCACAGTGACAAGAAATCTAAGCCAAGAAGAGGACACAAATAAGAGTTCAGCAAGGTCAACACAGCTAGAATGTAGAAGCAAATTTGAAAGGAAGGGCAATGAAGAGAAAAAGTTCCATGAATCTACAGAAGGTTTGACTAGTAGGTACTAAGCTATACAAAAGTGTACAGTCAAATTCTAATTTGTCAGGCAGAATGGAAACAATTGGACAGAACAACACCTAGGAAGTGCAGCTGAGTAATGACCAAAACTGAGTAGAAAATCTACAAAGTCAGCTCTTTATTAGTAGATGTTAACTATTCCTAAGTAAAGACTAATCTGTATCAGTCATAACAATGTTTAAAAACGACTCTCCGGCCCTCCCTGGTGGCGCAGCGGGTTAAAGCACAGCACTGAGAATCTAAAGCCGCTTCCGCTGAGTTCGATTCCCGCCTGCCCCGGAGGTGACCACATGGCGCGGCAGACCTCTCCTGACCTGCCCACTGCTCCCCTCAGCAGTGTACTTCGTCGATCTGCCTGTTCTGCTCCCCACTCTGTCTCTGGTGAAGCCTCTCGCCGCCCCTGAGCCTCTGCCCTGTACCCCAGTTCTGTATGCACAAATAAATAAATCTAAAAAAAAAAAAAAAAAAAAAACGACTCTCCAAGGATCAAGATGAACTGTCAGTTAAAAGCATGCCAGCAAATTCAACTGTCCTGAAAGCCATCAAAGTTTAGAAATCCATAACATTCCTAATATTCATCTCTGATTAAAAAACAAAATTACTGGAATAATTTTATTCCATAACCAAGACAAAAAATAAATTTCAACGAAAATGTCAAAAAACAAAAACAGACACTAGAATATTAAACAAGCAGAAAGGACTTTAAAATGAGCATTTTGAATATTTTCAAGGTTTATAGGAATGGGATGAAGATAATGAGGGGAGAAATGGATGATATAAAAGAAAATGAAATGGAATTTCTAGGGTTGAAAAACAGTATCTCAAATTAAAAGTTCACTAGATGGGCTTTAACTAGAGATGATAAAATTGAATAATGAAATTCTTCCAACAATAAACCAAGAAACTAAATGAAACCTCACCAAAGTAAACTACAAGTCATATCATAATCAAATTAAAATTCTCCAAAAATAAAAGAGAGCACCTTAAAAGAGATCAGAAAGAAATGTGCCTCCCCCATGATGCAAGGGGTTAAAAGCACATCACTATGAAGCTATCTGCAGCCACTGCAGCCTGAGTTCGATCCCTTAGCCAGGGAGGTGACCCACATGGCATGGCAGACCTCTTCTGTCTTACCCCCTGCTCCCCTCAGCAGTGTTCTGTCAATCCCCCGTCTGTTCCCCACTCTGTCTGGTGAATCCTCACACACACCCTGTACCTCTGGCTTGTGTCCCAGTTCTTATATTCATAAAAAAAAAAAAAAAAAAAAAAGTAGTCAGAAAGAACCTAACACAACTGAATGTTAAGGAAGTTGACTTGCAGTTATGCTGCAAATCAAATGGCAATGAAATATGACCTTTAACTGTTCAGAAAACACCATAAAAACACAACAATTCTATATGTAGTAAAATTACCCTTCAACCATAAAGGCAAAATAAACTTCCAGGAAAATAAAAGCTGAGAGCCAAAATTCAGTCACATCAATAATTTCATAAAGTATAAATGGTCTGAAAACACTGAAGAAAATGAATTGCAAAAAAGGCACAATGGAAAAAAAGAACTAAAAATTATCTATAAGATATACTGTATGTAAACCAAAGATGAAAAATTATTTCAAAAGAAAGATATTTTAGTAATCATAATAAAGCTGATGTAGATAAATAATATTAAACAAAAAGGGACTTCAAGATAAAAGATATTATCAGAGGTCAGGAAAATATACTAATGATTAAAAACTATATGAGCAATATATGTACATGCAACTAACAACAGAGATACAAACACATAAAGCAAAACCTGACACAACTGAAAGGGAATATAAACACTCAGAAGTACCGTTGACAATTTTATCACTTATCTTTCAGGAAATCATAGTACAATTAAGTGGAAAAATATAAATTACACAGAAATCTTGAACAACACTCTTAAATACCTTGACTTAACTGTTATGAGTAAATATGATTAATAGTAAAATTCACACATTCTTTTCAAGTGCACATAAAACATTCATGAAGACCACACATGCTGGCCCTCCCTGGTGGTACAATGGGTTAAAGCACAGCACTATGAAGTTACCTATAGCTACTGTAGCATAAGTTCAATTCCCAGCCTGGGAGGTGACCTATATGGTATGGTAGACCTCTCCTGACCCACCAACTTCTCTCCTCAGCAGTGTACTTTATCAGTCTACCTGTTCTGCTCCCACTCTGTCTCTAATGAATCCTCTCACTACCCTGTACCTCTGACCTGTACCCAGTTCTATATGCATAAATAAATAAATCTTAAAAAAGAAAAATCAGGTAAAATATAAGATACAGAAAGGCTGAAAGGCTGAGAGTAAAAGATGAACCCTACAGAATGCATAAAATGCATAAAAGCTAATGTAGTTATATTGATATCAGATCAAAAAAGTTTTAAAGCACACGTATAGACAAAAAGGACATTTTGTACTATGTTCTGCTAATCAGAAAGATGTAACATATTTTTATGTGTACTAAGTAACGGTCTCAAAATAAATGAAAAAACTATTATAGAACTGCAAAGAGAGTCACATCCATAGTAAAACAGGGTGATTTTTAACACACTTTGTTTATAAGTGAATAGACAAAAATGTCAGTAGTGGTGCTGACATAATGAGTGGATTAACTATATTAGTCTGGCATACATACAACTCTAGAATATACATTTCATTCAAATAACACATGGAATATTATAAAATCTGATCATTGTGAGACTATTAGATAAAGGGTGAAAATATTTCGATTTAAAAGTATACATAGTATGTTCTCTGAAAATAGCTAAATATTAAATTTAGCTAAGTATTAATATGAAAAAAGCACAAAAAAAACAGCAATTAATGAAAATATGAGAAGTTACCGTGTAGTCACCCTCAATATATTTGTATATTCTTGATTTCATAATTCAACATTTTGTTCATTTTGCAGTTTAATCTCCAATTTTGAGTTAAGCAGTTTCTATGCTTAACTACAACACAAGGACTAGGCTTTCAATATGTGGGTGAGTACAGGATATATGACCTGTGTCTGTTTGTGAAATAAGAAATTAGAAGCAATTCCTTATCATGATGAGCAATGTAAAGATATAATAATCTCAAAGAAAGGGAGACAAAAGGAATTGCTGGTCACTACTTGTGTTTTGAGGCTAAAAATAATCACCTAAATACTTCCACCATTATCTTGTGCTTGCAAACCATGTAGACTCTGGTTTTACAATAAGCATCATCGATGAGTAATCTACTGAAAAAATAATAGAAAGTCCTTCTGATCAGCATTTCGTTTCAGGTGACTGGGAAAATAACACAGTAGTACAGAAATAAATTCTCCATCTAATTTATACAAAAATCCCACAGAAACCAAAGTGCTCAAATTCATAAATCAACATTATAAAACAAATATAGATGATCTACCATATATATGAATGAGTAGAATTAAAGTTGCAACAAGCTTACATGTTAGAATTAGCTATAAGGTGTTTGTTTTGTAAGTATATATGTACTTAATTTCTAATGTTTACTTTATATATATTGACATTTTCATATGTAATTTAAATACAAATAAGAGTTTTTAATTATTAAAAGTATAAAAGATCAATCAGCTAGGCAAGACTTGGAAAATAGAAAGAGGGCATCTGGAAATTAGCAGCACAAAAATGAAACATAACAAAAAGAGTCAGGTAGCACAATTAGACACAGGTAAGAGTGACTAAGTTTATCAAAAACAAAAATTAGGAAATCAGGGTCTCCTTGGTGGTGCAAGGGGTTGATCAGCACTATCAAAACTATCACCAGCCATTGTAGTACAAGTTTAATCCCCAGGCAGGAAGCTAACCCAATGGCACAGGAGATCTCTCCTGTCTTGCCTGCTGTTCCTCTTTCAGCAGTTTTTTTTTCAGTAGATCTGCCTGTTCTGCTCTCCACTCTGTCTCTGGTGAATCCTCTCCCCAAATCTCTGGTGTACACCCCAGCTCTTGTATGCATAAATAAATAAAAGAAAAAACTTAAATAAAAAATAAGGAAATTACCCAGAAAACCATATGGAACAATAGAGACAATATATCAAAGAAGGAAAAATGATATGGAGTATACAGTGAGAAAATTCTATATTGAATTACAAAAGTAAAGTAACTTGGCACAGGATTGCAAGACGCCAAAGATTTGAAATTAACCACAAATGTTAAAAAATAATTTTTTAAAAAGATTTATCTGTGCATACAGAACTGGGGTACAGGCCAGAGACTCAGGTGAGAGGCTTTACCAGAGACAGAGCGGGGAACAGAATCGACGAAGTACACTGCTGAGGGGAGCAGCGCGCGGGTCAGGAGAGGTCTGCCACACTATGTGGTCACCTCCCGGGCAGGTGGGAATCGAACTCATGTGGAAGCGGCTTTAGCTTCCGCTGTGCTTTAACCCGCTGCGCCACCAGGGAGGGCCAGTTAAAAAATAATTTTTAAAAAGTCATAAAATAACTGACAGAAATAAAAGAAAAATACCTTATAATTTAGAATATTATACGTACAATGAAGACATAAGTAAAGACAGCAAAAAAAAATTTTCAGTAAGACACTTAATAAGAGAACTAGTTAAGGGTGTGTGTATACCTTGAAAAAAAATGCACACTCAGAATGAAGATAGCACATATGAGCAAATGAAGGGAAAGAAATTATATTAAAATGTTTGTCTGTTTAAGTTTGAATGACATGAAGGTATACAAATAATACAATTAATATACTTAGCAATGGATTGTGTATGAGTAAAACTAGAAATATTTTCTCCAGTTAGGAAATACAAATTTTTATTAAAATTTCAATAAAAAAATTTCATGACTAAAAATACTGTACTAGGCTTTTTTCAATGTATACAAATATGAAGTCATTGTGTTATATATCTGAAACTGACATAATGTTGTATGTCAACCATTCCTCTATTAAAAAAAAAAAAACTGTCAGAAGTACTCAGTTTTCCATTAGTAGAAGCACCTCATAATTACTAGCTTTTATGAGTTAAACCTATGGTCTAGAATTAAGAAAATTCATAAAAACTTATGTTTTAGGATACAACTCACTTTTCAATAAATTTTACAGATCATTAAGTAAACTAGTTTAATTTCATGATTCTTTAATTAAAATACCATTCAAAAAGTCTTATTACTTGAGAGAGATTTGCAAAACAAGTCTCTTCTAACTCAAATTTATATTTCAATATACAAATTTTTACTGTAAATTGCTTTTTATTACTCGTTATTAATCAAGTATGTTAAAAATCTGTGGTATGTGGGAGCCATTAAGGAAACAAAAGGGGCAAGCTAATAATTTTTAAATGCAGAAGTAAGAAAAGGAAAATTCGGTGTGGTATTAGATAAAGTAATCAGACATAAAAGTCAAGAATTCGCTTAAAGTGTTTTTATATAATAATAGATTATAAATAATCTAGGAAAAATCAGAAAATAAGTTAGAAAACAATTTTTCAAGGCCTGCTATTACTTAATTGAAATACATGACCTTCTTTTGAAACTATATTCCCAGACATTTTCCTCTAGATTAACAGCTATTAATCTTCTCAGAGTCATGGGAAAATCTGAGGATTTAATGTAAGTCTGGATCCTCATTCTTTCCTGAATTGCATAGTTTCAGAATGTACATAAAAACAAAACTTCCTGAAAACTCACCCTCAGAATCCAATTTAAGTTCAATTTTGCTTTGTTACAGATTTGTCATTCTTAGAAATCAATACATATTCAGAACTTCATTTTTGTTCATTAGCTATTCTAAAACATTTTTTACTCAGTCACAACTTTTAAATAGATATCTTTCTGTATTATGCTAAGATATATATATATATTATCTCATCTATATACTATATATATAAAATGAGCAACTACAGCTCCTTAAGCCCTTGATTACATTAACTCCAATGGACATTTTCATATGAATTACCTTAACGAAATCTCTATCAGTCTTCTCCTTCCATTCTTCTCCAAATACAGTAGAAAAGGATCCTAAAGCTGAAAGAATAAATAGGATATTCAGTAAAATAGAATTATTTCTTTCACTTGATTCCTGAAGTGCTAGGTTTGCAAAAGTAAAAATGTGTATTTTAAGCTATCTTGTTCACTACAAATTGTTTTGCAGTGAATGATAAAAAATCCTGATAATCTCTTCCGAAAGTGTTTTTAAGTATAGAATTTATAGAAAAATGTGTGCTTTTACATACTAAAAATATAAAATTTTCATGATAATTATATAGACTATAGAAAAAGAATGGAGTAACAAGTACTACTGTACATTAGCTTTCACATGTAGAGGAGAAAAAAATTATTCTTTACTCTTTAGATGTTCAAGCTTTTTCTTATGATTTTAGATTTTTATCTGGGGTAAAATCATAATCAGGATAATTTATCTTGACTTGTCCATAGTAATCCTAGTACCAAAAGTATTTCACAAGCTCCCAACTGCAATTTTTTTAATAGAGTTGTGTCATGGAAAATAGTGTAGAAAGTTGATCATCCCTGGGAATATATCCCCAACACACATTTAATTTCTTGATTGCTTTGAGGTAATGAGCATGAAGTAGATGAAAGCAATTTGTAGGTAAGAATGGACAAACTACAAGTCTTATTAGTAAAGCAGAATGTATAGGTAGGTGGACATATAAGAGAAAACAGAAGTCTTGCTGCAGGACTGATGTGAAACCCCCTAAACTGGTTCAATTTCTTTGTCATTAATGATCATTCAGGCTAGTGTCACCAAGACAAAGTTTAGAAGAGAGAAATAGTAACAAGTAAGGATTGTTCTCCTTTCTGCAGTAGGCCTCATCATTGCTATCAAAAAGGACAATTTCATGAAACCAGGTGTTGCTGGTCTTGGACATATGCTATGCCAGACATTAAGTGTCATCATGAAGAACATATAGCCTGTTCTGAGGACTGGAATTGGCCACTATTCCCACACAGTGAGCATCAACATGGCAAGGAAAAAATTGTCAAAGTCAAAGATCAATTAAGTCTTTTGAGAAAGTTTGAAATTACAGTTACCTCATGTCCACAAGGATGTTGTGGGTAGCCCCTAGGACAAAAATGTCAACTAGAATATGTTCAGAGAGCCTGCTCTTAAACATAAGATCAAATGTGAGACCATGGTCAAGTTCAGGGACGGTGGCAAGAACAAAAGGTACTTTCAGAAGCTGTGACTTCAGGTTTGATCCAATTATACAGTATACAAAAAAAAGTCAAATTGAAGTTATTCCTAACATATTGCTAGACTAGTTATAATTTGAAATCTGTACATTAATTAAAAAAATTCGGCCCTCCCTGGTGGCGCAGCGGGTTAAAGCACAGCACTGAGAATCTGAAGCCACTTCCGTATGAGTTCGATTCCCGCCTGCCGCCTGCCCCGGAGGAGACCACATGGCGAGCCAGACCTCTCCTGACCGCCCGCTGCTCCCCTCAGCAGTGTACTTCGTCCATCTGCCTGTTCTGCTCCCCACTCTGTCTCTGGTGAAGCCTCTCACCGCCCCTGAGCCTCTGGCCTGTACCCCAGTTCTGTATGAATAAATAAATCTTAAAAAAAAAAATTCTCATGTAATTCATACTTCAAATAATATGGAACAAGTAATTTTTGGAAATCACACAAATGTCATCTCCTTTAAGGAATTTTCTCAGGCTTTTAGTGTACTTGTATTTATTAACGAAGTTAATTATGAAGCTTTCCATTTTCAAATGCTTCTTTAAAACACCATGTCCCACTGTTCTCCAGCATAGGTTAGGGCATATAGTTACATGTGATATCACTGGTTTCTCCTATATGTTGGTAGGTGATAGTGTCAGTTGTAGGGCCAGACAGTAAAGGAGCATAAATATAAATTACAGGGCACAATATGCATTTCTCTTTAAAAATCTAGGTGAATATCTTCATCAACTATCAGATGAATCTGTAATAAAAGCTACTACTTTTGGAATGTATAAACTATAGATGCAATTCTAAACAGAAAAAGCACATATGTGAAAATTTTAACTAAAAACATTATAGTAATCTAAAAGGTTTAACTATTTGATTATAAAGTAATCAAACATCTATAAGTATCAATTTAATTAGAATAATGAAGTGTACACACTACTAAAGAGAGAGAAGGTTTTTGTTTGCCTTGAAAAACCTTATCTAGAAAATTATCAATGGAAAAAGAATACTAGATGGAGCGATAGGTGGAAAAATTAACGTTTTTGTCACATGGAAATTTTATTATATGTCCTTAAATACACAATATGTATAAACAATCCTAAAAGAAGTGCCACCTACAGTATTTCAATTTTACATGTCCTAAAAAATAAAACCTCTCTAAAAGTCTAATCAAATCAATTATATCCGTAATTCTCAAACTCAGAGATAATTATTTTTATAATAAAAACTATTGCTACTTGGGAGTCTTTATAACATCTCTGCTCATCCTGGAATTCTATAGTATGTTTGAAATGATAAACATTCTCTACATAGCAATTGCTAAATTATTACTGAGATTGCTACACTGCATCTGTCTAGTTTTTCGATAAATAAAAGTGCCTAAAAAAACACATAAAGATAACTGATCTAAAGACTGACAAGCCTTCCAGTGTACCAAAACTGTTAAGATTACATCTATCATACAGACACAAGTTAATTCTTATTCAATGACTAAATAAGAGCTCACTAAAATTATTTTGATTTGAGAAGATTCCAAAATTTCATATTAAAATTTCTAAAACATGTAAAACAATTAAAACTCCATTCTAAGTTAAATGCCAAAAAATGTCTTTGAAAGTACAAAATAAGGTATTAGGAACCAAAAGATAATGAAAGTAAGGTGGAGACGAACCAAATATACATCTTCAAAGTTTCAATTAAACTTAAACAAACCAGACTTCTTTCCTTCATCCTGTACCAAGAGAAGTTTCAGTTAAGGTAAGAAACTCTTTTTTACTTTTGTTTAATTTCAAGGTTGTCTTAAAAAAAAAAAAGTACATGCCAAATTTAAAGAATCCTATGCTGAAAATACCAAATCAAAGAATATTTTAAAAAGTACACAGTTGCCATAAATCAAACTGTAGAAAAGAACATTAGCAAATAAGTTGCTATTTAAAGATTTAAAAAAAAAAAAACTTAGAAGAAATTCTTAAGAATATCCCCAGTGTTGGGGTGGGGGAGGTAAGTGCACGGGACTATGGTGATGGCACATGGGTGACTCAGTGATGGGAAACCCATGGGGATTACAATTGAGATGAAAAAAAAAAAAAAAAGTACAAAATGATGTAAAAATAAACTATTATATTAAAAAAAGTGCATGAAAAAAATGTAGGCATGCTTTTAAAAATAAGAAAAAAAATCAAATTATGACTAAATAGGTCTCCCTCTCTTTCTAAAAAAAAAAAAAAGAATATCCTCACTGTATGCTAAAAAGTTTAGAAATGATATGATAAAATAATTCAATATGTCAGCACCCTATCAGTTAGCCTAATCAGTTAACATATTTCTCACAATAGAAGTTAAAAGGGTGTAGGGTTAAAGGAATGTGGAGTCAAAAAGTGAAAAAAAAATTACTATTAACATTATACAGTCAACTTAGATATTTAAAAAATGTATGTACACAAGAGATGTCAAAGATCTCAATTATACTATAGTAGGAGAATGAACAACTTGGTCTGAAGGGTAACCTATATTTAATGTGAAATAATTTTACAGAAAATAAAAATTTATTAATTATTAAATTTATTAATAAAAACCTGCAACTAGCAAACCCTACAAATTAAAACAATATGAAATAGTTTTGATTACTTAGGCAGCAAATTTTTAAATGCATACCTTAAACTATTTCACTAAAAATTATTACCACATACCACCAGAAAAATACTTCAGAAAACAACTTTTCTGAGGCCTGAATTTTTCTATCAGAATTGTGTAACAAATAATTTCCTCAAATCAAAAAACCTATATACTGTGCTAAGAAAACCCAGGACTTCTATTTCAAAAGCTCTAATGAGACTAAATTCCTGTTGAAATATTTAAGGTTAAAAATCAAATGTTACCTTAAAGAACACATTTAACAAAATAAAAGCAAATAAAGAATGTTATTTACTACTACTAAGTGGTTTTTCCCCTTAAAAACCCTTTTAAAGACTTTGTAACATCTTTACAAAATAATCAAACTGTTTAGCTCAGAACTTACTGTCATCAAAAACCCCAGCATTAGCAAGTAATAAAGTGATGATTTTAGGGTCTTTTTCAAGTTGCATGACGTGTTTGCTTTCATTTGACAGGAGAGTGCACACGTTAATAGCAAAGTCCACTTCATTTGGGAGTCCAGATAACAGTGAAAGCACCAGTTTATTATAATCATTTGGCGAATTGAAGTCCATAGATAGCCCATAACTTTGACGCAGGTAATCTAACGAAGATAAAAACAAAAGCACCTTAAGTATATTAAATACATCAAGTATTACGGCTAAGATTTTCTGAGTTCAGTACAGAAGACTGTTTTCTTTCATAAAATATAAACTAAGTTGAAATCTAAAGTTAAATATTCTAAACTCAAGTTAAATATGTATTATTTAAAGACCATTAGTAAAATACAAAAATGTATATTCTGTTGTATGTCACTGTCAAAATATTACTGTACAACTAGATAAAATAATCAACACTTTAGTTTTTGCATTTCAAGGGGTTCATTCTAATTTTAATATACTGTCAATCCAGGGACTGTATTGTTGAAATTTCTAATGTTTTGCAACAAAGTAGGCTACCTTTTCCAGCTAGCAATTATTACAGCTATAAGAATTACATTTTTAGGTCAGATTTACTACTATATAACTAGCAAAGTAAAATTTACACTTCTAATTCTCAAATTCTTTTAACCTCAACCACACAAAAGTTTCTTTATGTTCCTTTGTAGCCAATTCCCTCACTGATCTAATTTCGGTTCTGATAGCTTTCTTTTATTTCAAAATGTCAAATAAGTAGAACTATATTATATGTAGCATTTGGATTTGATTTCTTCCATTTAGCAAAGTGATTTTGAAGTGACTATCCAGTTTGTTCCTTTTTACTGTTATCTTATGGACATAAAGCAGTTTCTCCATTCCCTAGTTGAAAGACATTTGAATGATTTTCAGTTTGATTATGAACATGTTTCCATTAGTTATAAATATTCAAATACTGTGCAGATAGGTGCTTTCATTTCTCTTAGCTTGCTGGGTCATACATAGTGAATTTATTAACTTGTGAGAAACTAACATCCACAGAAGATGTTAAAATCTTGCATTGTTGTTGTTAGAGAAAAGTTCCTGATGCTCTTTATCCTTGTCAACACTTAACACTGTCAGTTCTGATCCACTTATCTAATACTTGTTTTATAAATATAAATATTTTAGATACTAACTTATCTTTTCTTTTTTTAGCAGAGGAAAAGTTTTCATTTTGAATAACTCTGATTAATAAAGTTTTCCATTTATGGCAAAGTAGCTAATTTGAAAGACTTTTGAAACTTTGAAGGAAGAGAAGATAGACTTATGGATTATAGATTATGTAAACTATAATATATACTTATAAGAAAATGCTGTTATTTCCAGAAATATTGACTCTGTTGTGGGGCAGGTAGGCCTTGGCAGTTAAATTCCAAGATACAGGCCCCCAATATATTTTCAAATAAAAACTTAACTACTTTAAACAGAAAAGGCAAGAAAACTAAGGATAGTTTTAGATGAAGCATTTCAGAAGTATATGGACTTAAAAAGCTCCCCTTCCCAAAACCTCACTAAAGAGAACATTAATAGAAATTTTACTGTCATAGCATGCCACAGAGGAAAATCATGTAAATAAGTCGTCTTCATTTCACAATGTAGACATTTGAGGACACATCTCTGCAGTTGCAAAACATCTTAGGACTTTCTCCAATAATAAAATGATCAACACAGATTCTTCACAACATTTGAAATTGAACAATTTTTTTTTGGTAATCTTTAAGTGAAAATTTCTCATAAACAGCATAATCTAAATATCTGGAGAAAAAGTAACAAAACTTCTGTAAATACAGGAAAAGATTTTGATATTTCTATATTGCACTCTGGAATCAGTAAAGGGAAGCCCAGTCTCAACAACAGTTAGCATCTGTTGTAATATTCCTGTTGTTCTCAGATAAACTGGAAGAAAAATTGTGAACCTACTTTCAACATTTTTCAGTTTTATGTGTATGCTTTCAGTATGACCTTAGAGTTATTCTGTTTTTACTAAAGAATAACAGATGCTATCAGATACTATGCTCAATAAAACCTTACCTGACTTTAGTGAAAACATTTCAATTAAAATAAAATGGTAAGTATAATAATTATGAAAAGTCCTTTCATTATGTCAGGCTTGGTAAAGATTTCTAAGGCAGTGTAGGAGAAAATGTTTCTGAGATTTTAACATCCTTCTTTCCTGTCACTGGGAGACAGGATTGAACAGCTATAATTTTATAATCAGACTGGAACTGAAAATTTATTTTCAACATTCTTGTCTCAAAGTTTATATAAATGTATCACTGCTGGAATACTTAATCTTAGGCAGTAACCTCTCTGTTTTCAGTCAGAGGGAAGAAGAATTGCTCTTGGAGCAGTTATGTATGCTACAGAACTCTATAGTACATTCTTTCCATTGATAATGGCAGTGACATTTCACTATAAATATGAAAGGAAAATCTTTATTCAAATACAACTAATAGTCCCACAACAATAAGAAATAAACCTAACCCTCTTCCTATATGAAACTTTTCCCAATTTAAATGCCACAAATACAAATGGACTGGGAAACTGGTCTTTTCCTTTGCCAATTGGATTAGAGTAAATAAGGAATATACTCCTGGCCTGCTCAAAAATTCTGTAATTTTATAACTTTTGAAGAGTTATTTGTCAATTTCTGCCTTTCATAATTTTTATACTGAAGATACTGCGAGTAAATTTTCCTGTAATCCTGCAGGATGAACTGTATCCAAATCAACACGACAGAGAAAGGTAGAAACCAAAGGATTCATAGCAAGTATGAAAAAACTATACAAATAACTGAAAAAAGAAAATCACATCCAATTAAATGATGTCAGCATTTAATAAACCCAAAGCTCAAAGCAAATCTGCTTAATTTTTTTTGTCACTCAAAGTCTTTGGTTAAAGAATCAGTATCCCCAAAGTAAAATTTGGTTCAATTTTCTATCAGTGTACAAATTCTATCATGGCAACTGAGTAAAACTGTACTTCCTATCAAATGGCAGTTGAAGTTTATTGTAATTTTATAAAATATATTTTAGTGTTTTTTTAAAAATAAAAATTAGCACAACAGGTACCTTTAGGAAATATATTCAAACCTCAATGGATAGTAAGGCTGTATGATAAAAGATATAAATACAAATCTTTAAAAAAATTATAACTAAAAAGAAAGGAAAAAAAGCACCTTTTAATTGCCTGAATTACTACCTCTTTTCAGAATGAATAAGATAGATTATAGTGGTAATGCTCCTCTAGCAACTCCTAGCTCCTTTTCTTTTATGAGTTGCCAATCCTGATTTTGTCATATATGCTACATGTTACATAACTGCAAACTTCCCTTTAAAAGGAGGACAGATATCATCATCAAGGAGTTATTGTAGTACTGTGTTGAACAATTTGGCTGTTCCCTTAACTAGTGTAGCTCTATCAATGACTTTCATTGGGCTTTTGAAATAGAAATATTCATATCATTCTTTCTTGAAGAAAATCACTTTTAATTAAGGGAGAAAAAAAATCAGATTCAGAATAAGTTTTACTTTAAACAAGATCAAATGTAGACATGGGTTAATTTGGGGAACTGTTAGAGCAGACACTGCAAATAGAGCAAACTATTGAACAAAAAGTGGACAGACACAGGTTTCATGGTACTGTAACACAAAAATCACAGAATTATAAAACTGAAATGGTCTTAAAGTAAATGACTCGTTCAGTGAAGGAACACCTCCACAACAGGCTTGGGTTATATAGTGGTAACAAGTTCTTTTCAGGAATAAAAAGTGTATCACCTAATAAATCACTGAATTTTAATATTATCAGTTTAAACTATTATGTCCACATCTGGACATAACATGTTTTACTTGAACCTTGGTTTTTGGTTTGCTCTCAATGGCTAACCAAGTATCAGATAGTCTCTCCTGATGGAGATCATGGAGATCACAGATTCTAGGAGATTGTGTTTCTTCAGTTATTATTAATTGAGGCAGAAATAAGGAGTTAAATTCAACATGAAAGAAACATTGAAATTGATAACACAAAATAAAATTTTAAAAAGTTAGTGATACTGGTACAAATCTGAGAGCTTAAATCTAAGGATAACAGATTGGGGTTAGTATCAACAGAGTAGTAAATATCTAACTATAAATTTTTCAAGAAAACATCCTTGAAAAAGATACAACTCCTTTTCTTAGGTCAAATGTTGATAATTAAAGAAAAGAGATATTTATCTCTTCAGAGTTCTCATCCTAGTCTTAACAGCCAGAACTACTCAACATTGTAACCCCATTTGTGCTCCTCAAGAACATTTTAACAACTGGATTATCTCTTAAATTGAGTCCTGCTGCTTTTAGCTGCAGATTACTACCATCAAAGAATGACTTACAGAGAGAAATTCTTATTCCTTGTATTATGGCAGAAAAATAATAGAATAATTATAAACATTTCTGAGAAATTCTGATTTTGGGTAATCTAGCAATTTTTTAAAAAACCCAATAGACTTTCCAATAAATGCCAGAAGTTGAGTGGACTTTTAGTATCCGGGGCTTCCTTAATCCTAACAAGTCCTTCTTTTGAGTGACTATCAGATTAAACTGATGGTTAGTCAAAACATTAAGAAAGAACTTTACTTGAGAATATAGGTATTTATAGCTTTGAAAATTCCTGCAACAAAAATCGTATGTAGTCTGTGACAAAAAGGCCCCTGACCAAGTATCAGATGTTGCCATTGCATCTCTTGTAGCACCCCAAGGACTTATAAGTCCTCATCTGCAGTAAAGGATTTTAAAAATTATTTATTTATACATACAAAAAATGGGGTACATGCCAAAGTAAAGGATTAATTCATTAGATAATGGGTTACTTTCCTAATTCAAAACAATGAGTCCATGCTTTGGTAAAATCAGTGATATTTAATGATATTTACCTGACACGCTGTGTTGCTGGTAATTGTAGGAAGATGGAATTGCACCAATAGGAAGCTGTGGCTTTGGATTGCCTGGTGGTACCTCATCATCCTCCTCCCCAAAATGATGAACTTTCTCATATTTTTCTAGGTAACTGAAATAGAAAAATAGCACAGCAGAGATTTAAAGACTTATGTCTTATTTTTTTTTGAACTCCTATCTGTATCTGTATTCTTTTTCTAGAGGCACTTAAAAAAAAAAAAAGTGATACAACCTACTTATATTTGTGGAATTGTTGTTTTAGCACCATAGATACAGAAGGTAATTCAAGCAATAGTACTCAAAGTGTTTTTAAATTGTTACAAAGACCACACCACTACTCAGAGAAATATAAGAGTAATAAAATCAAATAATAGCTACATGTAGACAAATGACAATGTTAACTGATTTTATAAAAATTATGCATGATGCATTGTAAAAGCCAAGTGAAAATGAGATTTCCTAATCCCTGTTCTCTCCATAACTTACCAGAGATAAATAAGTAGTTTATCCACAAACTTCGTGTATAAGTTTTACTTATTTTTTTAAAGATTATTTATGCATACAAGAACTGGGGTGCAGGCCAGAATTGCAGAAGGTGAGAGGATTCAGCAGAGACAGAGTGGGGAGCATAACAGGTAGATCAACTAAAATATACTGCTGAGAGGAGCAGTGGGAGAGACAGAGAGGTCTACTGCACCATATCAGTCTTCAGTACAGTCTTAGTAGAGGCTTAAGCCTGTCATTCTTTTTTAACCCAGGGATAGTATGTGATCCAACTGATACATAAAAATTTAACTGTACCTCTAATGATACATTTAGTTATTTTCAGTTTTGTTCTTTGCTATTATAAATCAGGTAGCCTTAAGTTTACTCTGTGCACTTCTTTGAATTGTCTCTATGGACACACACCAGAAATGGTATACTCATTTAAGGAGCAGTAAAGTCACATTCTCATCGATGGGGAAATGTTTAATACATTTTGACTAACAAGATTATTCCTGTATTCACCCACTGTACAACCATAAGTGGATATAATCAATATTAATAGCATTAGGATTAAATTTTCAAATTCATATCCTACCCAACTAGTTATGATTCCTAATTAAAATTTTAAGATGGAGGAAAAGTTCATCAAGCCTCTATCAAAACAATACTGTAACAAACCTGTTAATGTACTTCCCAATTAAGTTAAAATGATCATCACAGGTACAGATCTATTCTGCATCTACCTACTCCTTTGCTTCATTAAAGACAGTTGAGATGAGGTAGGAGGCTATCAGTGAGTACACAAAATGATCTCAGTATTCTGTGTTTAGTACCAATCTTAACTTTCAAGGTAGATGTATGGAAGCTATAGTTTTGCAAATGTAAAAATTAGTAACATGAAAAATTACCATATCTCATTTTTCTCTTGTCACTTTACAAGACACAATAATTCACATCTTTGAGCCTGGAAATCACACTGTTCTTTTCCATTCCTTCCAAGTTTTCTGCATAAGTTTACTTTGAGCAAGGGACTTTTTTGGCAGTTGGATAGCTAACAAATCCAACATTTTCTTTATTGTAGACAGATACAGGGCACTATAGCAGAGACACAAACACAGATATAACCCTCCATGCTGAGTATGCAGCTGAACACTTTTTACCATGAGCCTTGGGGATACCTCTAACAGATAAAATAAATAAAGACCGTAAAAAAGGCAGTCTTTCCCCAGGATAGACTCACAGTAGACTTAAGGTCAATAAATCAACCTATTTATCTGAATTTTTCTTTTTTAAAAGATTTATTTACGCACACATAACTGGGGTATAGGCCAGAGGTGCAGGGGTGGTGAGAGGATTCACCAACACAGAATGGGAAGCAGAACAGGCAGATCGATGAAGTACACTGCTGAGGGGAGCAGTGGGCACCACAGGAGAGGTCTGCTGTGCCATGTGGGTCAGCTCTGGGGCCAGGGATTGAACGTGCACTGAAGCAGGTTTGGCTAGCTCACAGTGCTGTACCCTAACCAGTTGTGCCATCAGGGAGGGCCTTCTTTCTGAATTTCTAATACAGATATTACAGAAAAATTATATGCAATTTAGCCACAAAGAGCTAGCTGGTCAAAGATTATGTAGCAAATAAGAGATTATCTGCTTCACATGAAGTAACTCAGGTAATAGTACTAACAGAGGTATTTTAGAAAGTATGGTCTTTCAGAACTGGTCAGAAGAAACTAAAGAGTAGTGATATATGTAAACAGTTGCTTAGGTGAGAAAATGTCTCTAGAATCTGCAATGCTGTAGACTAATGTTACCTCAATTTTGAAAAAGAAAAGATGTGTAATCTTTATTTCAAAAAATATTTAACTATAATCAAATGTGCAAAATTTTAAAATCAAAATATTACGCTAGATAATTTACTATGTCATTTAGAAATTTTTAGTTATAACTGTACACAGTAGGTTTAGATATCTGTGCTTTTTATTACAAAACTAGAAGACCACATACATAGTTTTCTTCCTCTTAGAACACCCAAAATAGAACATAACCATTATGAGTTGTTGGTGACAATATAAATACTATATATCTAAATAAATACCATGTATAGGCCTTATTTTATGGCTAAATAACAATAAGCCTTAATAATTCAGATTTTCATAAGATTTAAAAATATATGATTTCTGTTCCTTTGCTTAGTTTGTCCAATAACCCTAAGCTTATTTTGTTCAAAGAGATTCTTTACATAATTTCAATCCCCAGAAATTTATGGTTTAGGTTGTTATGCTTTCTGAAATTATTATTACCCTGGCTTAAGTGTCAGTACTTGTTCTCACTGTCATAAATATTTCAATCAAGATTCAACTTTTCTTAGTTTAACTAAGATTTTGGCACTCAGTGTGATTTCTTTTCACTTTCAATAAAAACAACACAAAGTCTCTTTTCCTTGGTTTTTCAAAGAGTTGCACTTCTAAAAACTAAAAAAAGTATTGATTAATAAGAAAGAACAGCTAAAATACAAAGTTACATGTCAATCCTGACTTAATTTTGGTGATCCTGAGCTTATACATTGATAAATATATCATGTTCACTCATTAAACCACGTGTTAGCATATTTCTTCCTCTTTCTTTTTGAAAAGTCAATGACATCACTTGGAATAGTTAATATATTAATCAAACAAGTAGCTATTGAGCTTTTCTTAGTGCACTACATATTTAACTCAAGGCTGAAAAAATACTAGAATCATTTCACATAAAAAACCAAAATAGGCCCTCCCTGGTGGCGCAGCTGGTTAAAGCACTGCACTGAGAAGCTAAAGCCACTTCCACATGAGTTCGATTCCCGCTTGCCCCGGAGGAGACCACATGGCATGGCAGACCTCTCCTGACCAGCCCGCTGCTCCCCTCAGCAGTGTACTTCGTCGATCTGCCTGTTCTGCTCCCCACTCTGTCTCTGGTGAAGCCTCTCGCCGCCCCTGCACCTCTGGCCTGCACCCCAGTTCTGTATGCATAAATAAATAAATCTTTAAAAAAAAAAAAAAACCAAAATAACACTAACAAATACTATCATGAGGCACATTCTGTGAGCACATGCAATTCAAATAATTTTCTTTTCTAAGAAAGAAATGAAACCTTTGAAAAATCAAAAGTAACTGTTGTGATATAAAATTCCAAACTCCCTTGCACAAGCAGAGACTAGCACCAAAGCACCCATGTGCAGATACCAGCTCAAGTCCAATTTTGTTCTATCCATTCAATTAACTATCTTTACAAACTTCTCCTAGTTTGTTTTAAAAGAATTCTCAGATATCCTATCATTTCATCTATAACTATTTTGGTAAAATTCATTGACATTAAAAACAATAACAAGAAAATTCTTATTAATTCTTCTTAGATCAAGGGGGGGAAATCAAATAAAGATGACTGGGAATGTTTGTTTATATATATACCACCTTTTGAAATATTCAAGGAAAATTGGCAGTTCAAGGATACATTTATTTCTATCCTTAAATCTAACTAAAATCGGGCCCTCCCTGGTGGTGCAACAGGTTAGGGAGCAGCGCTGTAAGTGCGTGCAGCCGCTTCAGTGCCAGCTGGATCCCCAGCCCCGGAGGTATACACAAGGCACAGTAGAACTCTCCAGTCTCTCCCGCTGCTCCCCTCAGCAGTGTACGTTGTCTATCTGTGTGTTCTGACACCACTCTCTCCGGTGAATCCTCTCACCGCCCCACCTCACCTTTGGCCTGTACCCTAGTCTGTATGCATAAACAAATACATCTTTTTAATACAAATTAGCTAAAATGAACTTAGAAGAATACAACCAGAGGATCCTACTGTTACAGGGCAAGGAGAGGGACACCCCTAATCTCCCAAACCTGCCTGTTCTAAATAGGTTCTGGATCCACTGAATCAAGACAAAACATATTAAGACCTTTGATAGAAAGGAACTTGATACAATTAGTGTGCAATACAGAAAAAACAAAGAATATAGTTTCTAAATCAAACACCCAAAACTATCCACCCCCTTCATGGGTAAAAGTCTACCCAAAAGGGATTGGCCCAAATCAAGGCCTGAAAGCCTGCCACAAGTCTAAAGCACCCATAGAAAAGGGTCAGAAATGGCCAAACAAATATGAGAGTAAAAGAGAAAAATCAAAATCAAGAAAAAGGCTGCCATAATTAACCTCCCCGTAGCGCTCTCACCCATATCTTGTCAACCAGTCCAGGGCCAAGAAACATGAGCCGCTTCTTTACATGTCTCTCTGTTCCATGTGGCTCTCTCAGGTATCCTCCTGGCTCCCCATCCTGCTTCCTTCCTTTACAGATTCTTCTCCCAGCTCACCTCCACCCTCCTTGGGGGGGGGGGGGCTGTTGGGGGGAGGGGAGGGTGAGTAGGGAACCGGGAACCTCCCCTTTTCCTGGGGGCCACTCTGCTACAGCTACACTGTAACATTTGTAAATTAGAAACTTACAAATTCTGGTACATCAAAAGCAACTGCAAGGATTTATGAGGATAACATTTCTTAAGGCCAACACATCAAAAACAAGTTTCTATTAACCAGTAGGATTAGTAGAGCTAACTCATTCTGGTAACTGGATCTAGAGAATGACAACTATTAGAGGGAAACAAAACAAAAACATATAGAAAGTTGGGTTGAACTAGGTCATTGCCCAAGAAAACACAGTCCTTTGTAATTTTATATCTGTAGCTTATTAAAGTGAATCAAATGTACAGGGGGTGGGGCACACCTGTAAAAAGCACCAGTAGAGAAACAATGGTGACACCAGGTAGAACTTCTACTGATAAAGGATACAAGAACTTCAAGATGAAACACCAGGAACGAAATAAAAACTGTAAAGGCAATGAAGTTCTACTGCCAGGAGGAACTCCCCGCACCCCCCAAAAGGTGTACACTAAAGAGTAAATATGACAGTAAAGCAGACCACATAGGTAAGACACAGACAAGCTTGAAAAATGATTCTGTAATGAAAGTAAATGAATTAATGAAGACAACTGGTATACAACAATGAGACATGTATGATCAATAGTGGCTCAAAAAGGAAAAGAAAATCATTGACATAACAGAATAACTTCTTTAGCTAAAATGCTTAATGGGTAATCACAAAGCACCTTGGGGCTGAGGAGTAAGGGTGCAAGGGTCACAAAACAAAAATTCATCAAAGAGAAAAACATGTAGACACATCTTGTGAAAAATTTAAGATAAAGATTTTTAAAAGTAATGTAAGAACCCTGAAGCACCCCTCAAAGTTTCATTGAACAGCTGCTCTGTCTTCAAAATAAATGACTATGAGGGACAAGTAGTAGAGCACAATACCACAGTATTGAGGAGAAAAGTTAATTCCAAGAAACCCTTACCCTGCCCATATTGCTCAACTAAGACAGTAACAATTCATTTTGAGATAGGTGAAAACTCAGAAAGAGAAAGTCACATAGCTCTCTGGGGAGAAAGGAAAAACAGACACTCCAACACAGATGAAGGAAGATTAATGAATGGTTAAACAGGAAGACATCTGACTGATTATGCACACAGAAACGATTTAAACTTAGATATCAGCCCCAATAACAAGTATTAAAAATGAGAATGCAAATGACATTGGTAATTACAGTGAAGAATGTAACAAGATAAAACTATTGAAATAATTTGAAAATGGTAACTCCCAAAACAATTCAAGAACTTTTCTATGAAAATGGGAAAGTAGTAGTAGTAATAGGATCAAAACTGTATTTAATGTGTTACTTATAGAGCATTTATTCTCAGAGTTAATATTAAAGGAAATGTATTCTTAGATATGTTTCTAAATGTTTTTTTAAGTGTTTAATAGCAAAATTAAAACCAGGATCATTACTTTCCAAATCACTGCAGAGAAATGAAAACATTAAAGTATATTACATTCACAGAAGAGAAAGACTAGCCTGCAATACAGCAATTATACTCTTAGAAAAACTCAATTATATTTACCAAATTGTATCAAAACAAAACAAAACTGGAGACAACCAAACATTCTGTATGACAGCATGCCTATAAACATTGTGGCATTTGTTCAATAAATTACATAACAAAAAATGAGTACATGTAGAGTTTATAAATGCTCATCAACAACAAAATATGAAAAATATTTCAGGCCCTCCCTGGTGGCACAGTGGGTTAAAGCACAGCACTGAGAAGCTAAAGCCACTTCCGCAGGAGTTCGATTCCTGCCTGCCCCAGAGGTGACCACATGGCATGGCAGAGCCCTCCTGACCCATCCGCTGCTCCCCTCAGCAGTGTACTTTGTCGATCTGCCTGTTCTGCTCCCCACTCTGTCTCTGGTGAAGTCTTTCGCCACCCCTGAGTCTCTGGCCTGTACCCCAGTTCTGTATGCACAAATAAATCTTTAAAAAAAAAGAAAAATATTTCAGAAGAATGTATTGATCCCATTTAAATGAAAGTTGTCAGTAAGCAAAAAAAAGTTAGGCATGTTTTAGCAGTAGACAAGTTTGCCCTGAGAGTGCTAAGAAATTCAGATAATAACCCACCTAGAAAATAAGCATGGTTTACTCTTCTGGAGAAAAGTGCAATAAAGAAACATAAGGCTTCAGCGTTACTATTTGGTTTTACTTGTTCTTGTTTTGGTGTTGATAAGCTTGCCTCTATTATAGAGCTTTTCTTGTAGGTCTTATATTTTAGAACTTAAAAACCTTAAAAACAGGAAAAAAGTACTTGTTTTAAATTTTCTTTAAAAAAATAAAAAAATCTGGGCCCTCCCTGGTGGCGCAGTGGGTTGGAGTCCTACACTGCAAAGTTAAGCCAAGCAGTAAAGGGAGAGGTAGAGTTCGATCCCCGCCTCTGAGGTGATCCACATGGCACAGCAGACCTTTCTTGTTTGCCCACTGCGCCCCTCAGCAGTATACTCTGCAGATTGCCTATGCTACTCCCCACTCTGTTTCTGGTGAATCCCCTCGCTGCCCCAGCACCCATGTACCCCATTTCTGTATACATAAATAAAATCTTTAAAAATAAATCTTTTTACTGCTATATAAATTCTTTCCAAATACAAAAAGATTTGTTCTCTGAAATCTAGCAAAGCTGACAAGCCTCGTAACAACTGCATGCAAGAGATTACAGATATAAACAGAAAACAGTCTTAATATAATTTAGACACACACATTTAAGACTGAAGACTTTATTGCAGAAATACAGTGACAGTTCAATACTGAACTTGCTGGTGACTCATTAAGGGAAACTTCTATCAGAGAAGATGCATTACTTCTTTGAGAATTTTCTTGTTTTCAGAAAAGCGTGTTAATTTTACTTAAAGCTGTGAAGAAGCAGCAGCTGCTTTAACTGGGAAGGGGAAAATAGGGAGAAGAGTGTTAAGGAAGAAGAAAGCAAAAGTGAAAGGTAAAAGGGAAAGAAGGAGGAGGTTAAAGGTTAAGATTAGATTTGTGGAAATATTTACTACATCATTCACAGGCAGGGTAATGTAACAAAGACGCTGATGTCAGAAATGACAAAAATACTACTTGAAAACTTCAATGTGGTTAGCTGTGTAAGAACAAGGTCCTGAAATACAGTAAACTACAGTACATCCTCACTTAACATATGGATAGTTGGCAATCTACTTGGCCCAAACAACTATCATTCAACACTGGCTAATCAATGTTGTAACAAACAAAATGATGGTTATTCGAGGACATGCTGTGTTTCATTAGACATAAGTGACTAAAAAATATTTTGTATCCCAAAAGCTGAGTTAGTGTAAAGATCTTGCAAATACTGAATAAATACAATCTTCAAAAGTTATATATTTTACTTTTCAAAATACTGTTTATTTTTCAAAATCCATATTTGGCCCCCTGTGGTAGTACACTGGGTTGGGGCCCAGCATTGCAAGCTAGTCACAGCTAATTCAGTGTAAGTTCAATCCCTGGCCCCAGAGGTAATCCACATGGCATGGCAAACCTGTCCTGTCTCACCCGCTGCTCCCCTCAGCAGTGTACTTCATTGATCTGCCTGTTCTGGTCCCCACTCAGTCTCTGGTGAATCCTCTCACTGCTCCTGCACCACTGGCCTGTACCCACGTTCTGTATGTATAAATAAATAAATCTTAAAAAAATAGAAAACAAATTTGTTGACTTTTCCCATGATAATGTTAATAAGCAGTATCTCACCTAACATAAATTATAAAACAAAACACAACACACACCTAATCAACCTTTGAAGATAAAACTAAAACATTTAATAACAGCAAGTAATTACGTTTATAAGAAATCTGTATGGAGAGAGCATTCTTTTTGTTAAATATGTTTATTTAAATATATATACACACACATACACACACACATATATTTCTCCTCTCAGGTATAATCACCATAAAACTATACTGAACTGTAAAAGAGAACTTTATGTTAGCAAGGCGACCAGTTCTAAAGAAGGATTTTCTTTCAACTGTGATTTAGCTGCTGAAAATATTATGCAAATGTCAGACTAAAACACTCATATCTACACTTAAGTAGGGTACTTAACAAACTATTTAAAAATCTCCCCCCAATTCTGTGAGCTTTGAAACAACTTTAAAACAAGTTTTATATTAATATAGTTCCATAATCAAAGTTAAAACAGAAGTGTCAAGAACTCATATGTCCTTTATCCAGATACTCCCACACCACTTGTCTGTCTGATCATTTGCATTATTATATTCTCATTTTTCAAGTGCACAATCTCTTTCTGCATGCATATACATTCATGTGCACACATTTTCCCCTGAACATTTAAAATTAAGTTGTTTCTCCATGTTTTTCACAAGCTTGACATTTTTCAAAAGTACAGAGCAGTTCCTCAATTTGGATTTCCTGGTAACTAAATTTTATACAGAAATGATATTTTTTGGCCAGAATACCACAGGATTGAATGGATATACTAGGTACATATCAACTTGTCACATGGATAGAGTTGTTAACTTTGATTTCTTCGTTAAGGTCTGATTATTTGCTTAACTCACTAGGAAGTTATTCTTTTCTTTTTGGAAATCATTAAGTAATTTATTTAAGAATACTTTATGGGAACTCCTTAGCAAACTTTCGCCCACTGGTTTTAGCACCAATGATGACTTTTGACAAATCATTCATTATTGTAATGGCAGTTTATCTTAACCCCATTAATCCTTTTACAATGACCAGCTGGAATTCATTCTACTATGAGAGCTCTTTCCAATTCTCTCCCATTTGTTAATTCACTTAAACCATCAGGGACTCAGATTATTTTGTGAGTACCATATTCCTAACATCATCTATTCTAATGCTCAAATTGTCCCAATTTGGCTAATACGAGTTCAATTCTACCATGTAATACATAGTTTCATTACTAAATAGCAGCATTTTGTTTTCTGATCTCAGATAGTAAAACTAAGGCTCTGATTAAATGAGAAAGAAAACATCTATTACTCTCAAGGGAGCTGTGTTTATTTATCCAAATAAGGCACACAGGACACATGTCCCTACTATTATGATAACCTAATCAGAACAAAGAGCACACACAGAGCTCTCCCCATGCTACAAATGGCCCTGGTCACTGGAGACCTGTCTTAAAAAGACTTTTTTTTTCAGAACCTGCAGAATCCGTAAACTATTTTTATGCTGTTCCACTTGCCTGAATTTTCATTACTATAAACTCAGCCAACTGTTAATTACCTATATCTCTGTAGGTGTACTCTTTCAAACTCTATAGGAAAATGCATAAACTATAGTGACAGGGCAAAGGGTGTTACTCTGAATGACTTCCTCAGTTTCCCAATAATTTAAAAAATTAATAACCAAAAAGTGTAACAGTATCAGTGGATCCAAAATAAAAATACCCATATCTACCTATATATAGATCTCCATCCCTGTATCTATACATTTAGATATAGGGGCATGGAGAATACTACATTAGGTATCTATGTTATATCTCTATATAAATCTATATCTAGATTACATATCTAAATCTAGCTTAATCATAGGCTATACAGTCATCTAGGAATTAATCTAGAAAAGTCACCTTTGAGTTTAATTTTTGCTTAACTGGCTTTCTATTCTTATAAAATCTGTAAATCTTTAGTTGTTTTGCCCAATTCCTAATATTCGAATGTCTAAATAGTATATATAACATTTACTAATTTTGCAAACAAAAATTCATCATATTAGGAATCCTTCCTCAATCTAAATGTGACAAGGGTTGGGAGAAGGAAAGGCCAGAACCCCCAAACCTATCCTAAATAGGTTCTGTCATCCGCTGCATCAAGATAAAACATGCAAGACCTACAATGGAAAGGAATTTTAATAAAATTAGTGTGCAATACACCTGAAGCTACCTGCCCCCCATCCCCAACTGGTAAATGCCCTGACAAACAGGGTTGGCCCAAAGGGGGGCCACTGAGGCCCATAAGCCTGTCACAGTCTAAGGCACCTCTTGGGGGAAACTTTAGGAGAGGAGGGACCCAGCAGGTCTGAGACATAGGAACAAAATCAAGATTGAAAAGTGCCATTGTTAACCTCCCCATGGGTCTCTCACCCATGTCTGTTTCAAACAGTCCAGGATCAAGAAGCAAGTGTAGCTTCTTCACACGTCTCTCTTCTCCTCATGCCTCCTCTAGGTCTCCTTCTGGTTCTCCATCCTTCTTCCTTCCCAGCTTCTTCTTTCCCTTTCCAGCTTCTTTCTCCTCCTCCCTGTTCGGGGCAGGGAACATGGATCCTCTCCTTTTCCTGGGGACTTCCCTGTTACATAAGCACCTAGTATGAACTAAAAGAGGACCCCAGAACTCCCTAAATCAAAAGGTAAAAATCACTGAAAAAAAACCAAAAGCATACAACAGAGAAAGAAAAGTCTCTTCAATAAATGGTGCTGGAAAAACTGGACAATCATATGCAAAGGGATGATTACTCCAAATATTAAAATCAATGCAAACTGGGTAAAATCTTAAATATAAGACCTGAAATCAAAAAACACATAGACATAAATATAGGTAAAAGCTCTTTGGCATCAGTCTTATTGATGTAGTTGGCTCCAATAGCAAGATAAACAAATGATAATATAAGCAAATGAGATTACATTAAATTAAAAAACTGCACACAAGAAACATTAAGTCGAAAAAACAGTCAACTGAGTGGCAGAAAATATTTGTAAGCCATCTATCAGATAAGAGGTTATTATCACAAACATATACAACTCAACAATAAAAGTATACAAACAAATTATGAGGCCCTTCCCGGTAGCACAAGGGGTTAAAATGCAGCACTATGAAGCTATCTGCAGCAGAAGTCAAGCCTTGACCAAGGAGGTGACCAACATGGTCACTGTTCTCCCACTGCTGCCCTCAGCAGTATATTTCAATCAATCTGCCTGTTCTGCTCCACACTCTGTCTCTGATGAATCTTCTCATCCCCTGCACCTCTGGCCTGTACCCCAGTTCTTGTATGCATTAAAAAAACCTTTTAAAAAATATATACAACCCAGTTTAAAAACTGGGCAAAGGATCTAAACAGATGTTTCACCAAAGATGAATCTATGGCCAACAGAAAAAAAGATATTCAACAATGCTAACTGTTAGGAAAATGGAAATCAAAAACACAATGGTATTTCACCTAGCATCAGATAGGATGGTTATTATCAGAAAGCCAAATAGTAATAAATGAGGGTTATCTATAAAGGTGAGAAGAAAAAGAAACACTCATCCACTGCTGGTGGGAATGTAAACTGGTATAACCACTATGGAAGTAGCATGGTGGTTTCTAAAAAAATTAAAAATAGAATTAACATGTGATCCTGAAAGCTCATCTCTAGGAATTTACTTGAAAATATGAAATCACCAATTTACAAAGACATATCCCCCTATGTTCACTGCAACACCATTTATGGTAAAAGAGATATAGAAATAACCCAAATGCCCAATAATGAATGGAGAAAGAAGACATGGTATACAAACACAATGGAGCACTATTCAGTCATTAACAAGAGATAAAATCCGGCTGCTGGTGACACTAAAAGGTCTTTGATTTTTCACTGCATAGTATTCACTCTGGGAAAGTATGTCTGGATGAAAAAAACTGTCTGGATGAAAAAAATCTAATGCCCTCAGCTGAGGGCACAACTGACAAGATCAAAACATATCGATCGAAATACCTTGACCTAGACATTATCCTGTGGCCTTTATCCTTTATCAGAAATGGAAGTTAGAGGAGATGGAGTTCTTAACCTGTGTAAGTATATACATAGTGTAAAACCTGTACAAACTCAACTCACATGCACTAGATCAAAATATACTGATAGAAGTAAATTAGGAAGGCAGGGCCCTCCCTTGTGGCATAGCGGGTTAAAGCACAGCATTAAGAAGCTGAAGGCATTTCAGCATGAATTCAGTCCCCGCTCCGGAGGTGACCCACATGGCTCAGCAAACTTCTCCTGACCCGCCTGCTGTTCCCTCAGCAGTGTACTTCAACAGTTGGCCTGTTCTGCTCCTTACTGTCTCTGGTGAATCCTCTGGCCTGCACCACCCTAGTTCTGTATGCATAAATAAATAAATCTTTAAAAAAAAAAAAAAAACTAGGAAGGCAACCATAAAAAAACAGATACAATCTTGTCATTTTTTGGACCTTGAAGGTACTATGCTTAACAAAGTAAGCAAAACAAAAACAAACAAAAAAACAACAACAACAAAAAAACATATAATGACACATGATGAAATATAAAGAAATAAAAACTCTTAACTGTAATAACACAATAATGTTAGCAGAAGGGAAAGAGCAAGGAGAGAGAGAGAGTAGAAGGCACGGACTAGTTGGCAGTAGATAGTGGCTGGACATTGGTGGGCATGGTAAGAAAATATAATCATGGAATCTACATGGTGTTTTAAAATAATGTCATCTCAATAAAAAGGATAAACAAGAAGCAATTTACAATTAAACACAAACTTCTGAGAACGTCTAGATTAAAAAAAATAAATAAAAAGAAGAAACTAGCGAAAAATATTTTTTCTTGGACCCTCCCTGGTGGCGCTACAGGTTAGAACACAGCACTGCAAGCTAGTTGCAGCTGCTTCAGTGTTGAGTTCGATCCCTGACCTGGAGATGATCCACATGGCATGGCAGACCTCTCCTGACCTGCCCGCTGCTCCCCTCAGCAGTGTACTTCCTCCATCTGCCTGTTCTGCTCCCCACTCTGTCTCTGGTGAATACACCTCTGGCCTATATCCACGTCTGTATGCATAAACAAATCTTTAAATAATTTTTTATCTCAAATGACACTGTACAGCGCCATACAGTATCAGTGACAGGTGATAAGGAAAAGCAAAAAATATCCCAAATGCATATTCACAACCATATCACTTTACAGTTGGACAAAACCATTGATAACACAGGTATAAATCAACTCCACATAAAGTACTGATAAAAAAGAAATGTTGAAAAAGACCTTCATTCTATTTATTGAAAAATTCAAGTTACAGAATAAAAGTTAGTTAATTTGGTTAGCTATTATCAACTTAATGGAATATTGTCCTCAAGGGAACCAAGCAAGTTACACATGAATTCAGTTCCACAATATGCCCTCTTTTATAGAATTGGCTAGAAACTAACCATATACACCTTTATTACTAAGGCAAAATTCACTTAGCAACATTATTCATTTTTAAGTCACAATTCTGTGGTGTTTAGAATATTCACAATGCTGTATACTATCACCTCTATCTAATTTCAAAGTATTTCTATCTCCCTAAAAGGAAAACTGCACCCATTAACAGTCACTCCTAATTCCTTTTATTCCCTCCAGTGGTAACTTCTAATCTGCTTTCTTTCACTATGTATTTGCTTATTCTGGATATTTTATTTAAATCCAATTGTACAACATGTGGTCTACTGTGTCTGACTTTCATACTAGCATGTCTTCCAGATTCATGTTATCAGCATATTCCCTTGTGGTCAAACAGTATCCCAGGATATGATTCACCATCCTGTTTTTATCCATTCATCAACTGATGGCCCTTGTTTCCAAGTTTTGGGCTGTTTTTAATAGTGCTTTAAGAACATCTATAAAAAAAAGTATTTCTTTTCCATTCTGATGGCTGCTACAAAGGAGAGGAATTGCTGGGTCATCAGGTAATTGTATGCTCAAATTTTTGAGAAACTGTCAAATTTGTTCTTTAGTGACTGAACAACTTTCCTGATCTCAGTGAAAACAGTAAATCTCATCAACTGTGTCTATTCAGTATACAACATATCAATGTTGTTTTGAATAGAAAACTTTACTTTTTTACCCTCAAATGCAATCTAGCTGTCAAAAGGAAATAGATTAGGTTTTGAAATGGTGAAAATTATTTATACTTCTTGATATTCATACCTCTAAAAATCATTTCTATAGTTTCACACACTGCTCAAGATCACAGCTAGGATGATGTAGTTAATATTTTGAATTGTCTAAGAATTACTTCAAGGCTGATTTTTTCGACTAAGCCATAAAGTCTGAACAAACACCCAAAATGAGGACCACAGAGACCACATCTTGGGACAATAACGATAAATCCTAGAAGTCAAGAACTAAAGACAAAGTTGCTGGCCCAGTGAAAGGGCTATAAACCACAGGAACCAGCCTTAGATACCATTTCCAAACAAATATAATCCAAAACACACCAGTCTTTCACTAGGGCAAACAAAAAATAAACCTATAGCATCGCTTCTGGGGTGAAAAGGGGGTGGTAATTAATAATAGAATTCTAAAAAAAAATTAAAAAAAAATAGAATTCTACGTGGCATGTAAAACAGTCATATTTCCAACTAATATTTTATAGATAAAGAAATTAAGAGAGTTTTAGAGCCAGATTTTGAACACAGATGATCTATTTATAGAACCCATAAATTATTCACTTTTTTCAATTTTGTAGTAAGCATTTAATAAATAATTGTTGAATGAATGAAAAATATTTGCATGAGTATCAATTTTAACAGTACTGACTGAGAACAAAGGACAGAATAATTACATTATTGAGGTATATTAATCAAATGAAGTCTATAGAATAGAAAACTTTGATATAGTTTTTTTCTTAAAAGGGAACTATGTTTTTTGTCTATTTATTTATAAAAATAATATTTATTTTTACATCATTTTGTGCTTCTTCCAGCTCAGTTTGTAATCCCTGTGGGCTTCCCATGACCAATTTGCTGGTGTGCCATCACCATAGTCCAGTGCACTTCTTCCCCACCCTCATTTTTTATTCCCATTCCCTATTCCACCCCCATAAAATGTCTCTGGTATATAGTTGTTCATTATTATTATTATTATTTTCTCCCTTGGTCTTTTATACTCCTGCAATGAGTGAAACCATCCAGTATTTTTCCTTTTCTTTTTGGCTTATTACACTAAACATGATCAAAAAGGAACTGTATTTTAAAATAGTTGACTGTTGCTCTAGATTTTCATAGAAGATTGTCTTTAAATGTATATTTATAAAGTTCTCAACATAGACTACAATATGCTATAAATTATAACCTTTTCTTTTATATGTTATAAATTACAATCTTTTCTCATTGCTTAAAAAAAAGCAGATGCTCTAAAACATTCAGTCTGGAGAACACAAAGGAAAAGGATTTCCCTTGGAACTTTTCACAAAGTATTATAAACACCCAAGCTCTAAGGGAGGAAAACAATAAAAAGAAGTTTCCAATAAAACTTATTAATAACAATTTCCTCTACATGTCTTTGGTTTTAATGTTTTACAAAGGTACTATACTTGGTTGACTGTTGTTGATAACACAGGAGAGAAGAGAAGGTGGAAAGAACTACATAAAAGCATGAATTTTGGTATTGCTCCAAAAACAGTATTGTAACAGTATTTTTAAGATGCTATGCATGGCATGAATCAATACAATCTTCTTCCAGGTATTACTAGAAAGAGAAAGATTGGCAATAAGACATCCATTAGATTTATCTGTAAACAACGCTTGATCCTCACGAGTATTATTAATGAAACCATTCTAGACAGTAAGTATTGGTATCTCAGATAGTAACTCAAAAGTTATTGTTTCCTTTTTTATTATATAAATAAATACTCAGGAACCTTAAGGAAACTAGAAGTGACTTTCTAAGGGATATAAAATGTTTCTGAAGTATTTGATTTTTTTCCTCAAATGGTTTATCAGAAGAGGAGCTTTTTTTACCTTATTAAAATTGAATAAATTCAAGCATTATAGTATAAATGGATTGAGTGCTCTAATTTATAGCTCTTAATCAAGAATTATTTCACATAAAAAATTCATAAGAGATGGTTCTATTGTTCTAATGCCTAAACACTGTAATTCTTTCCTTTCATCATTTCATTCCCTGGCATATATTATAAGTGTGTATGTGTGTTATGTGTGTGTGTAAAATCATTCCAATTATATGGCAAACTACCTTAAACTATTACCCAGGAGCAATGTTAAGAGAAAAAAGCCACAAATTCTCATATAGCATATTTTCTGAAAGATTTCATAAACTTCTCTATTAAAATACAGACATTCAGGATACAAATATTTGCTGAAAAACAAGGTAAGTATGGGTAATGAGGTTATTCAAACACAGTTCTGAATCCCAGTGCTGCAATTTATTAGATTTATGAACTTGAAGTTAAAAAAAAACTTGAGGTTTATGACTTATCCCCAACTTCATCATATGTAAAATGAAAAAGCTACCTGAGAAGTGGAGCACTATGTAACTAGTGACTACCAATATTACGTTAATGGTCTCAATCATAGCATCAAATTAAGTAATGGATAAAATCAGTTACATTTGCTAAAGTATCAAATGTAAATGTTGAAGCTGCATTACAAACACTTCTTGGATTGGAAACACAAGGAATATGAAAATAAATTCTAAAAGGCAGGGTTGAGGAAAATGAACAGAAACCTTTGGAGTAATTTTCACCTTAATTCAAATTCTAACTTTATCCATTAAAAGGTATGCTGACTTTGGCTACTGAAGTAAAATGGACAATAATGTACACCCCATGATGTTTAACCTCAAGCTTAATCAGTATATATATATTGAAGGCCTACCTTTATACTGTGGCTATCCACTTGAAATTTTTTTCCAGTTAAAAAGAGAGTAATGCACTTTATAGGCAACTTGAAAAAATTTTAAACTAAAGATCGACAGGAATTATAAAACATATACCAAGTTCACTACTTTCTATACAGATTTAAACACTAATTTTTTTTTAATTCAGCAACTTCAATTGCTGAACAATGAATAATGCATGGAACATTTCATAGTACTGTAAAGATTAAATAATACATACATCAAAAACAACTTGCTAAATTCATAAGGCCCACAAAAATTAAAGACACTGCTGTCTTCTCTTAAAAAGAGTGCTGTTTGCTGCTAATAAGGGAGATGCCAATTAAAACCACAATGAAATACCATCTCACACCAGTGAGAATGGCACATCTTAAAACAACTAGCCAACAACAAATGTTGGTGAGGATGTGGAGAAAAAGGAACTTTCTGCATTGCTGGTGGGAATGCAAACTAGTACAATCACTATGAAAAACTGTTTGGAGGTTACTCAAACTGCTAAAAATGGAGCTTCCATATGACCCAGCAATCCCACTCCTAGGTATCTACCCAAAAGACACAAAAACACAGATTCAAAAAGACACCTGCACTCCCATGTTTATTGTTGCTTTATTTACAATCAGAAAGAAGACATGGAATCAACCCAAATGCCCAAAAGTACATGAATGGGTTAAAAAGATGTGGTACATATACACAATGGAATATTACTCAGTGATCAAATAAGATAAACTCATGCCTTTTGCAGCAACGTGTATGGAGCTGGAA
>NW_004567105.1:37966357-37985874 GCF_000260355.1 Condylura cristata
ACGTGTATGGAGCTGGAAGGGATCATGCTTAGTGAAATAAGCCAGAAAGAAAAGGAAAAATACTGGATGATTTCACTCATAGCAGGAGCATAATGAACTGGGGGTGGGGGTGGGGGTGGGGAGGGGGATAATAATCATGAACAGCTATATATTAGAGACATTTTATGGATGTGGAGTGGGGAATGGGGTCAAAAATGGGGAGGGGGAGTGCACAGGACTATGGTGATGGCACATGGGTGAATTGGTGATGGGAAGTCCATGGAGATTACAACTGAGATGGAAAAAGGCACAAAATGATGCAACAAACTATTATAATAAACAAACAAATAAATAAAAGAGTGCTGTTTGACGAAGTACATTTGTTGAGAGCCGGGGTACCTCTGACCTGTACCCCAGTTCTGTATGCATAAATAAATCTTAAAAAAAAAAAAAAGACTGCTGTTTGCTCTAGATCTTTGACTTCTTGTCCCTTTCAGAAGTCTTTCCCTTAACACAACTACTCCCTTTGTGTACATGACCTGTGGAATAAAAGATCTAAAAAGTACTATCCTTGCTAATAGCAAGATGCTAACATATTTTATAGGACAATACTGATTTCATAGATTTCCTTTGAAGAGTATGGATTAATTCACCCCCTTTCCCTTCTATAATAATCAAATCTTTCTCAAAGATTCTTTACTGCAGCCTAGATGTTTCTTACTTTAATCATAAGAATCCAAGGAGCCTTTATTTTTCATTGATGAGTTGAGATACAGAAGAGCTAGCTGCATTTTGTTGAAAAACTATACAGCTAAATTATAGTTATAAATATGAATTGCTTAGTGTATAAAGGATTACAGTTGTACAAATTTTGCTAGCATGTGCCCACAGAGCTGTGACAGTAGCTGTTCAGTGTTTTTTTTTTAAGTGGTTTTAATTCTCATGGCTTTCTTTGTATTATACAGAGAATATTAACATCTATTATCTCACTAGCCTTCATATTTGGATAGTCTATATCAATGATAATAAAATAGTAGAACAAACTGCTGGAAATATGTCTAAGTTTATTTCCCACTAACCCAAGCCCCTTTTAGTCTTTCAGAATCATAAGATCACTGTTCTTTGCTGTCACATAAATTAGCAGGTAGAGAAGGTAGTCTGGCTGTGGAAATATCAGAATACTTACAAAACTAAAATCTAAGTTTGCAGGTAAAATAATTCTCACTCATATGAGAAGAGGCAAAGATTCATGGACCACTAACATTCTCAATTCCAAGTACGTACACTCAGAATAATTAATGATAATGCTGATGGCATTAGTTACGACTGTGAAAACAATTACTATGAAGTAGTTACTATTAAAACCATTACTAAGTTAGAAAACTGAGCACAACCATGATAAATTAATTTACCTAAAGTCAAAACTAGCTAAGTGACAGAAACAGGGTTTCAGAGTGTTTAGCTTTAAAACCCCCTAGTTTTCCATCTCTCTCATTCACTGTCTTGGTGTCTTTCTTCATCCCTGTCCTTCTGGCCTAAGAACTCAAGGAAATCAGTTTTAATAGCCTGCAAGACTTAGAGGAAATCCTTTGTTAGAATAGAGTTTTCTATGCTCATTACAAATGTCAATTGCTTACTCATAATTAGATCATTCATTATTGCAAAAAGATCTAGACTGCCAAGTCCCAGTTTCTTACATGACTATTTTTATAAAAAGTGTTAGTTAAGTCACAACTTTTGAAAGCCATACTTACCTACCTGAAAAAGGGATGAAAAGACTGACAATAGTGACCATATGAAGTAACAATTGTTTGTAAAGGAGCTGTCTAAAAAACGTACATTTTGCTTCTGATTGAATCAAGAATGTAAAGTCAAACCACTGAACACACACACAAATAAATGTATGGAATGGGTAATAGTTCACCTCACAAAATAGCAATCAGTTAATATTATTAATATCTAAACTCTACCAATATACTTTCTAGTGCTGCTAAGTTCTATATAACTCATAACTATGCTTTTTATAAAAGAACTAATGTATTATGTGACAAAATCCTTTATTTTGAAGTTTCATTTTATAGCCTCACTACTCATCTTTATAAACCTATACAGTACTTTAAAAAAAATTATTTATTTTATTATAATAAATTATTCTTACATCATTTTGTGCCTTTTTCCATCTCAGTTGTAATCCCTGTGGACTTCCCATCACCAATTCACCCGTGTGCCATCACCATAGTCGCATATATAGTCCCCTTTTAAAACTTACTGGCACCACTCCATTTAACTCTCAAATTTCTCCTTTAATTCTCTCAGCTTCTACACTCATACTTTTTCTTTTTTTTAAAAAAATAATAGTTTATTTTTACATCATTTTGTACATTTTTTTTCATCTCAATTGTAATCCCCATGGGTTTCCCACCACTAAGTCACCCATGTGCCATCACCATAGTCCTGCTACACTCATACTTTTTACACTTTATCTACTTTGGTTATTTAATAGTTGCCAAGAAAGCAGTGTTTTTTGTTTTTGTTTTTGTTTTAAAGATTTATTGATTTATTTGTGCAGAACTGGGGTACAGGTCAGAGGTGCAGGGGTGGTGACAGGATTCACCAGAGACAGAGCAGGGAGCAGAAAAGGCAGATCTATTGAAGTACACTGCTGAGGAGAGCAATGGGTGGGTCAAGAGAGGTCTGCCACACCATGTGGATCACTTCCGGGGCAGCAGGGATTGCACTCATGCTGAAGTGGCTTTAGCTTCTTAGTGCTGTGCATTAACCCATGGAAGCAGTGGGTTTTATCTTATACTGGAGAAATGTTTTCAAAACTAGGTCACAAAATATTTGTTCCTCAAGATAATAATTGATCACCTACCAGAAAATTCCATGGTTAATTAACTTTGAGAAATACAAGGTTAAAGTTTTCTTGAGCTAAGCCCACTGAGTATGTTAACAAGCATAGTGAATCTCTATAACTTCAAATAAATAGGCATTTATAAGTGCCTTTATTAAATTTTTAAAAAAGATTTTATTTATTTGTGCATACAGAACTGGGGTACAGGCCAGAGGTACAGGGGCGGTGAGAGGCTTCATCAGAGACAGAGTGGGGAGCAGAACAGGCAGAGCGACGAAGTACACTGCTGAGGGGAGCAGCGGGCTGGCAGGAGAGGTCTGCCACACCATGTGGTCACCTCCGGGGCAGGCGGGAATCAAACTCATGCGGAAGTGGCTTCAGCTTCTTAGTGCAGTGCTTTAGCCCGCTGCGCCATCAGGGAGGGCCTATAAGTGCCTTTTTAGAAAAAGATTTATTTATTTATACATACAAACTGGGGTACAGACCAGAGGTGTGTGTGTGTGTAAGGGGGAAGAAATGGAGGTGACAGGATTAATGAGACAGAGTGAGGAGTAGAACAGGCAGATATACTGAAATACACTGCTGGGAGGACAGCGAGTGGGCCAGGAGAGGTCTGCCATGCCATATGGGTCACCCCTCTGGCCAGGGATCGAGCTTATGCAGCTTCATAGTGCTATGCTTTAACCTACTGCATCACCAGGGAGGTCCCCAAATTTTTGTACCTAAAAAGTGCTTTTGTTGTGAACCGAGTCCTTATATAGAAGTAGCAAAGTTAAATCAATATATGTTTTAAAGTCTTAATATGTTTAAAATATATAAATATACAAAAGATTAAAATTTTATTTTTGAAATGTTATTACTGAAATTATTGTTATATCCTACAATGACACTTTACCTTCTCTGAAGGTTGCATATTTGCACCTAACTTTATTTTAGGACTGATCCATTAAGTATAAAATCATTTATAGATTGTGTCTGATTGTATCTGTGTATGTACACAGACACACCCATGAAGACATAAATACACATTTCAAAAGTAAAGCTCCTGAATCCAATCTATAATGGCACTGTCCTGGCAAATTATTTGATAAGATCTTTCTATTGCAATTTAAAGACGTGTTTTCATGGTTTATCAACTGCAAAGATATACTAGCAAGTCCCCTGTTGGCCTTGGTTGTCCACTACACCTGATTTTGCCCTCTAAGGTAAATCTGGCAATGTAGAGGTAATTTTTGTTATCAAAGCAAAAAACAACTGTTATTGGCATCTATCCTACAATGCATAGAATAATCCCTACAACAGATAATCCCCAGCCCAAAATGGCAATTGGCAAAGTCATATGCCCATTCTCAAAAGGAACCATTGTTATAAATAAAAGATGTTCAAAGATGTTCTTTTAAGTAAATATAACCAAATTATGGACACTTAAAATGTAATACTTGAGACAATTTTAAGCCACCGAAGGTACCTATTTTCTTAATATTTGTTTATTTATGCATAGAAGAACTGGGGTATAGGACAGAGGTGTGCAGAATAAGAGGATTCCCCAGAGATACAGTAGGGAACAGAACAGGTAGACTGCCTGAAATCCACTAAGGGGAGCAGTGGGCAAGACAGGAGAGGTCTTGCTGCACCATGTGGGTCAGTTCCTGGCCCAGGGCCTAAATTCAGGCCATGGCAATGACAGTGCTCAGACTTAACCCCTGGGTCACCGGGGAGGCCCTTGTTATAACTATTTTCAAGAAAGGAGAAAACTCTAAAATTGGCCATAACCAATCCATTATTTAACTAATGCATTATTAATATCTATAGCTTGCTAGTAATTTTACATGAAGCTTATTTGCTCATAAATTCCTTTAGGGAGAAACAAGTTTTCATGAAAACAAAAGTTCAACTTTTTGTATCTCAATAAAGATACCTTAAAGCCTTCACACTTGAAAATCATTTCACTGGATATAAATTCACATATTACCCATTGGCTCACATTTCCTATCCCTAAGTATCTTAAGTATGTTACTCTATTTTCTTCTGGCATAACAACATTGCTGTTAAAAGTCTAATGACAGTCTGATTTTCTTTCCATTATTACTCACTCAGTCTTTGTACCTGGTACTGAAAGGATTTTTTTCTCTTTAATGCTCTTGGTTTTACTAACACTTGTATTAGCTGTCAGTGTTCTGGATCAGTATTCTTGGTATACAGTATGCTCTTTCAAAATGCAGTTTCAAGTCATTTTTTGTTGATTAAGATTTTCTTTTCATTTCTTACCTTCTGTCTCTTTTCAGTGATGCTTATTTATACTCTGAATTAGGGTTTATTTCTGAAATTTAATACTTTGTTTCTATTCCTTCTTAGGCTTCACAACTATTTTCTGTGTTTTTCTAATTCTAGTGTATGCTTCTCTTTCTTAATTGTATTGTTATAATTAATTACATCGTTCTCTTAATTTATTTCAGATTGTTCTGAATAGGAGATCATAGAACTTACCTGTTTTGTGGGCACATGCACATGACTTGCACTCAATTCACTGTCTTAAAGAAGTCATTTTGCAGCTCTCTCTTAATAATAACTTTGGGACTTTTATAAGTTTGTTCCTCATTTTAAAATGAAATTACTTCTGCTAAGTTATTAGGAGGCACAGTTAAACAGAGTTTTTCTAATACTTAAAGCTCATTCTGTTGTTCTTTGTGACCTTCAAAGAGCAGCTTGCTGACAGCTATTCATGTCTCTCTGCAATTCCCTCAAGTATGGGCTGAATCTGCTGATTTACTTCTAACATCAAAATGGAAAAAGTTACTTCTGAAATTAGGTCACATGAAGACTCTGGCTTCCATCTTGTTTACCCCCTTTTCCTTTACCATTTGCCTGACGTGCTGGAAAGTCAGTTACCCCACTTTAAGTTGCCCTATGAGAAGCAAAAACTGGCTCCAGTCAAAGGACAGCAAGAAGCTAAGGTGCCTTAGATTCAAGAGACCATAAGGAAATGAATTCTGCCAATAACCTAAACTTAAGAGTTTGGAAGCAGATCATCTCTCAGTGAAATCTTCAGATGACTCTATCCCAGGCCAACACACCTCACAGATTTATTTCAACCAATTGACACAATAGATTAACTATGAGTCTATTAGCCAGACCCCATTTCAGAACCCTCAAAAAATTTAAGATAATAAACGCATGTTGTTTTAAGTGCTAGGTTTGGGGATAATGTGTTCTGCAGTCATAGATACATTCTCCTGTGATTTAGTTTTTAAGGGTACTGAGAATTTGGAGAGATTCTAAACCATTTCCTATGTAATTTCATTCATTCATTTAAAAAGATTTACTTATTTATACATACAGAACTGGGGTACAGGCCAGAGGTACAGGCACAATGAAAGGCTTCACCAGAGACAGAGCCAGGAGCAGAACAGGTAGACTGATGAAGTACACTGCTGAGGGGAGCAGTGAAATAGACAGGAAGATCTGCCACACCATGTCACCTCCCACGGATCGAAGTGGCTGTGGCCAGCTTCACAAACTGAGCCACCAGGGAGAGCCCTCCTATTTCCTATGTAACTTTAAAAACAAATGTTACTCGTACAAATAATATATTTCTTTCTCATTTATGAATTTTATAACATGATTAGATATACATATACTTTTTTCAAATCTTTTTTTTTTTTTAAGATTTATTTATTCATTCATACAGAACTGGGGTATAGGCCAGAGATGCGGAGGGTGAGAGGATTCACCAGGAACAGAGTGCGGAGTAGAACAGGCAGATCGACGAAGTACAATGCTGAGGGGAGCAGCAGGAGGGTCAGGAGAGGTCTGCCTCGCCATGTGGATCTCCTCTCTCCTCCCGGGCAGGCGGGGATTGAACTCATGCGGAATTGGCTTAAGCTTCTTAGTGCAGTGCTTTAACCCGCTGCGCCACCATGGAAGGCCCTCAAATCTTTTTAAAAATATTTATGTATGCATACAGAAATGGGGTACAGCCTGAGGGGGAGGGGTGACGAGAGGATTCACCAGAAACAGAGTAGGGGGCAGAACAGGCAGAACGACAAAGTACACTGCTGAGGGGAGTAGCAGATGAGACAGGAGAGGTCTGCCTCGCCATGTGGATCACTTCCAGGGCGGGGATGGAACTCGCACTGAAGAGACCAAGTCTTGGCTTAGCTTTGCAATGCAGTACTCCAACCTGCTGTGCGATCAGGGAGGGCCCAAAACTAATACTTTCTATTAATTTATTTCAAAATATACATGTACTCTGTTGTTTAAGGCTCAACAGCACAAATCTTCCTTTTTCAGAGAAATAATTATAACACCATTAATTCGAATATACATTAATGTAAAAATCAGATGCCTTAATTTTTAGCAGTTTGAATTTGCCAAGATTTAATCATACTTTTCAAATGCATAAGAATTAAATATAAAACAAGCAAAAAAAGAACAAGAGCCAGGGTAATCCTCCTTAAAAAGGAGAAGTCATTCTTTATCAAACTTAATTATAATGCCATTTATTAATACAAAGTCATCTATTCCAAGTGTTAAAAAATCTCGGTTGTGGTTACTCTATTTTATAAGACAATACCATATCTCCTCACCCCCACCCCTAAGTACAATATAAATTCCATTTAAGGGTTTCTTTGTTTCATGGCTACAGATTCAATGTCTGCAGGTCTCTAAGTAATGCACATGCTCAGTAAATAGCTGCTGAAAAAATATATCAAAACCTACCATGAAATAACCAGCATTTATTTGATATTAACTATTGCCAGGCACTCTGCTCAGTACTTTACATGTACTATACTTTATAATCCGTAAAAGAAACTGTTTTAACCTTCATTTAACAGATAAGTAAAACCTGGAAATTCGATAATCTACCCAATATAAACATAGTAAAACTGGAGGCTTAATCTTAATAAGACTCTAAGGAGCCTAATTTCAAAGCAGTTATCTTTAAATTTCTACAGTGTAACTGCAAAGCCTAGAACTTTATGTAAAACAGCAAACACTTGTTTTTTCTATAATAGAGAAATATATTCTCAGTATGCATTTCTCTTGCTTTCGGCTGCTTTCTTTCAATAATAATGCCACTCCCATGACTCTCAGTATATTACAAGGGCTAGGTACTTCCAAATCTCCTACTGCTAACAATTTTCTATTTTTTTTCTTTTTCAAAATTAGTAATTGTTTTCCTTACATCATTGTTCATTTTTGTATATATGATTTCTCCTCTTAGATGTAGTCTGCCTAATTTACCCACCACTACAACATCCGTGAACTAGCACCATAGTCCCTTGCGCTCTTTCCTTCCCATTCATATCCCTTCCTTCACACGCCCTTTTCTTTGCTGTATACTTCAGATCTATGGTCTACCTGCCAAGTTTTGTCTTTCTCAGTTTGTCTTTGTACAATTTCCCTATATTCCATTTACATGTGAAATAATTTTTTTTCTTTCTGACTCATTTCGCTTAGCATAATCCCTTCCTGCTCCATCCATGTTGCTGAGAACAGCATGAGTTTGTCTTTTTTTTTTTAAAGATTTATTTATGCATACAGAAGTGGGGTATAGGCAAAAGGTACAATGTCAGTGAGAGGATTCACCAGAGACAGACCTGGGAGCAGAACAGGCAGAATGATGAGGTACACTGCTGAGGGGGGCAATAAGTGAGACAGGAGAGGTCTGCTGTGCCATGTGGGTCACCTACCTGGCTGGTTATCGAACTTGCACTGAAATGAAATGGCTGCAGTCAGCTTTGCAACTCTGTGCCTTAACCGAGAGACTCAGGGATGGCCTGAGTCTCTTTTTTGATAGCTGAGTAGTATTCCATTGCATATATAGACTACATCTTCTTGAACTACTCATTTGTTTTGGGGGCATTTGTTGTTTCCTAATCTTGGATATTGTCACTAGTGTTGCAATAAACGCAGGGTTATAGGCTTCTTTTCAAATAAAAGTTTTGTGTTCTTTGGGTAATTTCTAGGAATGGAATTGCTGGGTCATATGATATATCCATTTTTAGTATTTTGAGGGTTCTGCACTCAGTCTTCTAGAGTGGCTGGACCAGTCTTAATTCCCACCAGCCATATAAGGTTCCTTTTTCTCCAAATCCTTGATAGCATTTGTTACCTGCTTTTTTAATTTGTGCCATTCTCTCTTGGTGTGAGGTGGTATCACATTGTGGTTTTGATTTCCATTTCCTTGATAATTAATGATGTTGAACATTTTTTTAATTGCCTGTTGGCCATTTGTATTTCTTCTCTGGAAAAGCATCTTTGTAGCTTTTCTGACCATTTTTTGACTGGGTTTTGTATGTGTGTTTGGTTGAATTATATAAGCTCTTTGTATATCTCTGATACTAGTCCCTTATCAGTTGTATTGTGTACAACTATTTTCTCCCATTCTATGAGGTATTTCTTCATTTTGGTTACTGTCTCTTATTGCTGTGCAGCTTTTTTGTCTGATACAGTTCCAGCCATTTATCTTCTCCATTTTCTTTGCTTCTGAAGAGGAGCCCTCAAAGAGGCTACTGAGATATATGTCACAGAATGTTTTGCCAGTTTTCTTCCATATATTTAATCATTTTAGGTTTTACATTCAAGTCTTTTATCCATTTGCAGTTGATTTTTGTGCATGCTGTGAGACAGTAGTCTAGCTTTATGTTTTGCAGGCTGTAGAAGTCCATTTTTCCCATGCATATCCACTGCTCCTATGTCATAGATTAGCTGACCAAAATTACATTTAATTTAAACTCATACAGTCTAAATATAATTTTTCTAAATTCTAATTAATCCCATTTAACCTATATTGTAAAATAACAGCAATTTTGGTATTTTATAGTATATAACAGAATAAAATATTGTTTTTAATGACGGAAACTGACAAAATTTCTTTTTTACTAAAATAAGTTTATACAGACCTCCCTGGTGGCATAGGGTTTAAGTTTCACTGCTATCAATGACAGGGCATGAGGTGCCCCCCAGCCAGGAAGCTGAACCACCTGGCACAACAGATCTCTCCTGTCTCACTCAGTGCTTCCCGTGGCATTGGATTTCAGTTAATTACCTATTCTGCTCCCTAATCTGACTCTGGTGAATACTCTTACTCCTTGCAACCCTGCACTACACCCATTTCTTCTATGCATAAATAATTCTTTTTTAAAATAAAATAATTTTATGCAATCATTTCTAATGTAATAACAAGTAACTATATTGCTTAAATCTACATACTACTAATGGAAGTTAAACTGGATCAATGCTTTGGAGTGACAATTTGACAATACACATTAAGAATCTTAAAAACATTTATATCCTCTGACTCAGTAATACCCCATCTGAGAATATGAAAGGAAATAATCAGATACAGATAAAAACTTAACAGATCTATAAAGCCAGAGATATATGAACAGGGTCACTGAATAATTTCATAATATTAAAGAATAAGTTAAATGTTAAACAATATGGAAAAATTAAAATCATGACAAAATCTAAATTATTAAACTTATTTTGAAGGCTATTAAAGACATGAAAAAGTTCTTGCAATGTAGTGGACTAAAAATATAATAAAGCAGAATATGAGTACACACAATGTAAACATTTTACATTTAAGAAAACTATGAAGAAGTATACCAAATGTTAAATATGATTATTTTTGAGTGGCAGAATATGTGATTCATATTTTTCTTACATTTTTTTTTTAGTTTTTTTATTTTTTTGTAATAAATGGTAGTGCTAAGTTGAAAAAAAGCTCATTCTTTTCAAAGGACTGAAATAGATTGTCTGAATTTTTAAATACAAATAATGTTTTGTAAATGAATTGTCATTTAAAAATTTTCATTTAGGGTCCTCCTTGGTGGCACAGCAGGTTAAAGCACAGCACTACAAAGCTAAAGCCATTTCAGCATGAGTTCGATCCCTGCCCCAGAGGTGACCCACATGGTGCAGCAGACCTCTCCTGGCTCATTCACTGCTCCCCTCAGCAGTATACTACTACATTTTTCTGCCTGTTCTTCTCCCCATTCTGTCTCTGGTGAATTCTCTCACTGTGCCTGCACCTCTGCCCTGTAACCCAGAGCTCTGGATGCATAAATAAGTAAACCTTTAAAAAAATTTTAATTTAAAATGTAGTAACAAGAAATCCTTAGCATTTATTTTCTTGCTGATAAACACATTGTTCAGTAAACTACACTTACCAAACATAACTTCAGAGCGAATACAGATCAACCCCGTAACCTGCAGCCTCTTATTATCATTGCCTTTCCTATAAGTAATCTTTTAATTATTATTTCTCTCTCACTTCACTCCCCTCACATATCTTTCTTCTTCTTTGAATTCTTTACCTGCCTATACTCATGCCAGTATCAAGAGTGGCACTAGCAGGCATCCAATTTGTAGAGGTTAGGTATACCAAAGTTGGAAGAAAAAAAAGCAAATTAACAACATATAAGATTACTCTACAATGCCATAGACATGGCAGAGAAAAAGGGAAGAGGACATAATCTGGGGTTTTAACCATTCTTTTTCATAACACTAGTGAAAAGTACAGTTTGTTCAACTCTTGTTGAGAAAAATAATAAACTTTAGAGATAATGATCTCTGTACCTAGGATCTTAAAATCTAACACTAAAAAAGGCTAATTAATAGATGAACTAAACTAATATTTAAGATATAAATCAATCTACCAACAAAGTTAAATACAACACATTTATACACATAGTACCTGTAAGAAAAGCCTCTTCATACATTGCACTCATGCAGTGCTTGTACAATAAAAAGTAAGGTCCAAAGATTTAGAAGGTCCATTTAGCACAGCTTTGAAAATGTATTATATCTCCTATGTATTATAGGGAACAGCCTATCATTTCAAAGACAACTGTCATTTTAGATAATAGCCACAGCAATATCAATTAAACTGTATTTTAAAAATAACCATCACCAAATATGACAGTAGTACTAAAGGTATACAAATCTAGAATTTCTTTTTACCACTGTATATGTGTGTGTAGTATATACATCTTTATACGATGTTTACTTTGCAAGTGCAGTATAAGATGTTATCCATTTTAAAGACTACCGTGGGAGCATGTGATTTTTTTTTTTTTATTCCTTGATTTCATACCTAGAAGTCTGTTTGACTTAGCAGCCCTTTTACAACACAGAATCCTGAAATAAATCTCTCAAGGGCTTTATTTTATGGTGATTTATAAAAATATATATCTTAATCTCTTGAAATAATATGTCTCAAATCTGCCTAAGAAGTCTTTCCATAAGCACTTTATATATGCTACGTGAATTCAGTCAATGATTTGGATAACTCACCTTCTCATAAAAAAACACAGGTTTAAAATGTGGTACAGAGAAACAGCTAGAGAACAAATGCACTGTACTGAAATCAAGTGAACTCAGTTCAACGAGACAATGTAAAACAGTTCCCAAATTTCTGCAAGCATCAGTGTGACCTGGGAAAACTTGTTAAAACACAAGACTGCTCAATCTAATCTCTGAGTTTCTGATTCTGTAGGTATGAGATGGATTTAATAGGTCTGAAAATAAGCACTCTAACAAGCAGCTGCTAGTCTAGGGCCTCACTTAAAAACCTGCTGCAGAATCTCATGAACTATACACCTTAGGAAATAAAAATTTTAACTAGTAGGAGATCTAAAATCAGAAATACAATACAAAATATTTTAAATAAAATACTCTCTTCTCTAGCAGCAAGTACACTGATAAGTGAACCAATTAATGGAAGTAAATTCTTTCAGAGAGCATACCACTTGGATTTTCACCAATAACTACTATACCAACAGAAAAACCTTAAAAGAGTGAACAGTTTACTTACTAGAAACTACTGATAAACATCAACAAGTACTTCAAGCAGAATAGAAAAAAAATTCCTAAATAACTTTTAAAATCAAACAATTAGTTCCTTAATATGCGTTAAGCAAGCTCTATTTGCATCTGTCTGGTAGTAAAATAAACAGTGTGCATTTATAACAAGCACGCCTAAGGCTGAACCACGGCTTCACCATACTACTTAGTTCATATGACAACGATTTAGCTAATATGACTTAATATCACTCTATTGTGTTACCTGTAAAGAACTATAACACGACAAAGCTGTATAAAACATTATACATTATTGTCATTCTTTAATGGAACTACCACAGTCAGAACATTGCTATAAAAATAGGAACGAGTCAATTTTCATAAGGAATAAGAAGCTTCCGGGAGAGAAAGAATTAAAAACTTAAATTCTTTCTCACTTTGACTTAATGGCTGAATCTTACCATGTTTTTAGTGTATAGTGATGAAAAGTCAAAGGGTGAGAAATGGAGATTTTGGTAGAGTGGATCAGGACTAGAAAAGTAACCCCAAAATAACCGTTCTACGTTTTATTCTGAGCAGGCATAAGCCATAGGTAGAGATTCGGTTAGGAGTTATGTCCTGAGGAAGAATCATCAAGCAATGACAGATCAGAGATATTCTGCAGGAGAGGAAGAAGGAGAAGGATCAGAACAGGAGTGGGGAGAACACAAGGGACTATGGGATGGTACATGGGTGAATTGGTGATGGGAATTTCAAGGGGAAATCATACTTTGCATAAAAATGAAGGATGATGTAAAAAAACACGTTAAGATAAAATGTCAAATAACAAAAACAAAACCAGAAACACCACAGCAGAATATAACACTTGAAGAAACTACCACTTTCCCTCTTAACGGCAAGAGTCATGGCTCACAGGACAAGGAAAAATCACTTCAGCCTAGAGATTCTCGGGTGCAGCACTATTACATTCTGGACCGGACCAGATAATTTGAGGGAGGCTATCCTGTGTGCTGTGAGTTATTCAGTAGCCCTAGCTTCTAGATGCCAGAAACACCAATTATGCAATAAATAATACTCCAGATGTTGCCAAATACTCCTGGGAGGAGAGGGGGCATCCAACTGCCCCTCATTGAGAAGCACTACCCTATTTTAGAATCAAGAATAATACAGGGCCTTCCCAGGTACCACAAAGGTTAAAGCACAGTAGGAAGCTAGTCACAGCCACTGTAGCAAGAGTTCAATTCCCAGCCAGGAAGGTGACCCACATGGTGTGGCAAACTTCTGTCTCACCGGCTGCTCCCTTCAGCAATGTGTTTTGGTAGATCAGACTGTTCTGTTTCCTGCACTTCTGGCCTGTACCCCAGGTCCTGTATATTTAAATAAATAAATCTTAAAAAAAAAAAAAAAACAGCAGGACACTCAGAATGTCTCTAAATGCAGGTTCTCCCCAGGATAATTCTCTGGCAACTAACATCCTCAAAACATATTCACTATCACTGTTACTTTGTATGAATATATGGCTGTGTATGTACACCAGTACCACAGCAAGGTGGACAGTTTCCTATTATATTTAACCTTTTAAGGAACTTGGAAGGATGAGGTGTCATCTTAATCCAAAGAGTTCCACCACTGCTGTACATTGGAAGACAAACGGGAAGTCTTTATATCCCAAATGGTAATGAAAATTATGCCGTAATTCACATTCACATATACATTTAAACAAGTGCAAACATATGCATGCATACACATAATGAAGGGCAATAGGTGAACTACCATCCTCAAATATTTTGAGACTCAAATCACACACACACACAGATATATATTCACATAATTACATATATATGCACACACACGTACAGACAAGTGGCCTGCTCATAATTAAATGCACGTAAATAAGGCCCTCCAGGAAAATGTTAAACCAAGATGTAAAGAAAAAGGAAATATAAATAAAAAACCAAATATAAATTTTTAAAAATCAGCAAATTCTGCCCTAATTTATATTCTTTAACCTTACTTAAATGATAAAAAGGGTATACTTAACAACAATACATAACCCTAAATATCAGATCATTAAAAACCTGAAAATGGAGAACTTAGCACTCCAAGGAGTCCAACATTATATTAGAATAAATAAATACAACTAATATTTAGTACTGTCTTGTAAACGTGAACCTCACTTTTAAAAAAATTTATTTATTTTTATCTTTTACATCACTGCGTATTCCCCATAAAATTCCCACTACCAATTTACCCGTCAATCATCATCATAATCCCTTGTGCTCTTCTCTGTTTTGATCCCTTTTCCTCCCTCTCTCTTGAAGAATATCTCTGATTTATGGTTGCCTATTACTATTTTTGTCCTGATCCCTTATTTGGTTCCCCTATATTCCTCCTATAAGTGAAACCATCTGATAGTTTTCTTTTTCCTTCTTGCTTATTTCACTAAGCATGACCCTTCCTAGCTCATCCCTGTTGCACGAAGGGCATGATTTTATCTTTCTTGACTGCTGAATATTATTCCACTGTGTATACACCACATCTTCATGGTGCAGTCATTTATTTTGGGCATTTGGGTTGTTCGCCTATCTTACCTATTGTAAATAGTGCTGCAATAAACATAGAGGTGCAGGTATCTTTCTGAATTAATGTTTTTGTGTCCTTTGGGTGACCCCTAGGTGTGGAATTGCTGGGTCATATAGTAGTTCTATTTTTAGTAGTTTGAGGAACCTCCACATAGCTTTCCATAGTGGTTGGACCAGTTTGCATTCCCACAAGCAATGCAGGAGAGTTCCTTTTTCTTCACATTCTCACCAACATCAAGCCCCAAATTACCTTGAGACTCAGTTCATTTTTTCCCCAGTGCTTTAATACTGCATAACCTCTACTGCGTTATTTTCAAATTTGCTACTGCTTTACTATGTCAATTCAAATTATCATTGAGTCTCTCCAAGTAAACTTTTAATAGAATTTACTACTTTTCATATCCAGAATTGCCACTTAATTTCCTATTATTTCTTTCACTATTAATCTCTAGTTGACATAAGCTATCATCCAACTTCCCTTTCTTCAGTCAAGTAGTTCTCTAGTTCCACAGACTGATCCAGATAAACCTGGAGTCCTTTGATAGTTCCCAAGGTTTGTGTTTGAGATTTAACAGGAAGTCTTCAACAGCTTCTTAACTCTGGCTCTCTCCAGCAAACTAGCCTGCCTATAGTTTATGTCTAATGCATCTACCTGTCTCCTGCTGATTGCATTCATAACCTCAAATTCTCTGATTAGAACTGTCCACATACTGTGCTTTCTTTTGGAAAGAGACTCAGCTCTCTATTTTACTGCCTGATTCTCAGCAGTTACTGAGTCCAGGCTCTGGAGCTGGGAGTGGGGATAGGAATACACTTATGTGTTGACAACTCAGCTTTGGATATGGATGCTTGTGGAGTGGTGAGAAATAGCCATAGATATTATTACTGTACCTCTCCTACTGAGAAATACAGCCTCAAGAGCTGAGGCACAGGTGATTGTGGTGTTAACAATCTCACTGGCATTGTAGACGAGCAGTGTCACTGTGCCATGATTGGGAACTGGGCAGAAAAACTTGAGGTCCACCTTTCTGCCCTACTTACTGAGACTGTAGTTTCAGCACTGGGAAACTGAGGCCAGAATGAAAATCCTGACAGCTTGTTTTTTTTTTCAGGGAGATGCTCTGATGAGCAGGCAGAAGAGAGGGAAACTTCAGTGCTTAGCTGCAGACACCCTGGTGGCATTTCCACCTTGTTAAGAAAGAGGAAAGTCACAAATACTGTTCAAATATCACAGACTTTGCTGCTCTTGTCATGTTTTAGGTTTTACTTCTTCATTTGCTGTATGATCTTGGTAAAACAGCGGTGGTAACAATGATCATTTGCTATTTTTACTAATTTTGTAAGATCAGCAAGGTGGGCTCCAACAATGAGAAAAATTACCCTTACCATTTCAAACAAGGAAAAAACACAAAAATAAACTTCCTAAATTGACAAGCACTGTTTCAGATTACAGGCCTAGGAGAATGTTCCTTGTCCTGGAGATGCACCTCATTGCTGGGGGAAAAAATAGCCAAGAAACACAGAAGTATGATATGTAGTTACATGGGTACCATTCAGAAATAGGCAGTGTTCAGTCTGTTACAGTTCTGGATCCAGTTTCATGTTACACCATGATTTAACAGAAAGCAACTAATAAAACTTTACCAACTTGCAGTTATTAATATTTGTTACTTAATACCATGAGTACTGCCCTGCCCAAAGCCTATCCTGAAGGAGATGGACTTGAGAGCTTGGCCTTAAGACTCCTGCCAGGTGACCTCACATTAACTGTTCTTGCTCAAAAGTGGTGGCCTGGTGTTTCACTTTTGTGTCATTGGGTAGCAAGTCCCAAATCACAACATGAGTACCTTAAAAAAAAAAAAAAAATTTCATCAGCTTCACTATAAAGTAGGTCCCCATGGATCATTATGCTGTCCTGCCAGTAGGCTGATCCAACAAATTCTACACCTCTAATGCTATGAAGGATTTCTTTATACATCTTCCTCACCATCTCCCTCCCTCACAAGAGGAACAGGGGTGAATGTGAGCTGTATTCCTCAGATACTTCCTATACCACATACCACCATCACGCCAAAAACTGAGTGTGCTGGTGTTGTTAGTGATTTGCCATTCCAACCCAGCCACTCAAGATCTCTCTTCATTTAAATCATGGGAAATGTATCACGAGGTGACTTTATATCACCATGTGACTATTAGAGAGTACCATGAAACCCAGCACTGACTTGGTCCATGAAAATCATCTTTCAGGCCTTTGCTGCCACAGTAGTGAAGTTTCATCCATATATGGCAAGAAATTTTTCTCCTGCTGGAATCAAGAGTTTCCAGAAGTTTTTCAGCTGTTATTTATTTATATATGTATGTATTTATGTATGTATTTCACAGACTCATCACTCAACATAGTGGAGTCCTACTTTTTCATCTAACATCACAAACAAATTCTTTGCTTTGGTCATGACTGTCATGGTGTTGAAAAGGATCTCTATCTGCATATGATCTTCAATCAGATCATTAGAAGTTTCACGATATCTGATAATGAACCATGTCAAATTTTTGTTTGTCTCCTTGCTTTAAGTGAAACACATTCTTTAACAGTTCTAACAAAATACTAACAATTCTACTTCAAAATACCAACTATGGTGGGTGGACATGCATGACTAGCCAGTTACTCCTTGTCTGAGTAACTTTTAATTTCTTTTCCAGGTCAGTGAACATGATATGGTCTCTTATTGGTAACATTAGCAACAATAACAGTAGATTTTATATTAGAGGTAGGAAGGTAAATGGTGTTACTGAGAGGTATGGTAAGCATGAACAGTATGAGGCTATGGCCAGGATAAAATGCTATGGTGTTATGATAATTATAACTACTCGAGGCAGGAAGAACTTTGGGATCATGGTATACGTGGTCCATTTTTGACAGTGTCAACTAGCATTAACGATATTGAATTATTTCAAGAAAAAAAAAACTGTGATTTTAAAGTAACTCTATAAGGAAACTTAAGCAAAAACTCCAAGTTATTATTCTCTAAACAGACCTCTTTTGTAAATACGAATTTTCACCCACCTAATTTTCCTGCATCAGATGCCCGTTTATATTGAAACCGGACTTAAACCTTGCTTTTAAAAGTCACTTAAAATGCAATTATTTTGGAATTAACTACTGAGGTTGATCCAACACACATAAAATTCTAAACTTTCCATGATACAGAAATTCCAATTTATCCAGAGAATCAGTAAAAATATATTCAATGGGACTACTCTATGGCAAGGGAAGAGGGGAAGCAAAATAAGCAGCATGTTACTGTGAGACAGAGGCAATACATTAGTCTTATGTTAGAATATTAAAATAGTTGACTACAGATATTACATATTGAAATCTTTGTGAAAGGAATAAATATATACATCAAAATAATAAATCTTTTCATTTACACTATATTTGAGGAATGGAAAACTCTTTTATATATAAATGTACAATGAAGAATGGTTGGGAGGGGGAACTTTAAAAAGCATGAAGATAAGGCATCTAAAAGTATATGAACTGTAGTGCATTCATTAATTTTGGAATCAAAAATCCACAAAGCAAAGTGTGCAGGTATAAAGACTTAAAAAAAGAGAGAGAGACTTCTTTCAGCTAGGATGGAATGTTCTGAACAAGTGTTATGGATTCTGGATCCAACAGAAGAGAATAAGAGGATGGTAAATGACAACAATGGGAATTTACATAAGATTTTACTCTTCTTAATTTTTAAACCTCTTTCAACTATAATTGTTTTTTAAATTAACTATCATGTAATGTCTAGTTTACAACATGCATAGAAATAAAACATTAAAAATTAGCATAATAGGGAAAAGGGTAAAAATGTAAGTATTCTATTTCTGTGGAATAATTACATATAAAATTGTATATATGTAACTACGTAACTAAAAGCAACCACTAAAAACAATGAGTTATAACTAATAAGCAAAGGAGATAAACCAAAATAATCTCAAGGCAGAAAAAAGGAAATAAAGAACAAAGAGAAAACAAACAGAAAGATGACATTTAAAACCACACAATTAATCACACTAAATGTAAATGTCAGTAGAGATTGTCATGTTTGGGGGTAGGAGGGAGAACAAGCCCAACTATATTGTGCCTACAAGAAATTTACCTAAAATATAAAGACACATATTGGCTTAAAAGTAAGTGTGTGTGGGGCCCTCCCTGGTGGCGCAGCGGGTTAAAGCACTGCACTGAGAAACTAAAGCCACTTCCGCATGAGTTCGATCCCCGCCTGCCCCGGAGGTGACCA
>NW_004567105.1:37986619-38016824 GCF_000260355.1 Condylura cristata
AAAAAAAAAGTATCCTCTCTGTCCACAAGAGAACAAAATTATAACTAACTGTGACAAGAAAAAATCATGAAATAACTAAAAAGTAAATACTCTAAATCTAACCCATAGGTCACAGAATGACTCAAAAATCAAGTACACCGAGTAGAAATTAAAACAAAATACATGAAAATTTATAGGATGTAATGAAGGTATTGTTTTATAGGAAACTAGTAACATTAAAACCAGTGGCATCAGAAGTAAAATTAAATCAAGAAAGATATAAAATCTAAAACTATCATTCTACAGATACTTGTTTCAAATCATCGCACTGTATAGTTAAAATATTTATAATATTATGTTTAAAGTTTAAGAAAAACCCATAAAACACTTTGACGATAACAAGAGAAAATACTGTTGACCAGAGGTTAACAAGCATTTCTTACATAAAAAATCAAAAGTGGGCTCTGCCTTGTGGCACATCAGGTTTAGACGCAGCATTGCAAGCAAGCAGCAGCCCCTTTAGTGTGAGTTCAATCCCTGCCCCAGAGGTGATCCAACATTGCCCGGCAGACCTCTCCTGACCCTTCCGCTGCTCCCCTCAGCGGTGTACTTCATCAGCTGGACTGTTTCTCCCCACTCTGTCTTTGATGAGTACTCTTACTGTACCTTCGCCTCTGGCCTATACCACAGTTCTGTATGCATAAATAAACAAATCTTAAAAAAAAAATCAAAAGCATGATACCTGGAAGGGGAAAAATTATCAAAATTAAAATTCCTTTTCTTCTCATTAAAAAGAAAAGGTTAAGCCAAAAAATGCAAAAATACATTTGCAAAGCAAGTATCTGGTAATACTAAGAATACATAAAGAACTCTCAAAATTGAATATAGAGAAAATAATAGTTCAGTAAGAAGCTACACAAACATGAATGAACACTTCACCAAAAATAATACATGAAATGCAATGTCTATCACAGAACTCATCTGTCACCAGGGAAGAACAAATTCTAACCACAATAAGGTAACACCACATGCCTACTAGGATATTTCAAAGACTGACCATCAGGTAGTGATAAAAATGGGGATCAAAATCATGTATACACTGTGGATGGAAATATGAAATTTTACCATTCATTGTGGAAAAGTTTGGCAGTGTCCTTAAAATTTAATACATTTACCACATTACCCAGCCATTTCACTCTTAGGGAAATTAAAGAGTAAATCCATTATAAGTTTTGTATGTAAATGTACACAGTGGCTTTATTTATAATAGTCCAAACCTGGAAATAACTCAATTGTGATATATTCATATAATAAAATGCTACCCAGAAATAAAACAATGAACTTTGATGCATGCAACAACATAAAAAGATCTCAAAATAATTTTGCTGAGTAAAAAATAAAAGAAAAAAAAAAAGCACAGATTGTATATAATATTACTTATAAAAATTTTTTTGAAAATGTGGCCCTCCCTGGTGGTGGAGCAAGTTAAAGTACAACACTAAGAAGCAAAAGCCACTTCAACATGAGTTCGATCTTCGACCCGGAGGTGACCCACACAGTGAAGCAGACTTGTCCTGTCTCGCCCACTGCTCCCCTCAGCAATGTACTTCGTCAATCGGCCTGTTCTGCTCCCCACTGTCTCTGGTGAAGCCTCTCATGGACCCTGCACTCTGGCTTGTACCCCAGTTCTGTATGCAGAAATAAATAACTCTTTAAAAAAAATTTTTTTTTAGAAAGTATTAGCCAACTTATTATTCTAAAAAGAATTAGAGCTTCCCTGGTGGCATAGGGGTTAAGTCTCACTTCACTGCTGTCACTGCTGTAGCCTGAGTTTGACCTCTGGCAAGGAGCTGACCCACATGTTTCAGCAGATCTTTCCTGTTTTGCCAGCATTTCCCCTCAGCAGTGGATTTTAGTAGATCTGCCTGTTTTGCTCTCTACTCTGTTTCTGGGGAATACTCTCACCCCGCTGTACCTCTTGCCCACATCCCAGTTCTTCTATGCATAAATAATTTTTAAAAAAAAAAATCAGTTTCAGGTGATAGTTGACAGGGAAGGATAAAGAAGGAGAAAAACATGTTCATTATCTTCACTCTGTAGATGACTTCACAGTATAAAAACCACATTGAATACTTAATACATGTTTGGTTTATTGTATAGCAATGATAATGGTTTTAGGAAAAACCTTATTGAGAAGAACATAAAAAAAAAACAATTAACAGTTTGTGATAAAACTGGCATATCACATTTGATAAAGCATGTATATGATCTGAGTAAAGAATTCACTAAGTTCAACAAAAAAACAATTAAATAATAGGCAGAAATTTTGAATAGATACTTCGGCCAACATATGAAGTAACAAACATAAAAAATGCTCAACACCACTTAGTCATTAAGGGAAATAGGAGTTAAAAGAAAAAGATATTGCTATACATCGTTTAGAATGGATAAATTCAGCAGGATGAGGGGTAGGTGGAACTCATATTGCTGGTGAGAATGCAAAATAGTTTATTCATTCTCAACAGTTTAACGTTCTTATACAATGAGCCCTCCCGGGTTAAAGCACAGCACTAAGAAGCTAAAGCCACTTCCGCATGAGTTCAATTCCCGCCTGCCCCAGAGGAGATCCACATAGCGAGGCAGACCTCTCCTGACCCGCCTGCTGCTCCCCTCAGTAGTGTACTTTGTTATTCTGCCTGTTCTGTTCCCCTCTCTGTCTCTGGTGAATCCTCTCACCCTCCACATCTCTGTCCCGTACCCCAGTTCCGTATGAATAAATATTTAATAAAAAAATAAAAAATATATATGCATATATATATATAGACCCAGTAATTTCCCTCATTGTTATTTGCCCAAATAAGTGAACACTTCTGCTCACACAAAAATTTATGAGGGGCCCTCCTTGGTGGTGAAGAGGGTTAAAGCGCAGAACTGCAAAGCTATCAGCAGCTACTTTGGCATGAATTTGATCACTTTGGCACAAATCTGACCCCAGGCAAGGGAAATGACCCACATGGCGCAGCAGACCTCTCCTGTTTCATCCGCTGCTCCCCTCAGCAGTGTACTTCATCAATCTCCCTGCTCTGTTCCCCACAGTCTCTGATGAATCTTCTCACAGTTCCTGAACCTGAGTGTACTCCAGTTCTGTATGCATAAATAAATCTTTTTTAAAAATTCATGAATAAATCTTTTTCTGAGAATATTTACAGTATTTTTAATCACCCTAAACAGGAAGCAACACAAAACCTCCCCCAAGTTGGAAATAAAGTACCTGCAGTATGTCCAAACAATAGAAGACTATTTAGTAATAAAAAGGGATGAATTACTGATATGGGCAATATGTAGGAATCTCAAATGCACTGGACTAAATAAAGGAAGTGAAACCAAAAAGATTACATATGGTTTGATTCTATAAATATGATAGTCTCCAAAAGGAAAATTAAAGGAGTATAAAGATGATTAGTGGTTGCAAGGACAAAAAATGGAATGTTGCATTACGCACAAAGGTTCAGAGCAATTTTGGAGATGATGGAAATATTTGGTATCTTCATACTGGTAAGAATTAATACCACTGTGTGTCAAAATTCACAGAGCAGTACACATTTTTTTTTAAAGATTTATTTATTTATTCATACAGAACTGGGTACAGGCCAGAGATGCGGAGGGTGAGAGGATTCACCAAGGACAGAGTGGGGAGCAGAACAGGCAGATGGATGAAGTACACTGCTGAGGGGAGCAGCGGGCGGGTTAGGAGAGGTCTGCCACGCTATATGGATCTCCTCCGGGGCAGGCGGGGATCGAACTCATGTAGAAGTGGCTTAGGCTTCTTAGTGCAGCACTTTAACCCGCTGCGCCACCAGGGAGGGCCCACAGTACACTTTTTTAAGAAGTTGAATTTTGGCCCTCTGTGGTGCACAATGGGTTAAGGTGCAACACTGCAAGCTAGCAGCAGCCACTTGAGTGCAAGTTCTATCCCCTGCCCCGAGGTGACCCACATTAAGGTGAACCACATTGCGCAGCAGATCTCTCTCTCCTGTTTCTCCCACTGGTCCCCTCAGCAGTGTACTTCATTGATCTGTCTGTTTTGCTCCCCATTCTGACTCTGGTGAATCCCCTTGCTGCCCCCACACCTCTGGCCTATACCCCAGTTCTGTATGCATAAATAAACACTCTTTAAAAAGTTGAATTTAATGTTTGCAAATTCTAATTTAAAAAACAGGAAAATGGTTTCACTGTTTAAATAATGTCAAGCAACAAAACAAAACAACACCATTTACATTAGTTAGCAATTCTCTTCATTTTTCTTCTTCATTTCATACAATCATTGTGTTGGATCCTACCAGTAAGTATAATCAGGAAGCACAAAGTGAATGGTAGACCTGAAGGTTTGTACCAAAAATAAATTTAAGTAGTTAAGCAAGCTGGTCTTTTAGATGAAATATTAGATAATAAGTGGTATAACTAAAACAGCCTTAAAAAGCTGGGACTATTCCTCAGGTTTCTTTTCCTAACAGTGCAAAACATACAAGCATACAACAGCTTTTCAAGGATCATTTTATAAATGCTAAATATCCTAAAAATGAAAAGATTCTGAATAGTTATCCCAATGTACCTTCAATGTACCAAAAAAAAGTCCATGAACTACATACAAAAAAGTGTCAAATTCTAATTCTCAGTATTCTCAATTGTAACAAACCCTAAGCTTCCTCCAATTGGCTCCCTCTTCCTTAGGATAAACATTTTATGACTTTATAGAATCTATTGTTGCTAAACCATTTGAATATAATTTTTGTCTAAAAGAATTAACTTTAATTCACAATTTTTACAAAGCTACTGGAGCAGTCATCCTGGTTTTTCCCCAACGTTGTATTCATAAAACAAAGCGTAAACAGCCAGAATATCACAAGCATTCAAAAAATAGTAACTATTACACTTACTATAATATAAATAGTAACTACAGACCACAGTACTTTAAAAGTTAATTATATTACTATCACAAGTGGTCTTCAAAATATTCCATAACCAAAACAGCACAATTTTATGCATGAGGAAACATGATTTGTTAAATACTTATTTATCTATTCCTATAACTACTACTCTAAGATACTCTGAGAACTTGAAAAAATTTAATAACCACTTACAGCCACTACTTAAAAAAGATAGATAAGGGTTTTTATCCCAGAAAGGTAAAGGACCAGCACCATCTGCTGGTTGTTAGCTCTTTCCTATGACTCATACTCTCCAGTTGATACTAAGGTGATATAAATATGCTGGATTTCAAAATTCAGTTCAACACTTGAGGACATGGTAGGGCATGAATCACAGAGCCTATGAAAGCTGGCACCCACAAATGGGGAGACTAAACTGCAGTGAAAAATATTAGCTGTATGCCCGTTTTATTAGTCTGGATTTAAGTAGTTATTGCCCATGTTTATCAGGAACTTAATGTAGGGAAACAGCAGAAATCAGATGCCTGTTAGAAGCATCCTACTGACATAAGCAGTTCCTGTAGAAAACTTACCTTAAGAGACAGGTGCACACATGTGGGGAAAATGCCAAGAATGGCTGAGATCAGAGTATGTCTACCTATTACTCTCTAAATTGATCAGCATCCCAGGAATACAAAAACAACAACAACCAAAAACAAAACAAAACAAAACAAAAAAACACCAATGGTGTGAGGGGAAGAATAAGGGTACATTTGAGAATCATGAAACAGGAGAGGAGACAAATACAAATGTTTTCTTTGTTAACCTAATCAAACAAATGGCAGAAGTAGTTGGAAAAAAGAATCTGAAAGTCACAAGTAGTCTTAGAAATGGGAAAATCTTAGAAGCATAAAGCAAAAATAAACAAAAAACCAAAACCCACCCAATTAAGAAAAAATTAAAATAGCAGCTGTAAAAATGCATGTAGTAAAGAACTTTAAAGTGGTCTGAAAAACATTGAAGTAAAGAACTTTAAAGTGGTCTGAATAACATAATACACAGAGCTGAGAAACAGTTCAGCAAATGTTAAGACTGAATCCAGAAAATGTCCCAAAGAGCATCAAAAAGGGACAAAACAAAAAAAAGTTCAAGTGACATGGAAAAAAATAACTTGTCAATATCAATTGGACAGGATTTCAATAAGTAAAGAAAAGAATTCAGGGGAAAATTTTTGAAAAAACAATCGGCAAGCATTCACAGAATTCTATAAATGAGATCTCAGATTGAATAATACAAGCATAAGAAAGAAAGCCAATACTTAAAACATATTACAGTGAAATTTAAGCCTTTTAAAGACTAAAGAAATTTATTTAAAAGCTTCCAAAGGAGGAGGGGTGGAGGAGACCACATACAAATGAACAAGATCAAATTGGTATTAGATTTCTCAAGAGCAACCAGGACAAGTGGACAATGAAACTTAACCCTGAAAATGCTGAAGGGGGAGTGGGAAATATAATACAATTTTATACTAAAGTAAATTATTATTTAAAAGCGAGCATTAAATAAAAGATATTCCAGACACGCAATATCTCAAACTTTACCACAAAAAGATTCCTTCGCAAAGAACTTTTGAATGCAATCTAGCAAGAAGAGAAACACATTCAGAATAACAAAACATGTGAAAATTACATTTTATGACTTGTTATCTGGGAAAAAAATATTTAATAAAAATACATACTTAAAACATCACATCAACCTAGGCCCACAAAACAGGATGGTAATAAGAGAGCATACTAAGGTTCCTAAATTTATTGGGTAGGGAAAGGATGGGGTATAGATATTAAAGTTAGATACTCAAAGGTGATGATTTACGATGGTGGACTTAAGCTCTCTGAACAATAATCACATTAAATATAAATGGGCTAAATTCTGAAGATATATTTATAAATTAAAGGTAAAACCAAGATTAAAAACAAAGAAAAATAAAGAGACAAAAATTGTACCTGAAAAATATGAATCCAAAGAAAGCCATGTTAACACCAAAGAACGGAAATTTAAGGACAAAAGGCAGTAAGAGGCAAAAAGGTACATTACATACTGGTGAAAAGAAATAATGAATGTGCATGCATGCACGCAAGGCTAAGGAACATAAAGTTAACAACTAAACATTCTTGTACAAAAACAATATATCAACTGGAAAAAGGAAAGTCTCTAATAAATAGCACTGAAAAACTGGACTGCAACATACAGAAGAATGAAACTAGACTATCACCTCACACCATATGCAGAAATCAACTCAAAAGTGGATAAAAGACTTGAATAAGCAACAAAAGCATATAACATATAGATGAAAACATAGGCAAAACACTCCACGATATAAACCTCAAAAATATCTTTGAGGATTCTTCTTTAAAAGCAAGGAAGAAAACAAAGAAGATGATGAACAGATGGGGCTACACCAAACTAAAAGCCTGCACAGCAAAAGAGACAATAATAAAAATGAAGAGACATCCTACTGAATGGGGAAAAAATTTTGCACATCATATAACTTGTAAGGCACCAGTATCAAAGATCTATGAAGAGCTTACAATAACAAAAACAAAGCAAACAATCCAATCAAAAAATGGGCAGAAAAACTAAAAAGATACTTCTCCAAAGAAGAAATGCAAATGCCAACAGGCATGTGAAAAAATGATCAACATACTAAAATAATTATCAGGGAAATGCAAATCAAAACAATGAGATACCACTTCACACCTGTGAGAATAGCCCACATTAAAAAAAAACTGGAAACAACAAATACTGGTGAGAATGTGGCACTAAAGGATCCCTCCTCTTAACACTACTGGTGGGACTGCAAATTGGCCCCGTCTCTATGGAAAGTTGTGTGAAGGATCCTTAGAACACTAAAAATGGAGCTACCATATGATCCAATAATTCCATTCCTAGGAATCCACCCAAAGAACACAAAAAACACTATTTTCAAAAGGAAGCCTGCACTCCTATGTTACTGCAGCACTATTTACAATTGCACTATTTACAAAGATATGGCAAGGAAATAACCCAAATGCTCTGTGTATTATGTTATTCAAACCCAAAATAGATGAATGGATCAAAAATCTGTGCTGTATTTACACAATGGAATACTACTTAGCACTCAAAAGATAAAATAGTGCCATTTGCAGCAACACAGATGGAGCTGAAAGGGATTATGTTAGATGAAATAAGTCAGAAGGAAAAAAAAATATTGGATGATCTCACTAATATGTGGAAAATAGAGAAACCAAAAAAAAGGTCAAGAAAGTCAAAACTATGAAACTGTCCATAGAATTGAGGCATATCGCAAGGAAGGAGAGTCAAAACAAGAAGGGAAGAACACAAGAGATTAAGGTTATGGTTCAAGGGTGGTATGCTGTAGGGAGAAATATGAGGACTACAGTAGTGTAGGAAAAAAAAATAGCTCTAACCCAAAGCTTTAAGTATGTTTTTGAAAATTCATGAAACAATAAAAAAGTACAAAGATTGAAAAATAATACCTTCAAAGTGTGGTAACAAGACATATCCAATATTACGAGAAACAATACATTCTTTATTTAATTTACAAAGAACATCCAAAAGAATCAACCACGTAACAGGTCACAAGAGTTTACACCTTCATACAAACCCCCCAAATGAACCACAAAAACTGTGTTTACAAGGAATCATGTAAGACTAAACAAATAAGATAACCAAAAGAGAACTTTAAAAATTCTTCCTTTAGGCCCTCCCTGGTGGCGCAGCGGGTTAAAGCACAGCACTGAGAATCTGAAGCCACTTTCGCATGAGTTCGATTCCCGCCTGCCGCCTGCCCTGGAGGAGACCACATGGCGAGCCAGACCTCTCCTGACCCGCCCACTGCTACCCTCAGCAGTGTATTTCATCGATCTGCCTGTTCTGCACCCACTCTGTCTCTGGTGAATCCTCTCACCCTCCGCATCTCTGGCCTGTACCCCAGTTCTGTATGAATAAATAAATAAATCTTTAAAAAAAAAAAAATTCTTCCTTTACCTAGAAGTTGACTTTGGGGATTAAGGAGAAATTTATGGTCTCCCAGATGGCACAGGGGTTAAGGTCTCAGCACTACCATGAATTCAATCCCCAGCCAGGGAGCTGACCCACATGGCTCAGCAGACCTCTCCTGTCTCACCCGCTGCTCCTCTTAGCAGTGCATTTCAGTAGATCTGCCTGTTATGTACCCAACTTCCTCTGTCCCAACCCCCCAACACATCTGGCCTACACCCCAGTTCTTGTATGCATAAATAAATAAAAATAAATTTTAAAAAATAAAGAGAAAATTCTAAGCATAATTCCTTTGCAGGATCACAAGGAAATATGTCAAAGACACATGAAACCCAGCTATGAACTTAGGAGAAACTTAAAGATTTATAAATATTTATCAGGAAATGTTTAAAGAAAAGCTTTAGAATAATATCAAATAAAACAGTATGTGTGAAAAAGTGTTAAACTGTAAAACTTTCAAATGTAGTTAAATGATTTTAAAACTTGTAAATTTAATTGTTTTATTTGGAACTCTATAAAAGTTACTACATAAGAAATATTTTGGTTATGTGCACATATATAGGAAATATGTGATCTATAAAAATTAATAGACGTATCTGAAAATACATTTTTCTCTACTTAAGATGTGTGCAACGATATCTTCATAATTTCAAAACTGTCTCACTGAATTTTGAAACAAGACTTAAAATCTACTAGATACATTGCCACTCAAGTGGACAATTACATCACTGAGTCATCATTTTTTCCTTTTGTGGAAAACTGTAATCAAAAGTGTGCATTTTAAGAAATGAGTACTTGATTTTACTTGGGTATTACATCTATTTTTGATTGCAGTTTGTAAATCAAGTATATGCATATCAAATCATTATCCTTCAGTGTGTTCCCATACATGCATATATATGTATCTGTGTATCACTAATTAAAGAACCTCAATATACACTCAGACATATTTGGGAACTGAATGCTTCATTTAACTCAATAAACTGTAAATTCCCACAGGTTACTTATTTATAGAAAACTAGAATATAATATACTTAATAGCTGAAGCTCTACCAGGCACAATCTACTTTATTATATAGTAACTCAGAAGGCACCTCAGCATTTGAAAAAGCAGCTCAGCATTATGAATATAATGCACATAATGTGTTTTCTCTTTTATTACAATAAAGGTATCAGCAAGACATGGCTGTATATACATTTTGGGGAATGTGTGGAAGTATCTTTATGGCTACTACAATGATCAATTTTATTTATTTTTTAAAAGATTTTTATTTATTTATGCCTACAGAACTGGGGTATAGGCCAAAGGTGCAGGGGCAATGAGAGACAAAGTGGGGAACAAAACAGGCAGATTGATGAATTACACTGCTAAGGGGAGCAGTGGCGGAGACAGGAGAGGTATGCTGCACCATGTAGATCACCTCAGAGATCGAACTTGCACTCAAGCAGCCTGTGCCAGCTTCACAGTGCTGTACTTTAACCCACTGTGTCACCAGAGAGGGCCAATGATCAATTTTTCTCTTAAAGATTGATTTATTTATGCATACAGAGCTGGGATATAGGCCAGAGGTACAGGGGTGGTAAGAGGATTCACTAGAGAGAGTGGGGAGCAGAATGGGCAAGACAGGAGAGAGTCTGCCCTGCCATGTGGATCACCTCCGGGGTAGGATATTGAACTTGCACCAAAGTGGCCGCGGCCAGCTTCGTAGTGCTGCACTTTAACCCACTGCACCACCAGAGAGGGCCCCAATGATGAATTTTAATGACTTCTGTGAAAGTTTCAAAACTGTACTCTTCCCAGTCTTCCTTACATGGTGAAGTTCTGACCAATGGGATATGAATGGAAGAAGCCCTTTGGGGAGAAAAGGTTGCTTTCTTTTTGCTCTGCCCTGCTGGCTAGAGTAAGAATGATGGTGGCAGATACAAGAGCACTGACTACATAGTGTAGAAGACAGGAAAGAACAGGCTGAAATGACTCCTTCAGAGTTCCATAATCAGTCTTGGGGTACTTATGTTTGGACTCTTTTGTGAAAGAGAAACTGGGTTATGCTTAAGTCACAGTTACTTTAATGTTTTCTAGAAGCAATGAAACCAGTATCCTAATACTTTGGAACACTACTTGTTCATTATATTTGTAACAAGAGTAATATTAGCAAGTCTAAGAAGCTGGAATTAATTTACCCTGAAGTATCCACAATATTTGTTTTCCATGCTTAGTAATTTCTTAGTATATGCTTAATTATTTCTTTTACACTATCTCAAGAAATGTGTATTATGTCATGATAGTATAAATTTCCTGTCTATTTCAATTCCAGACATAAAACTTGTGTTGCCTTGAAGGATTACTTTATCAAAAGAAATATAATTCCTCATAAGGAGCTGGTAAATGACAACTGACTATTGTGATCTTTGTGTATTCACTTAAAGGACTATGTTAGACATGGCAGAGTAAATGTATTTCTATTGCACGTTCTTATTAATGACTAACTGAAACAACAACCCTAGCCATTCATGTTCAAGGATATAAGATAACCCAACAGCTCATATCTCTAACAGAAATGCTTTTTCAAATTCTGCTCAGGTGACAAAAGTAGGGAGAATTTGAAATGAAGTGTTAAAGCTTAACCCTAACAAGTCTCCACATAAAGTACTTGCTACTTCATTTATCAGGGTTCATAGCCTTTAGTCTTTACCTCAGGACACTCTAGTATATCAGGACACTCTCAGTATATCTAACTGCATCTAAAATCAAAACCATTAGAAGTTGGCGTCTCTCTCTTTTTTTTTTCCAGTCAAACTGTCTATGATCAATCACCTTACCCATGCATCCCAGAACTGGGAGGACAACGAGGACAACTGTCTTTCACATTTATCTTAGTAAGTTAAGCATTTTTAAAGACTATCCCTGCTGGATCTATTATTTCATCTAGCAAGATTTTTGCTGACAGAGTCATTTGACTGTTCACAATATTTGAGTAGATATGCATGCTGGGAGCTTTTGAGGTCAAGAGTGGGAAGAGATGAGACAATCTGTGTTCAAACAGGTCTGGAAAATTCCATAGACTGTCATAAAACATATTATAAACATATTAGTTTGGGGAAGTGTTAGAGAAAAGAGCTATGCTTAACTTTTATAACAAATTCCCCAGTTGTATTTAAGTTAGAACATTTTTTTTCACAACCCACCTAATTAACAGCTTGAGAATGTTGGCCCTACGGATCTTTGGGAAGCACACCAATCCTAAACCATTCATCCCAAATCCTGCAATGAAAGAAAACTCAATATTTCATTAGGAGGTTTAAACACCTTGTCTCCTAATAATGATGGGTGACCTTTTCTCTTTTACTCAGGATGCAGTTTGGAAGGTTTCATCCTTCCTATTGGCAACAAAGACAATACTCTCAAATTTGCTTAGATACCATGGAGAGAGCCCCATATTTTGTCCACTTTACAATTTCCTCCATCCTTAACAGACAAAAACAAATGCGTGCTTTAGGTATTATAGGGAAGGAAGCATAGGAAACACTAACTTCACTCTAAATGCTGGATTATCTCCATTTTAGAATTCCTGCCTTCTCTTTTTTATAATCAGAATGGTAAAAAATTACATATTTCTTAATATATAAAGAGGAGTTAGGCTGTAGGCAATTTTTACTAACCCTAACATTTATGGTCACTATTTAAAAATCACTTACAAATGAAGAAAATATAGAAATATCCAAGCCAAGTCATAACTGTTTAATGTCAAATAAGATTCCAGGTACTGTAAAAGTTCTTTCAGGAAAATACTCTTCTAAGATATGACCCTATGCATATTTTACCAGGCCACATCCCTCATTCCCTTTCCAAAAGAATCCCTTTTCCTTAATCACATATTGTAGTCATATATATGTGTGTACAGGAATACCCAAGATTAAAAAGGATTCCAGAGAACTCTAGATACATAAAATATATGTGTTTATCTTCAGTGCAGCCTGTTTTTCAACAGCATGTTATACTCCTGCCAACTAGACCCTCTCCTACTTGGCTTTAGATATGTAAAAAAGTTCCTGAATGATTTGAGCTAATAAGCAGAAGTGCTAAGCTACAGAACTTAAGAAAGAGAACTTAAAGATGAAGTTGTAAAAATTCCTTCCAGCATAAAGACAGAAGGTAAATTAAATAATCTACATAAAGTTCAAAATTTTACATTGTTATAATTTAATGACAGTGGACCTACACTCAAATACAGTAAGCCAACAGCTGATTTATAAAATTTGGCAGCAAATGAAATTCACTATGAACCTGCTTTTCTGTAAATTGACAAGTCTAATAAGAACTGATGTTTATAACAATAATCCTAAAGATACCAAAAGATTCTGAAATACATTCTGAATATGACTTCTTTGTCTATTATTCTTTAAGAAGAAATAATTCACATTTATTTGAATATTCCATAAAAATAATACTCTGATCTAACCAGGCAGGTATGTTTGCTATTCTGACCACTACTTCTTCCTATCACAAATCCACGCCAATATAAGGTTAATGTTCCCCAAATATCATTTTCATCAACTGTTCTGCTAAAAAAAAAAAAAGTAAACAAATTTCACATCTTGTTGATATACAAAAATAATAATAACAACTGATTTTTTGTTTGAATTTAATCAGTCATCTGCTGGCAAGTTCAAGGTGTCCACTTAACCAAAAGCCCCACTTTATCCTTAAACCAAAGTACTATTTTCTTCTCTTACTTCCAATGACCCTTTCAAGTACACATTCATTAACTCTGCTAACCACACATAACATGAATAAGCACTGTGTTATGATGATGGGGTCAGACAAAACTAAGTCCCTAATTCTTCGTGCAGCAGGGAGACAAATATTAAAAAAGCTGTCATGGCATAAGCAGAAGAAGAAAGAAAGGGATATAATCTTAAGGAAGGATCACTTCAAGCTGCTTAGGGAGATCAGAGGAGGCTTTTTAGAGAAGGTGACATTTATGCTAAATTTCAAAGACGGGGAAGAGTCAGGCAATAAAGAAGGGAAAGGATATCCAGGCAGAGAAAAGAGCACACGCAAACTTGGCATGTTTGGAAAACTATAAATAGATCAGCATGGCCGGAGTTCAGAGTACATTAACTAAGTCTATCAACCCTTCCTGACTGCCCATTCACCCAGCCTTGAAACAAGTGAAAAAAACATAGCATCTGTCTTCAAAGAATGTGCAAGGGTATACGCCAACTGATTGGCACAATTAATTCAAACAAACAAGCAATAATGAGCACTTATTAAGAACCAGATACTGTGTTGGGTACCCAAGGCAGAGAAATAAAAGAGCATAGTTCCTCTCTCAAGGAACTACCGTTTTAGCAGGAGAAAAAGAGGGCCATCTTATGACAGATATTTAAAGGCTCAAAACCAATCCAGGAAAAAAAAGCTTGCTATCCTTTGATAATCAGAAAAAGTTTATAATAATTCAGAAAGTATAAAGCTTGACCCCTGCTAAATTCTCAGTTAAATATCAGGGTAGGTATCTGATATTTTCAAATTTTAGATACTTTAGGAAATGTGGCTACTTTACTACCTAAAGAGCTATGAACCTTACTGGTATAAACCACTATAATTTTTCACGTGCATTATTTTATTAGCCTGCAAACATGTCTCCTTTCTTCTGCCCTTGCTTGTAACCCTCCTCCACCAACTATACATACATACATACATACTTATATTATGTATCAAAGCACTCTGAGATCCAGATACAGCACTTCACTGCTCAAAATCTTTCCAATGGCAAAGGCCTTATACAGACCAACTCTCTCTGATCAAATCATTTCCAGTCTCTACTCTTTGTTAACTCTAGTTGCAAGGGCTTTCTTACTACTTCTTGAACACACCAGGCATGCTCCATTGCTTTGTTCACTTTTATCCCAGATAGCCAGCCACCTGGTGTGTTCTTTCATCTCCTTTGGATATTTACTCAAACGTCACCTTAGGTACTATCTGCTTTATTCACCCTCTTGCACTTATTATTTAATGCATTGTTCACTACTCTGTCTCCTTTCCTTAGCTCCAGAGAGTAAAGATTTTTTGTTGTTGTTTTCATCAGTGATATATGTCCAGTGCATAGCATAGTATCTGGCAAATGACAGATGTTCAATCATTACCTCAATGAACGAATATAAAGCAGTATTCTGCAGAGTGGTTAAAAATGTGGTCTCTGCAAAACTTGCAAGCTGACCATAGATCTGAGGCATACAGCAAGAGAGGGGGAGGAGGAGGAGTCAAAACAGGAGAGAGGAACTCAAGGGACTATCGTGATGGTTCACAGGTGCGATGGTGGTGGGAGAACTATGGTGACTAAACATAAAGGAAGAACAATGATGCAAGCAAATAAAGCATAAAAAAAAAAAAGTGGTCTCTGGAGGCAGAAATATGGATAACATTCCAGCTCTATCACTTTATAGTTGTGCACCTTGTACGAATTACTTAACCTCTCTGAATCTTAGTTTCCTCATCTCTAAAATGACAATGATGGTATCAAATTTATAGAACGGCTTTGAAGATTAGAATAATGTAAGCTGAGCAGTGTCTGACAAACCATAAATACTTAGTAAATGCTAGTTACAACAAAGGTGATGGTAATAAACATTCCTGACTCAAAACTTCCAATGAGTTATTACATCATTTTCTGCATCCATTTTTACTAAAAAAATAGTAGTTACTCTGCAAAATTCTTGGACTTTTACATGACAATTTGAAAGAAAATCAGTACTATTCTGAGTCAACTAGTGTCCTACTTTGTTGTAGCTTGCAAAGAAAGACAGTAGTGTTTATTTTGCTGAAGAGTGACGTGGACATTAACAAAAATGTCGCATTTATCACAACGTTAATTTATTATTTTACCACTGGAGATGACCCTCAGTGTTTATTTCCTAAAACCACACACAAAAAAATGTTAAATTAAAGGCGACCTCAACTGAATCCTGTATTACCAATTCTCTATCTTTTCAGTTCTTTCACAAATTCCCAAATTAGAGTTCATATCTGCCAAGAAGCCCTCCATACCCACCTGAGTTAATAAACTCTACCCAGTAGCAGGGAACACACGCAGCTCAACTACACTGCATCAGATGCTGAGTTAGGGGCTTTGAGAGAGACATAAATGTACAAAAAAGTGCTTAAGTCTAAGACTGGTAGTAATAACAGCAATTAGAATCCACCAAGTTAAACCTAATCCTAATGTTACTACTTATTAGTAAGGGCACTAAAAAGCTTTATTACTGATCTATAAAACAGGACAATATCTTACAGAGTTGTAAATACACAGTGAGATAAATATTTGTGGGACTATTTTATGAACGGTATTGAGGACACAAGTTGTTTACAAAAGAAATGTTGAAGGACTTTTAAAATAAAAGTCAAGATCCCCAAACTACCTCAAATTATTTTCATCTTTTGCTTATTCTATTCAAATTCTTGCCATTGTGTACTTTTTTCTAGCACCAGTTGGCCCACATTCAAATCCGAGCTCCTGAATTTACTAAAGTGAGACTTCGGGCAAGATTAAGGATAATAACAACAGTAACTATGATGAAGAAGAAATGAGTTATCCAAACAGCTTAGTACAGGGTTTGGAGCATGGCAGATTGAATGTGACCTAAAACAAGTACAAACTTTATATTCTGCTTTTTAAAAAGCTTAAGACCATGCTATAAACCAAAAGCACACTATTATCTAAGTATCAAATGAAAGATTTCCTTTTTTAAGGACTCTACACTGATTTTTAAACATAAATCTCCCCACCATTCCTTTGTCTGGATATTTACAACATATAATAGAATCCATCTATTGCTTCATGCTTCCAGTAGAGGTCTCTAGCTAAAAAACAATGTAGCAGACTGAATACTTTAAATTAACATCCTGTCTATTTAAAAATATAATTAGTGGTCAGCTTTATCAATTAAATTTTTTCAAGTAAAATTTCTAATATAAGGAATATCTAAATTAAAATTCAATTTCCCCAGTGATTGTTATATTCTGCTACAGGCATTCTAATACTACTAAATCTGTCTTAAAAACATAATCCTGTGAACAAGAAGGGGAGGAGATGAGATTGTTGGATATATGTGATAAAGTAAGAGCAGATAGACATTACGGTACTGACCCGCTGATGGTATAAGTCAGAGAACCATCTTAAGGCAAAAGGAAAGGTTCATGCTTTATGGTAGCCAAGATATTTCTGACAACCACCCACATTTATTCCTTTTAAATAAAAAAAAAGTGGCTATAGTATAAGACAACTCTGAATTGGCTTCTACTTGCCCCTCCCATCCCTCAGTAGCTGTAATATTAGGGAAGTCATCATCCTTATGCAGGCCTACCAGAAGAAAAGTCCTTATTTTTAGTCGACCAAAAAGCATAGGGCAGGACATCATCTCCAAATTTTATCCAGTTCTAAAAATTATTATGAACCGATATTCAATAGTCACATTCAGTTGCTGCTAAGAGATCTTTTAAAATTTCAGACTTTGTAAGCTATGCTATGATGTCTCCATAAAATATTAAATTTGAATATAACATCTAATGTCTACTTCAACCAGGGCGCTTAAGTGTTCAGATTTAGTAAATATGTGTAAGATTTGATATACAAGAACTAAGAAATTACCAAGCAACTTGCTTAAAGCTACTAGTGTAGCATGCACACGCGTGTGCACACACACACTTGCGCGCACACACACATGTACACATACACATACTTAAACTAATCCATAGTTAATAGAAGGGGGAAAAAGGGCGTAAAGAAGTGATGTCCTAAGAAACACAACTAGCCAGACTTAAATGTTCAAATTATACCTAATTCTAAGGAACAAATAACTGATATAAAAACATAATGCATTTAAAATTTAGTGATGATAGGTTTAAATGGATTTACCAAACAAGAATATTAAGATTTCTGATTATAACTAAAGTGTGGATTGTTTCTCACCTCCACAGTGTGCATTAATGTATAAAACAATTACTTCTCACCTTAAGAATATAAAAATCAAAATAAGTTCAAATCATGATTAGTCTTAATACAAAACTCAAACAAGTAATTAAAGTGTTTTGTTTTACTATAACAAATAAACAATGGCCAGCAAGAAATGAAGCAGTAAAGGATTAGTGGATAGAAAAGAAAAGGTAATTTTCTTCCAGAGTTATCATTTATCATTTCAAATGCTTTTAATATGTTACATTACTACAGCACAAAAACATCTGCATTTAAATGTAAACCATACAATGAGATTTAAGATTTTTAATATTATGTATTAGCACACCTTTTGAGTACAATTAATAATTAGATTTTAAAAACTAAAACCAAATTATCACATAAAAAACATGCTGGCTATCACTAACAAACTTTCAAGTCTAAGAATGTTTGTCATTCAATAAAAAACTAAAGCTACAGAAAGACTCTATAAGAAAAAGAGCTAAAGACTGTATAAAGACAGTATCTTATTACTCACTGAGGAAATACTAGAAACATCAAACTAAGGTTACATAAGTATCAGAAAAAGATGCCTTGTTCTTCCCAGCAACTTAAAGTGGCCAATACAGGGCTCTCCCTGGTGGTACAACCAGTTAAAGCACAGCACTATGAAGCTATCACAGCCCCTGCAGCAAGAGTTTGATCCCTGGCTAGGGGGATGATATACAAGGTGTGGCAGACCTCTCCACACCTGACCTGCCCACTGCTTCCCTCAGCAGTGTATTTCAGTCAATCTTCCTGTTCTGCTACCCACTCTGTTTCTGGTGAATACTCTCAACTCTCCCTCCCCCCTCACTTCTGGTCAGTACCCCCAGTTCTATATGTATAAAGAAATCTTTCTAAAAAATAAAGTGGCCAGTCCAATTAAACAAAAGAAAATAATTAAAAGCAAAATATTTAGAAAAAAATGTAAAACTACCCCTAATTGTAAATGACATGCTAGTGTGTCTTAAAAAACGTTTCTTTTTAATCAGTGATAAAACTAATGCAAAGAGTAAAATAATTGAGTAAGGCAGGTTATAATATAAAAATCAATAATCTTTATATAAATAAATGATAACCAATTAGAAGATATAATGGAAGAGAAAACCGCATTTACAATAGCAACATAAAGATAATGTACTTAAGAATAAAGAAATTTTCAAAACCTATAAAAGGAAAGTCTTAGACTCTTGAATAACATGAAAGGACTTGAATAGAAAGACGTTCATTGTCCTTTGATAGGTCAACTTGATTATCATCATCTCCGTTGTCCTGGGGGAATTTATAAATGTAAAGCAATCTCCACCAAAAACCAATCAAGCATTTTTCTAGAACTAAAACAGATACTACAGTTCATGTTGAGAGACAATCATACAAGCATACCCCAGAAAACCTGGTAGGAAAAGAACAATGACAGGTAAGTGATGCTACCAACTATTAAAACATACAATAATAAAGCCTCCACAATTAAAATACAGTGAGATAACATTTATTAATACCTCCCCCCCAAAAAAGCTCAATAACACCAGACAGGGGTCTTAGATATCAGAGCACTTTTGTACACTGCTGGTGGGAAAGAGTAAAACAAGTCTTTCCTGCAAAGGGAATTAAGCACTATATAACAAATATATGCATTTATTCCAAATTATCACGATGTAAAGAATGGTTGGATAAAGTATTCATACAATGGAATACTATCCATTTGTATAAAAATTGGGTTTTATGACTTTATATGAAAGTAAAAAGGGCAAAAATTTAAAAAAAGAGTAAATTCTTTATTTTAAGAAGGGGAACTAAAAATGCACGTTATGCATCTCCTTATTTTTGCAAAAAGAAACACAGAAAGGATAACCAGAAACTAAGAAACTGATTATCAACAAAGCATGGGTGGGAATGGGACAGGTAAGGGAAGAAGGTATGTATTCTTTAGTTTTGATTTCAGAATGTTAGTCTTTGTACAGTTATAAATAAAATTAAAGAACTAAGGATGTCTGAAACACAAAACTGAATACAAATGGAAAGTATTTTAAAGTAGTCTAAAGGGATAAAAATACCAAGAAAAAAATTCAATTATTGAGAATATAGCTTCAGTCTGAACACAAAAAGAACTGCAAATAATAAACTTATCTCTACTTGGGAGACATAATCATTTATAGTGTCATAAGTATTAGTAATTCTGAGAATTATTTCCAATATAGATAGTAAAGGGAGATAAACAGAATGGAAGAAGTTAAGAAGAAACCTGTGCAGGCTGTAAATAGAAGTAACAATTATAGCCTTATGCTTTTCAAAATATGTGTATAATTGTACTTAAAATAATAATTTCTAGCTCTGTTCTTTAAATGCCTTAGAAGAAAAGAAAACCCAACTAACAACAAACAGTCGTACTAACCAGATTTTGGGTTCTAAGTACCATTACACAGTAAAGGGGACCAAGACTTTTGCGAAAATAGGTGATGCCAGAGTGGACCCTGAAAGATCTTATTTTGCCAAAAAGCAAGGAAAACTCAAAAATTATGAGAACATGTTAAAAAGACACAGGGGCCAACTTGAAAGGGTTCCTACTGGCCAAAATGAAGCAGCAAAAATCCAGCAACAATGTTATCTTATAAATCATCTGAAAATGTTTTCCTTATTGCAGACTGCCAACTAATAAATGTAAAAGGAATGACAGTTAGAAAATAAGCACAATACAGCCTCCATAATAACTGACTCAGGCCAAGAATTATCCATGGATTTTAAAAGTATTGGTTAAAAATTTGATGGTGAATAAGATATTTAAGGCCTCACAATGTGTACCCACAGGTGACTTATTAATTACAAAAGAAAAAATGGAGAAACCAAGAAACCACCTTCACAAAGAGAACATCAATGTTAATGGGACAAAGTGAAATCACCTGCCTCTTGCCAAAAATTCCTAACCTAAATCCAACCCTGACAAATAAAACAAATCCAGATTTTATAAAATAGTAGGTTGATACCATTCGAAACTGAGTTATCATAGCTACATGTAATAATACAAGAGCATGGGTGGTATGGGGTGTGGACTATGCTTCAAAAGGCATCATTGGGACAAGTAGAAAACTTTGCATAATGTCTTTATATTAAATAATAAAATTGTTTTCACATTAAATTTTCTGAATTTGATAAGCTTACTTTTGCTACTAAGAATGCTTTTATTCTTATAGTCAGAAGTAAAGGCCATTAGATCTGTTGAATCAAATGATTCAACAGTAGTAATAACTGTTATATATCTGTGGTCACATACAAAGAGAAAATTATCAAGCAAATATGGCAAAATGGCAATAATTGGCTGACATAAATAAGGTGTAAGCAAAAGTTCACATGCAGGCAGCAAAAAAAAAAAATTATTAACAAACAAAGACACAAGGCAAAGAAAGAAAATAACAGGCTCTGTTTCCCTCTCAAATTTTTTTGCTACTAGATTGAGTTAATACATTATAATGCAGAGCTACCTGGAAAAACTACTTAGAAAATCATCGTAAGTTTTGACTTTTTAATGCTATAAATTAAAAAGATTATACCAAACCATTTAAGCATTGTTAACCTATAACTGGTGAGAACATTTGGAAACACGGTCTGTTAGGGTACCAGCTAATGTTGATGAAGTTCTAAGTGGTCTGTCTGGAGCTTCAGTACAGTGAAATTTCACTTAATCTATGACATATTATAGGAAATTCGATAAACCTGAACATTATTACTGACAAATTTAATTCAGCCCTATCTCAAAGTACAACTTAGTAGTATTGCATAGGGCTTTAATGGTTGGTCTCTTCTTTCCTATTTTAAGAGTTCTCACTGAGTTCATGTATGATTTATTAAGTTTATTTCTTTAAAATTAACCAATGGGCTATGAGAGGGACAAAATATAATCTTATCTGATCTGAAACACCTGAAAGATGTGAATAATATGTAACAACTTTTGCACACAGAAATTACTGAATGCTGAAAGAATTTACCAAGTGTGTTAGTAAGAACTCAAAAAAAGACAATCATAAATAGTTATCATATTTCACAGGAAGCTGCATATTCAAGCAAACAGATTCTTATACAACTATTGACACCCCCCTTCATAAAAATCAACATTTTAGTATGGTGCCATAATATGGTAAAGGAAAAAGTAAGGAAAAAAATATATATATGTATTTTCAGAACGTGGATTACAGTTTATGATACCTGACAACTGTGAGTAAAGAGGAGTATGTATAAGACAATGTTGTGTAAAACACTTATAAAGCAGGCCTACCACCAGGAAGGGATGGAAAACTTTTCCTAAATGACAATTACGGCTGGCATTTAAGTTTGAAAATCTGATCTATAACCAATAGGCTACCACCTACCTTAAAAAAAATAGAGCCCATATGCACAAAAGTCTGAATGGTGTAAAGAAATTTTTTCTAAGTGTTATTTTATCTGAGGTTAAATAGCAGCAATTACTTTTGAAATCTGAAATAAAAACAAAATCTCACATAGGAAAATGTTGGAAAGTGGAGATAAATTCATTAAACAAAACAAGCTACTGTGAGTTCCATTATTTTTAGAGGCATTTATACAATATAAGGTTAATTCCCCTAAGCAGGGAGAGACAACAAAATTCTGAGAGAAAAATCCTTCAGTAAATTCAATAAAACAATACCCTGTTTGAGAAGAATATTATAAAGTCTGGTATATATTTTTAAAAATATAGACATTAATGGAAGCTTGGTTTAATTAATTTTTTTAATCCAAATACAGTCTGGTAAATTCCAACTGGTAGTACATTTACTCCCTCCACCCCCCTTTTTTCTGTAACTGAAGCAAAGCCCTTGTTATCTTCCCCAGAGTCCAGAGGCAAAGTATAGGGCGTGTACAGGCCCTGCTCAAAGATGACAGGTGCAGCTTGAGCGAGTGCCCCTAGACCAGATGTCACCTAAAGGTCTGTTATGGATGCAGCCATGGCCAACATGTTGATGCCAAGTTAAATCAGTTATCTCAGCAGCTAAATTGGTTTCATTACAATACTTACATCAGCTGTTCTCAAAGGTCATACTTAGGCATCACCTGGGGCACACTTTTAAATTACTAATACCTAAAACCAATGATCACCCTCACCTCAGTAGTACTAAAGTGGGACAACTGAATAGTGCATGCCTCATGATTTGATGAAACACACAGCACTACCCATTAAGTGTGACTAAAACACTGAGCTTGAATGTATCAACCTTTTAGATCTAATCATTCTCAGGAAATACAGGAGAGGAACTGACAATTAACTAAATTCAGAAATTAAGATATTCTGAAGTGTCTTAAAATAGTGATACCACTATTGTAGCAAAGCAATGGCTCAGTAGGAAAGAGAAAAGGGAAGTGTTAAGAGACTAATTAGATAACATATCTCAAACAACAAATTTTTCCTGGGAGCCCAAAACAAAATGCCCTTGCAGTAAGCCCCTGTAGTAGACGCTGCACCATGGCTTAGATACTAACATAACTGGAATCTGTCATCTGAGGCAACAATTCAGAATGTGATTCCTCAATATCACCAAGAGAATTCAGTTCCAGCAGTAGGTCATCTACAATGTGCGTAGTCAAAAGTGTATATATGTGTGTGCATCTGCGCTCTCGTGTGTATACATACATTTATATATGTGTTGTAGAAATGCATTAACTTCCAACTCACAACATTATGAGTGTGCAAAAAGTGTCTAAGCAAAGTGAAATTTCTTCATGTTTTGAAACAGAAAAACGTGCTAGGCTCTGGTTTAATAATACATTCTTGAAAAGCTTATTGATATTCACAGATAATCCAAATGCTACAAAGTGACAATTTTCTCTAAACCATCTCTTATTTTAGCTCCCCCCCCCAAGTTTTTTCACTAAGTGAATATATTAGTATATTTTATGATAGGTAACCAACCCCTATCAGTCAGCATATATGCATTTTTTTTGCATATATAAAACATACTTGAGAAAATATCTGAAAAAACTACCTGCTTCTTTCCTTGGCTCTACCATGAATAACCCATGTTATTTACATCTATTTAAATTCAAATGCCAATACTTTTGCCTTTCATAGAAAATAAAACTTTTTTGCTTTGGTGGGGGGAGTTGCTGGAGCTAGTAGTTGAAATAAAAACCTGTGTTAACAGATGGTTTCACTATAGCCGGGATATAATGGACCAGGTGAGAAAATAATAATAATAATAATAATGAACAGCTATATACCAGAGACATTTTATGGGGGTGGAGTGGGGAATGGAATCAAAAACAGTGGGGGGAGGGAAATACACTGAACTATGGTGATGGCACATGGGTGATATAGTGATGGGAAACCCAAGGGGATTACAACTGAGATGGATAAATGCACAAAATGATGTAAAAATAAACTATTGTATTATTTTTTAAAAATCTGTTAAAACAAAACAAAAAATTAATTATAAATTGTTTTTTTGTAAAGAATATCATACCAATAGATGAACAACTGCCTGAGCTTTTGAAAGTCTCTATAATATGTATTTTTTGGTTTTTGTAGTATTACGAGTTTAAACAGTAAGAAATCATTGTTACGCATCTAAAAGGGCATCTTTCCCCATTCTGGACCACCTAATGCCAAGTTTTCTTCCTCTACTTGAACAGCAATATTTCTTTACCTTCCATTCCCTGGCAATGAACACATTAGTTTTTCCATTCCCCTAATCAAACAACTACTTAACAAATACTACCAATATAAGTTTGCACAGTTATTGTAAAGGTATACAAATAGGGCCACAAAAACATTCTAAACATTTATATCTCGATAAACATACATATAATTACCTCTCATTTATTCTTTTCCATATTTTAAAAACTTTCCTCCTCAGTTCTATTATCCCCGTTTCTCAAGCTGTGCTCCCTAGAACTCAGTACATATTCCTCAAATATGGGGTTTTTTTATACCACTTACTATGAGTGAGTTAAGAAAATAAATAACGTTGCCCCAACTTTTCTGGACATCCACAAAGCACATCAAGATCTAAGTCTCTAAGATGTACTACAAAACAGCAACCCAAATTTAGCTTTATTACTCAAATCACTTCGCCTTTTTTCAAGGAAATACTAATCTTTCCAGAAAGTAAGTCTTTTATATAGCACAAATTGGAGATTCTATTTTAATTAATCCTAAAAACCAAAGAGTGTGGTAGTGATAATAGCTGATCAAAGAATCAGAAAAGAAACAGAATTCTCCCACCTTCCCCCAACATCCTTTAAATTCCCAATACAGCAAACCCCAACAAACTTTAGTAGGGTCTTCACCACTCTGGAAAAAGCCCAATAAGCAACCTTCATCAAATAATAATAAAATACTCTTGAATACTTAAAAATAAGCACTGAGTACTTGCTCACTGACAAATCCACATCAATTCCAATGAATTAAGATCTGTTTCCTTTTTTTTTCAACTTCTAATACCATTCAGGTCAGGAATGTAAAAGACCCACAGTACTGACACACTGACTCAACAACAGAGATGAGAAAGGATTATGAGTGCACTTATTTAAAAACAAATACTTTTGGTTAATAGTTTAGGCAGAAAGTGTAAATGCCAAAACAGCATATAAGTATTTTTGGGAATTATAGTAAAATCCTTAGTTTGCATATTCAGTGAAATTTGTGTCTTCAGTAGTCTATCTTAGAAGCTTATACTTTGATCAGACATTCAACTTTTTCTACTTTCTTTTACTCCTTTCAACAAGTCCGCATGCCCCTTTAAATGTAACAGACTCTGAAGACATCAACATTAATTTTAAAATGCATATATGAATAATTAATTCAGATACAATTGGTTCTTCCAGTCTCCATATTATTTTTATTTTTCTTTCTTGAATAAGGAAGTAATTTCTCTATCAGTTCTGTTTAGTAATTCACAAACTCAATGTGTCACTTTATGTACTTATTACCAAGTTTGAAGCATTCTTTAATGTAGCCTAAGGAGAGTCAGCAAATACTTGATCTTAAAAAAGGTGACCCACATGATGAACACTAACTACTAAACACATGAGTATATTTATTGTATATAAACTATTGATCTAATTTAAAGGACCCACAAAAAAAAACAATGAAAAATCTGATAATTTACCATCATAAATTTCACAATGCAAATGAAAATTCACTATGCTGGATGCAACTCTATTCTTAAGTTTCCAATGATTTTAAAGGTGGCTGCATATAAAAAAAATTACTATTGTAAGAAAACCATAAATTGTAAATTTCTGTATATAATATATTTTTAGAAATTTCAACTCCTTCCCTCAAAATAATATAAACTTCAAGTTAACCTTGACTGTAGTTGTATTATTGGTATTAGTGAGCAAAATCAGAATTCTTCAATAACTAAGCACTTGAAATACTGACCCATTTCTTCATATCAAGCTTTCAAATTCTTAGCAGAAACAAGTAGTAAACTGCCAGTGTTACCACCAAAATAGGGAAAAATAAAAAGTTCACTGAGTAAATATGCAACACATTGAGTACAGACCTACTTGGGCAAAAATTTAGGCCATGTGAATTTTCAATTATATTTTAATTTCTTAAAATTATTTATGACTAACAAACTGAATTCATAATAGACTAATTAAATGACTAAACACATGCGCTGAACACAACTTTTTTTGTCCCATTTATAAATGCCCCCTAAAGCCCTTTTTTTTACCACTTTAATTTCTCCATCTACAAAATGCAGGGAATTATACCTTATCCTTCTGCACTTAACAATATTCTAATAGTAAACATTTGTGGAACATACTGACATGTACATGTCAAGAAAGGAACTATAAGAAAACAGAATGCAGATATCACAGGTAACGAATATCCTATTTTTAACTATAGCACATTTACATGTTATCAGTAGGGACTTACATTTGCCAACATTAAAAAACAAATAATCAACTGCATTTTTTATTTCAGAATAAGAAGTTTTTGTAGAGAAATCTACAACTGTCTGATAAAATCAAACTTCTGGCAAACAATTACACTCAAGTCTCTATTTAATGACTGTATGTCTGAATCAAAATGAACACAAAAATGTTGGAATATATATAGTCAAGATATTAGTTTGCTTTTCTTTAACTATCTGTTATATGAAAACATAAAATTTGCTAACAGTCATCCATCCAATTAATAATAAAATTACAGAGGAATGTCAGCAAATCTATACTTGCAGAGTAAATGAAAACTAACACATGTAATGACAGTCTTACAGTAGTCAAATGAAAAAGTGGTTCATATTAAAAAAAAATTCCATCTGTGATTTATTAAACACACTGCATTATCTGCCCATCAGAAACTATGATGTTCAATTCGATATAGCAAAGAGGGAACTTACAAAGTCATGTGATTACTACTTCTTACTAAAAGAGGCACTCTTATGGTTAAATAACAGAATTACTATGAGGGTATGGCATTCTGAATGTCAGTTATGATATTTCAGATAAAGGTGTAAAACCCTACAGGACACGTATTTTCTCCCTGTGCAGTCTTCTTATACCACCATGAAAAAAAAATCCTGCAAGGTTGGCAGTCCCCAAATTTTGATTGGCATATTACTTTTGTATTTCTTTACAAGCCATGCAAATCTTCGCATGGTTTTATTTTCCAAAACAAATGCTTCAACATTTTTTCTAGTAGCCTAGTTACAACCCTACAAAAACAAACCTGGAGAGTGACATATGGAGGAAAAACAAGTTTAGCTAAGGACATAGTTCAAAAAAGCAGCTTCTAATAAACTGCATAAAGCTAAAATTGATCCGAGAACAATATAAATAGTTGAGCAACCTTGAAATTATAGTTAAAAATAGTACTTGTAAGTATACTCAATGGATTCCAAGATAGAAATCACAATATAAACAATATTTATATAACTTTTGTAAAAAAAATTGAAGTGTAGATATTTAAAATTTACAGAACACACTTCTCATGAATCACATGTATCATACAGTACACCCTTGAATAAGAAACTCAACTAATCCAATAAAAATCAGGCATAACTATAAAATGTTTATATTTTAAACTGTTTAAATGCTTCAAACAATGCTCCAAATGCTTCAAAACAATCCCCAGAAAAACAAAATATATATTAACAGCTTTCCTCTTCATTTTACAGGGAAATGAACAAATGAATATTACTGTGAATATAAATTTCCCTACTTCTCACCACAGAAATAAAGCAACAGCTTGTGAGGTTAACTTTGTTTTACTTTTTTTCACTTTAGCTCTTTATGTAAAAGTATACTCTGATATATATGCCACCCCTCTCTCTCTCTCTCTCTCTCACACACGTTAAGTAACCATATTTGATATCTTCTAGACTTCTGTGTGATTCAAGAACTACTCCACAAAGTTTTGTGAACTCTTCAGCTTCAAGCCTGAAGTCAATCCAAGATAGCCAATAGGAAGTACACCTGTGCAATGACTGCATTTCCTAGTCCGGAATGCTGAACACCAAACAGAATACCCACATTTGGATACTGTATCTGGACCAATGATAAATGCCAACCTCAGATTATGCAGAAGCCACATTACCTATAAAGGCTATCCTAGGTATCATTATTAAAAAGCAAAACATGAAAAACATTATTTTAACTTAAAATAACCAACTAAAGACCTTGCATGAACAAACATTAAAAATGAAAGACCCCGAAGTAAATTACAATGTGCAAATATTCCTAGTAGAAAATCTAGGGAGAGAAAAGTACAGCTGAATCACAAGCTCTATGCTCTAAAATGAATCACCTATGAACTAAGTAAGAAATTTACTTTGTCAGATGAGAAGACGAAAAAGGAGGAGAATCCAAATCACTGTATCCTATTTTACAATATCCCTAGTTTTCCTAAGTATATAATAATCCTTTTAAATGTTTGCAAGTTACTTGAAAACACAAAAAGAAATTATTCTAACAATTCTGGTCACCTGAGGCATCAACTTGTAAAAATATTCTGAGAAACCACTCAGAATCCCTGTTCTAGACAGGAGGCCTCTATTTTTTAATTTTAATTCCTGAAGTCAAAATTTCAAAAGGCAAAGGAGTTTCCAAAACAAAGAAAAAGATTTCCCAAGGGATACAAAGTTTCCTGGACTATCTTAACGCTTAGCATCACCTCTCTGGCCCTCACTGGCCATCAAGCAATCAATAACAATGTCACAAAAGAATGTTTACCACGATTGGGGGGGGGAAGAGTGTGGAGTGTCACCTGTAATGATTCTGCAGGAAAAATGTAAACAATCCTAAAGTAGGTGAGGGAAACTTTCCCCATACCCCAGTCCCATTCTGTAGCTATTTAACGTTTCTCATATTGAAAAGGACAGAGGATCAGAAACCAGGCCAGGGTAGTTGGGGTTTTCTTTGGGTGGTGGGCTAAAACCAAATCCCCCCATCAGTACCCTATTTGCAAAAGACCTGGAAGAGGCACCACTACTCACCGCAAGTAATACTGTTTTAAAGCAAAGGCAGCATTAGAACAACTTCTGGGAAAGTTGAACTCTTCCACGATTTCTCCCCACTGGTTCTTCTCAGAAACCTGTTAAAAACACAGCCACTCTCGTCTCAAAGTGCACAATCCAAGAAAAGTCCAAGATAACTGTGAACCGAAGACCCATTCTACAGAGATCCACAGCCACCGCCAGCATCAGTGGGTGATTGGGATCGATCTGCGAGAGTTACCCGTAGGGGCAGCCTGGATCGCAGTGCCCCCCCCCTCGGGGGGGCCGGAGATTTCCCCACACATGTTTTGTTTGGGGGGCAAGAGGTGGTGGTAGTGGGTTTGTTTTGTTTTTGAAGCCCGGACAATAACCAATCGCAAGTCCCTCTGTCGCCCCCTTTTAAATCTCAACGCGGTCCGTTTACACGAAAAAAAAAAAGTTCAAAAGGATCAATACTGTTCCGGACAGCGACGTCCGCAGGTTCTGGGGGGGCCTGGGCCGGGGCCGATTCGGATCCCTCTCCCAGCTCTATCCATCTCCATAGGCCCTTCTTTGAGGCCTACAGCTTCTGCCTAGCCTTGAAGCCTAAGATGGCTATTTGGAGACAGGTCCTGGTTTCTTTTGTTAGCGGTAGAAACCGAGGGCGACGGGGCCGAGGCTGTGCCCCCGACTGCCGGGATCATTTCGCAGCCGATTATCGATGTTAAACCTGCCCGCGCTAATTTTGAGTTGCACGAAAACTGCTCTCAGAGTGTGTGTGTCTCGGGGCTAGAGCGGCAGCGGCGGCAGCGCT
>NW_004567105.1:38018298-38064187 GCF_000260355.1 Condylura cristata
CGCGGCACAGCGACCCCCGGGGGCCAGCCGCGGCACTGCGCCCGGCTCCACACCGCCCGGCGACTCCTCGCGGGGAACAATAGACTCGGCTCGCGGCTTAGGGTTCATCTGCAATGTGCCGCACATTTCACACGCACACAAAGCCGGCGGGGAGGGGGCGGCGCGGGGAAACGGCCACTACCGGTTGTTCCAGGGTTAGGGGTGGAGGCGATGTTCGCGTCCCCGACCCGACTGTTGGCGCTGCCGCCTCGGAGTCCCCGCCCGCCGCCCGCCGCGGCGCGGGGAAGTGGGCGAGCTCGCCGGGGCCGTGGCTCAGCCTCACGGCACTCGCGGACCTGCGGCGAGGCCACTCGCGACTCTGGACCCCGGGTGTGGAGGGGCCGGCTCTTGCAGCCGCGGCTAGGACTTTGGGGCCTGGTTGGTGCGTCGGGCGTGAACGTTCCGCCGCCGAACTTGAGCCAACTGTGGATTCAACGCCGTGCGGACCGTCCGGGGCGTGTGGAAACGGCGGCACACCTCACTCCTTCGGCCCCGGGCGGCCGGGCTTCACGTACAAACGAGACGCTTCGACGCCGAGTTGTGCTCACAGTAACGAGGCTGGGGAGGGCACAGCCCTGCAGTCTGGTATAGGCGCGTTGACATGTTTCTACCAAGGGATCTGAGCGGGAGGTGCGCGGCAAGGTGGGATCAAGCCTGGCGTCTCCCTGCATTTTGTCAGCGCCTGCAGTATGGGAAGGTTCACCAGAACCTTCCGTGGGAGCGGACGTCTCAATCAATGCCACCTAAGTTTGCGTTTGATGAGAGGTCGGGCCGTCGGAGCCCTAGCTACAAGTGCTCATTAAGCGTCCCCGTCGGGGAAGCGTCTTATTTCCATTTCAGGGGTGACCAATCCGGGCCCAGGCGTTGCCAGGCCCAAGGTCACCGATCAGTCGCGTGAGGAAGGGTGGCCAGGGCCGTAGTGGCTCCAACAGGGACCTTTATGGTGGTGGGGGGGTCATTATGTAACATCGGACGGCGCGCTTCCGGTGCTCGCTCGAGGAAACGGATTTATTTCCCGAGGAGTTTGCATCTCAAACAGGGTCGGTGTGAGGCTGTGGCTGGGAAGTTTCGGACTCGAGGGCCAGGGCCGGCCTCCGACGCCGCGAGGGGCGGAGCCCGGCGGGGAGGCTGGGGCGGGCGGGGGCCCGGGTCTGCGCGCCCTGCCCCCACGGGCCTCCTAGGGGTGGTGGAAATATGGGCCGCGGAGAAGCGCGGCCGGGCTGTGCGGATTCCCTGGGCGCCGCACTTGCGCACAGCCCCTTACGTAACTGTCAGCGCCGGGGATTCCCTAGAGGGGGTCATTCTCTTCAACCATTACACACACCCCGGGCTGCCGCCGCCGCCGCCTCACAAAATGGCGGCGCCCATGGAGGAAACAGCGGCCGCCTCCTCAGCCCCATTTTGTGGGAGGCGAGAGATCTGTCAACGTGGGATACCTCCGCCGAGGACCCCGCCGCGTTGGGAAATGTCGCTTCGGGGCTGCAACCGAGGGGAGTCGCGCTCGATGGGAAATGCCGGCCGCTTCCAGCGCCGCTAGGCGTTTTAGTTTTTTTTTCCCCTTTCCTCCGAAGAAGCCGCCTGGTGATCGTGTCGCCGCGGGGAGCTGCGCCTGGCGGCGCAGGAGTTGCCAGCGGCGGTGGGTGACTCGGCTGTTCTCTGCAAGCCCTGCAGGGCTGAGGCCTCGCGGGGTCCTTGGTGCTCCCATTCTGGGCGGTGGCATCGCCACTTATAGGGGGTGTTTGGGGTCCGAGGGCGCGGCTCCGTAAGGGCCCTCTTTGGAGTCTGGCGCCTCGAGACCGGGCGGCCGCAGCCGGCCCTGGACGGTGCTAGGGGACAGCAATGGGATGGAGGCGTCAGCGCTGAAATAGAAGCGTCCAGTTCGGACCTGGGGTTGTGTGTCAAACGGGGTCTCGGGTGAAAGGTTAAGACGTCTTTTCTGGGAGCCCAAGCCTGGTCGTCTCACTTCTAATTGGAAGGGCAGGATGGAGAGGTGACATGACATCTCATGTTTATGTTTTCCAAGGGCGTTTGGCCACGTTAAGCCACTGCTTGGTATTCAGATGTGGGTTTGCATACACATATGCCTATATGATGGTGTGTTTTGTTTTGTTTTGTGTGCCAATATGAAAGGCTTTAAGACTGGAAGTGAGATGCAGACATTTAAAATGCTTTATTAAAAAAATATAAGATGAACTGAAGTTGGGAGAATTGATCGAAAAAAAGCTTTTCAGCAGAAGAAAGTCATCAAAATGGAGTCTGAAAGATGTCTGATAAAATGTAAATTCATTACGTTGGATATGCCTTAGGCAAAGAAAAACTAGAAAACTTGCTGTTACTTGATAACTACATAGTGCAATTTCTTTAAGACTAGAAAAATTTAAGACAAAGGAAGCTATTAATGGTATTTGTTCTTAAAGAGGAATGTTAGGGATTAAGGAAAGGAGATTCTTCTGGTGAAAGTTAAATATAAATTATACGAATAATTGACACTTTTTTCAGTTGCAGCAAGCATTTGTATTTCCGTGGCTTTTTTTCTTTTTGAGCTGTTTTTATGCTGGTTTGACCCAGTTAATTTACTCCTGCTGCAGATTTGCATCTTTTTGGAGGCTGCACCTCAGTCACTAACTTCCATACCCCAATTCCTGCCGCACCCCGTTGCTTTTCTGGCGTGTGGGTCACGGAGATAGAGTTTTGGGTCCTGTCTGTTTCTACTGATGTCCTTTATATTTAATAAACTTGGTAGCCTCTAATCGGTGTGTATCTTTTGCAAGAATACCCTATCTTAGCACCCAAGTACCCAGAGAATTTTTTTTTTTATATAGGATTGTATGAGTAGTAACCTTCCTGCCTAGTATTACATTTCTTTTGTACCATATTGCATTTCCTATAGTGGGCAGCATAGAGCTGGTGGAGACTGGAAAAATGTAACCATGCAAATAGATTTACAATAGATTTTCTCATTAATTTAATGGGATATAAAATAAAACGTAGTTCATCGTTTTCAAGCATTCCTATACAAATGAACAATAACTAAAAATTGTTGCACTCCATTTGTACAGTTTACCATTGTGATTAAGAAATACTGACATGTCCTTTTTGATGTGAAAAAAAAAAAGCAAAGCAAGCCTTGAATACTGTAATTAGGTTTCTGTTCTCTGATCCTTATCAGTTTTAATACTATTTAATCAACAAATTGTGATGTTTCTAGAATAACTTACTCATTCAAGTAAGCTTTCATAAACGTATATACCCATTTAGGATTTCCAAATGAAGTGTGTCGGGTATATGATCACAACAGCTAAAAAAAAAAATAATTGAAGAATGATATATCAATTCGAGGAACTTTTGGATTTCAGGTTAGCCAGGTTTCAAAGGTTGGTTGAACTATTGAACTTAAGTTTTTATTTCTTTAAAAGTCTCAAGAACCCATTGTTAAGATGTGAGACTATTTTCACTACTTGCGGCTTTTGCAATATTTTAAGGCATACTGCAAAATTTACTAAAGTAATTTATCTAAGTCTACTGCTGTTTTTTGTGGAGCAAACTTGTCTTAGTTGAAATTTGACTACAGCATCAAATAACAGATGAGGCCTTTGCTTGGGGTGGCGATTCTTAAAGAGTACTGGTAAATAAGCTTTTAAAATGTGAGAAAATAGTTTATTCTTCTGCAGATTAGGGTAATTAGAATGTAGATGCTCTGAATTTGTTCCTAAGGGATTTGTCCTTAAAGGATTTTATATCTTGGGGGATTTTTTGTTTGTTTGTTTTCAGTAGATTGTAGAAGTTACACTTTTACATAAATCCAATGCTATTTATTTAAGGAGTAAGTGAAATTGTCAACTAAAAAAGACCTTTCAATAAAATTTAGCAAAAAAATAAAATTAGTTAATTATAATAGGCTTTGGGGAAACATTCCCAATGAGCTTTTGACAGGAAATTGGCCCATTAGTTGTTTATCTAATATTGAATTTTGAAAGTTGTTATAGAGTTGAGGTGTTAACATTTTGCATTTTATTTCATCTGTCTCCATCACTAAAAAGCAGACTCTGACTAGGTTTATTCTAGTATATATTTCAGTTTATATTTGCTTGACACCTTTTGGTGTTTAATACCTTTTAAATACAAGGAGAGCATAAATACTAAACCAAAGAAATGTTTCTTCTCATCAATGCAGATTACTAAATCACTGAGTAAATATTTATTGAATGCTTACTTTGGGCAAGAGATAGGGGGAAGAGAAATTGATTTAGCTCTCTAGGAAATTACACTCTGGTACTTGATTGTTCTTTCTAGCTTTTAAAGATTATGATGGAATATTCACACTGTAGGCTTCTTAATTTTTAATCACTAAGCAGAATCTTTAGCATAGAGTTACATTGAAATTTTTGTTTAAAATACATGTATATATAAATATATATAATTATGTACATGACAGCCTTGCATTAGTATTTGGGTCAATATTAGAACTAGTGTTAAAGTGCGGTAGAAATATTAATAGCAGCTTTATATCACATTCTTTGAAAACACAGCTCTTCAAAAAGTAAGATTCCAGTAATTAACTTTTCATTATGGGACAAACACGAGGATGTTCAGTGAATGTAAAAAATATACTACTGAGCAAACAAATTGTTATAATGAATTTTCATTTTCTGTTTCAATTTTTTGGTACATTGACTCTTCAGACATTGCTCTCTGCAATTAATTTTAAAAAAAAAAAGAACAACCCCAAACACAAATTAATTCAGTATTTAATGCAAATGTAATTCTTGACTAACTGTAAAGCTTAAGGAGTTGGCTGTCTTGTTGATAAAAATAGGAATTAAGCTGAAATCAAAACTACATAGTTTATATAATAACTGCTTTACAAAAGCATTTGCAGATTATCTACTTTATAACTTATTTAGCCTTTATTTTTCTCTGAAAACATATCCCAAACTATATATACTTTCAAAATGTAAAGTCAGCTTGAGATCAGTGTAAATTGTTGAAGCTTATTATACACATTAAGGAAACTCAATTTTTTTAAGTGCCATGATTCTTTAACATAATTTGTGGCATGTACAGCTCAATTAAAAATGGAATGATCTTTATATGATAATGTATGATGAGAAATAGTTATAAACAGTTCTTTAGGGGTACAAAATTACTGACTATTCACAGTTGACTACAGTGGTACCAGGTATTTTAAACAAAGATGAAATTTTTAGAATATTGTGCTACATTTTATAAGCAAATCTTATTAAAAATACTAGTGTTCATGACAGCCATTAATGATGAATAGCCTATAGAAATATGTGTGGGGGTCCTATTTTAATGTTTTAATTACTGTACTTAAAGACAGATTTTTCTCAGTGCTAATCAGGGGTTAAATGACCCGTGTTTCTGTTCCTCTGGAAACAGTAGTGAAGCTTTTATGTAGTAGTATGCAGGAATTTGCCTTCTTCCCATTGAACAAAATCCATCCCTTACAGGGCCTTTTGCTAATTTTTTTTTTTTTGTTTTTTTAATTGCTCCATTAATGTTGGGGCATCCAAAGACTACTATAGTAAGTATTAAATACTCCACCCTGGGTGGAACAGTGCCCACTGCAAATGCTCACCTACCTCGCTTTGTTTTCAATGTCAATTTATAGAGACTTTTGTAATAACAATATTACAATCTCCCCAGCTAGAGCAGAGTCAGCTTGTCTGTGGAGGTGTTCATGGAATCACTGGCCCTGTAAAACAAGGTGTGTTTATTGCTTATTTCTAGGGAGAAGGCCTCTGCAGGAGGGGCATGTTCAAAGGGCCAGATGATGCCTGCAAGTTAAAGCTCTTTAGTAAGTTCACAGGGTTATCTCTGGTGCTGATTTTTATTTTGTGTGGTGGTGTCTCGAGAAAGGTCTTTTGGAACTGTAGTTAGGGGAAAGAATACCATTCAGTTTATCACATTATAAAGATAATGACAAATCTGTTTCTAACAATAATTTGAAAGAAATATTTAGATGAAAATCTTTAACTATTTTTTGATTTATCCTCTGTTGAAAATATATGGATAAGAGGGTAAATTAAATTAGCCCAAACAGGCCCCAAATATAATTCCTCAGCTGTCTAAACTCGAGGTGTTTGTGAGTTTATCATCACTTTGTGCATAGTAATGTCCACTTAAAGCAAACAGGTAAGTGATCATCTTGGTCCCAGTGGCTGCTCAAGCCCCACCGCCATCTTCCTGTTCTTTGTGCTTGGATTTGCTGCTCTCCTGCTCCCTGATGCAGCTTCTGAAGAAAGTAGCAGGAGTTTGGCCCAGACCTTGCTTTTGTAGAGACCTTTCAAAAGGGGTCCTTTATCCTCATGGGGTTCTTACAGTTTATCTATGGGCCAGTAGATTCTAATGGAACTTGAAGGATATTGCTTAAGGTTGCAGTTCAGCACAACCTTTTTTAAAAGATGCTCAACTATTCCAATCCTGAATTGTGCATATTCCAGCTTGCCAATGGAAGCTAGTATTAATTATTTCCGTGCCCTCTTTTTTGTATGTAGATTGCTAGGTGAGTATTTGTTATTTAAAATCTGTGTATTGTATGAGGGGGTACATTAGCACCAAATTATGTTATATATGTAAGATTTTGGCCTACCTGGTGGCCCCTAGGTTGAGTCTCTCAGCCCTTTCACCTCCACCATCCCCAGCCAGGGAGCTGACCCACTCAGGGTGCAGCAGACCTCTCCTGTCTCTTCCAGCTTGGTGGTGGATTTCAGTAGATCTACCTTTTCTGCTCCCCACTTTGTCTCTGTTTAATCTTCTCATTCTCACCCCCTGCACATATACACGTCTGGCCTATACCCCAGTTCTTCTACGCATAAATAAAACAAATAATAAAATTTTGGCCTTCTCCCCTATTGACTCAAAGGAAAGGGCATGTTGAGAAAAAACACCGGCTTTGCTTAGATTCCAATAATTAGGCGATGCCCTTGATTTATGTTATACTCTGAGCTCATTCTTAAAAAAAAAATAAACATTTTACAATAAGTCTTCTGGCTCACAAATCACTGCTTTTTCTACTAAACATTCTTTCATCTTGCTAATAAAATCCAATTTCCAGAGTCATAGTTCATTGCTAAGCAAGTATGCATAAAACCATAAATTTATTTGAATCATTTATTATTTAAAGGGTAGTATATGAAGTTTAAACAAGTCATCGATCAGTGAATGTGACAGAAAATAAGGAAAATAAAAACCATGGTAGAATAAGGTAAGAGGCCTTTCCTTAGGGAATTATTGAGAAAACAGTTCAAATAGGAGATCTGAGACTTCGTAGGCAATGCTTTATTTTAGATTAGAATCTGTGAACCCCCTTATCACTTTTTCTTAAATTTGCTTTGCCACAGTGTTCTTGTAACCAGGTAAGAGCATTTGATGGGAGCCTTATAAGGCTAGCCCTTACATAACATTTATAAATGTTACCGCTACTTAAGGACTTATGGACTAAATGCTAACTGCTACTTTTAGCCTCAACTATCAATATATACCTGCAAAATGCTCTGTCAAAGGCTACCAGGCTATGTGAATAGTCCCAACTCTCATTCTGGTACAGCTTGAAGACTGCTTTTGGATACAGCCTGAGTTGCCAGGAACATAGGGGCATCATTCCTTACCAGTGAGAGTACATACTCTTTGCTGACTAAGGTGAAATCTGAGGCATGTTTTGGGACCTCAGTCTGATGGTCATCTGTGTGAGCAGATTTAGAAAAGTGGTTATATTGCAACTGTTACAGGGCAACCCCAATGTGAAATGGGTTGTCCTGACTGTGGGTCCTTACCCATGCACTTCAAAGGGACCCAACAATGAGACTCAACTGCAGGCACACACACAAAAATGAAAATAAAAGGTTGCTTTACAAAAAGGAAAGCAATAAATTGGTGAATGTGTTCCACTGAGCTGGGAAAGCCAGTGAAAACCAAGGGCCCCAATGTACCAAGCCTGGCTATTTAAATCCACCTTTAGTTTCCAGCAATCCTCCCTTCGGTGGTGATGTCATTATGGGATTTGTAGTCCTTGGTATCTTGGATTTTTCTGGTCTGGGGTGGGAGCAGGGTCCATAAAACCTTATTTTAGTGATTTTTGTTGTTTCTGAGATTGTCTTTAGCCTCATTTGCAAAGATTTCCCTGCTGTGCTTAACAGGTATTATGACAGTTCCCCCCAGGAACTACTGAGAGATTCCCAAACCAGACCAAATGCATATGCCACAAGTGCACAAGACCTCAGCAAATGAAATAGGTTATCTTTGCAAGTCATCTTACTGTTGAATGTTACAAGTTAAACCTAGAGGTTTCACCCAGAAACAAAGTGTGCCACTGCAGTTCAGGCCCCACTGCCCAAAGAGTTTACCAGTTCCTGTCTGGGTTCTTTACCTGCACATACAATTGCAAGACAGTTTAGGTTTAAAAATAACAAAAGAGATTTATTTAACAAACCAGGAAAAACAAGAGTTACTAAGGCCAATAATAGCCATTTATTTTACCCAAAGTCATGTCCAGTTACTTTCCAGTTCTGCACAAAGACTATAATTAATGGCGTCTTTCCGCCACCTAGCATGTATAGCTCCTCTCCCAAACAATAGGCCACACACATGTCTAGGATAGTTTCTCTCTGCCACTGTGAACACATGGCACCCAAACTATCGGCTAGGTTCCAGTACACAAACACAGCAAAGGATGCAACAAGAAATGCTCTTTGGGCTGCTAAAATGTCCCAGCACAGCACCAAACATACTCAAGACTATAGCTATTAGCAACCAAACTACCCAACAAATGGCTACATTTGTGCATTTTAACAAGACTCATGGTTCCAGTCTCCTGTCTTTTCCAGGCCACACTTTGGCAAGATGCCTGACTCGGTCTCCCATCCTCTCCAAGCCATTCTTTAGTAAGTATCTCTCTCCTGGTCTACTTTTCCTTCCAGGCCACTCAAGAGACCTTTTCTCCAGGTCTCTCTTTTTCTGCCAGGCCTAACAAAACTTTTCCCAAAAAGACTGCTTGGATAATGCTATGTTCGATGGCCTCTGTCCTGTGGCCTGCGCCCACAAAACCCAGCTCCTAGAAGCCCTCAAGTGCTCTCTGCCGCCATAGCATTGTCACACGGCTGTGGCCACCGCCACTTGACACCTCTGACACATGCACAGAGCTCCTCGGACCCTTTTTTTTTTTTGGTCCCTTATATGCTTTTTCATTGCTTCACACCACTTTTAGCATTTTTGTAGGGTGCTCTATTACCAACAAACTCCTAAAGGGGGCACCACCCATAACAGTTCACCATTTTAGCTAGTAGTACCTCCTCTAGCTGTCTATAAACATTTTACATATATTCAGGTAAAACACACTAGTAGAACACTCCTCCTTTAGTATTTTGTGGTAGTTGAGAACAAACCCAGCATCTAAGGAATGTATTGCTGTTGAATCTTTTTGTTACTTGGCAACCCCACTATGCAGTGGATTGCCTGATTGTAGGCCCTCACCTATAAGCTTAAACTGACTTCTAATAATATTCTACTGCAGGCACACACACAAAGAAAATGTTAATAAGGGTTTATTTACAAAAGTAGGGGAAACAAGGAAATGACTATTTCAGGGAGAAAGATGGGGTGATAAATTGCTAATGTGTCCTGCCAGTTCCACCTACCTGTAATTCCAACAGCACACTGAGAGCCAGCAAAAGCCAAGAGTGGCATGTCTAGTTTTATACAAACATGGCTGCTTAACTCCACCCTCAGGTCCCAGCAAACCTCCCTTGGGTAATGATGGGATTTGCAGTTTTCTGTGTCTTTATGGCTTTGCTCTGGAGTGGGGGGTGAAGTCCCCAAATGGTGTGCAGTTCCTTCAGGGCATTATTTCCCCCTAACATTTTGAGTTGCCATAGCTAAGAATATAAAAGCAATAACTATAAGAAAGTCCATTATAGCTAGTAAGGTTGATTTTCCTCTCTTTGGAAGGAGATCTTCCTTACCTTATCATATCAGACTTAATGACCAAACCAGAAAGTTCAGGAAGGATACTGTAGCAAGTAGCAACCTTCATAGAACTTGCTTAATGTCAAGTACATGTCAACCCAATAGTGATCATTTTCTAACTTTTGATGAAAAAGAACTCAGTCCTGCTAGTGTTGACTGACAGTTCTCAAGTAAGGATTTATTTTTCAAGAAGAAAAGTAACTAGGTTCTTTATAGAAAAAAATTTTAGAGCTGTAGATATACTTTAAAAGTCCTGCATATGTGTCCTCCCTCATGGCGCAGAGGTTAAAGCCTCAGCACTATCAAGCTATTTGGAGCCACCAAGCTACTGTGAGCTTGATCCGAGCTGGGGAGCTGACCCACATGGCACAACAGATCTCTCCTGTCTCACCAGCTGCTTCCTTCAGCAGTGGATTTCAGTAAATCTGCCTGTTCTGCTCCCCACTCTGTCTCTGGTGAATCCTTTCAACCCCCGTACCCACCCAGTTGTTGTATGCATAAATAAATAAAATAAATCTTGAAAAAAAAAGTTCTGCAGTCTGGAACCATTTGAGAAGTGGCCAAGGCCCAAACCTCAAAACTTGAAAGCAAAAGTCAGGCTACATGTAAGGAAGTCAAATTATAATCTAGTTAAGAGCCATCAAGTGAAGTCATAGTTAAGACCCTCCTATTGACAGCAGAGATTTTAGTTGTTTCATTAATGGATTGTCTTGGAACAGATCTGGAAGGCTTTATTTGGACAGGTATAAAACATGAAGGGGACTTTTCCTGACTAGGAGGCCAGGTTTAGGACAGAATGCCCACTAAATGTGTGTTCAACATGACTAAGCACTATCTGTAAACTACCATCAGTCAAGTGGGAAACTTGCTTTGATAAAACCTCCACCAAGGGCCCTCCTTGGTGGCACAGTGGGTTGGAGCTCAGCACTGCGAAGTGAGTGCTGGCCGCTTCTATGCGAGTTCGATCCCCCGCCCTGGAGATGATCCACATGGTGAGGCAGACCTCTCCTGACCCGCCTTCTGCTCCCCACTCTGTCTCTGATTCCGCTCACTGCCCCTGCACCTCTGATCTGTACCTCAGTTCTGTATGCATAAATAAATAAAATCTTTTTTTAAAAAAAGATAGTACCTACTGGAAACAAACAAATGATCTGATAGGTGAGGTAATCTTTAACATAAAGCATAGATCTAAGAGAGGATATTTGAAGTTGTGATAAATAGGAAGATGAGAAAAGCCCCCCGTAGGTGAGTGAAGTTCAGGCAGTACCCTCTGCTAATAAAACTAAATGGGTACCTGGAAATCTCATAATCTATTCATATTTCATAAGTCACAAAACAATCCAGTGTGGGTGCCGAAGATTTGTTTTTAAAATGGGCACCGTGCCTGGGCATTTTGATGCAATGTTTTTAGAGTCCTGTCTGGATGTTATACTGTTGCTATTGTTTCTAGAAGGAGAACAGCAAGGGCTTTGAAAAGCTTCCAAGACTTTATAAACCCCTTTTAAAATTTATCTTTAAAAGTGCATTCCCTAAGCTTCCCTGGTGGCCTAGGGGTTAAGGCTGTCACACATAGGCCTGAATTCTATCTCCAGCCAGGAAGCTGACCCACATAGGGCACGGCAGACCTCTCCTGTCTGACTCTGCTCCCCACTCTATTTCTGAGGGATCCTCTTATCCCCTATACTTCTGCCTACACCCCAGTTCTACAGGGGAAAAAAGTACATTCACTGATTATAATCAATAGGCAAAATATTGCTAGATGTATAATATTAACCTGGGCATTTGCCAAAGAGCCCCTAGAAGGATGATTTCATTGATCTACTTTTATTCATTCATTCATTCATTTGGTTAGGGTTAGGGCCAGAGATGCCATGGGTAAGAGGATTCACCAGAGACAGAGTGAGGAACAGAACAGTCAGATCAATCAAAACACACTGCTGAGGGGAGCAGGGGACGTGAGGTGAGGAGAGGTCTGCTGCACCATGTGGGTTCCCTCTTTGCTGGGGATTGCACTCAAACTCATGCTTGAGCCATGAGGGAGGCCCCTGATCTACTTTTTTAACTTAGTTTGTGGCCTACTCTTGAAAAAATAACATGAACGTGTTAGCAGAGGAAGCCAGCTGGTTAAAAAAGATAACAGCAATGAGACCAGTAAACAAGAAATCGTCGCAGCCTTAGTTTATTAAGAATCACACTTTGTAATAGACACAGTTTGAGAGATGGTAAGGACAGACTAAGCTATTTAAGCTTCTCCAGAACTGGGGAGCCCTTGCATTTTTACAGTTGTCCAGAAGAACTATCCAAAGGCTTGAGGAGAAGCTCATCAGTTACAGCTTGAAAATAATCTCAGAACTACATTCTTCCACCTAGGAATAATATAGAGAAAGCAAAATTTATACCTTATACTGAAATCTGCATATCCAGAGAGCAATTTGTTTGTCTCTGAACTACCAGTTGCCTTCAGTCTTACATGCAAGTGTTTGTTTTGATCATAGTACCCATTATTCAAACAAGGTGTGATTCTCAAAGCTTTATCTTGAAATGAGAAATCACACATAATCAAAGATGAGTGTGTGTCTGTGATCATGTTTGCAAGACAAGGGATGTGCCAGAAACTTTTCTCCTCACCACAACATATTTGCAAATAAACTTCCAGAAATCAGAATGTTATTTTAAATATTAGTAACAAGGCCATGCATTACTAAGATAATCAGAATTCTATAAAACTTACACAAGTTATTTTCATAAGTTACAGCATCACTGAAATCCAGATATCGCAAGATGATTTCTGCTTAATTTATGATCTAGATTGGAATGTTAATCTGTGGCTATAAAGAAGAGAACATATTTCCCCTTCAAACCTTGAGGTTTTTTTTTTTTTAACTAGTGATTAGAAGTGTCTAATCGCTAGCATTAAGAGAAAATAAGCTCAAGCTTAAAATTCAGAAAATGATAGAAAGTTAATATTAGCAATTGGAATGTGGAACTTCTAAGATATTGCTTTTACATGTCATAAAAATGTAAGTAAAATACCTCCCCGGTGACCTAGGGGTTAAATCTCAGCACTGTCACCTCTAACACCTGCGTTCAATCCCATAGCAGACCTCTCCAATCTTGTCCACTGTACCCCTTAACAGTGTATTTTAATCAATCCTCTCACCTCCTATACCTCGGGCCTATACCCCAGTTCTACACCAAAATAAAATCTTTTCTAAAAAGTACACAGATTAAGATATGTTTGCTTGAAACAGTTTATCGTGACAAAGTAGATCCTAGTAGAGGGCTATATGTTTATATCATGTGTCTTAAATTTGTATGGCTATTCCTAGTCTTTACAAAACATAGTTTATAGCTGAATATTGTTGTCCATAGTTTGGGAAAGCCATCCCATTTGTTATTCTGCTCCAGCACATTAACCCTCTCCCGTAATTTTTTCATAAGCCTTTCTCAAAAATTTCCAAACTTGCCCTTTCATTAGTTTCTGAAAAATGTGAAAAATGTTAAAAGTGTATTTTTTTTTTTAGGAAACATATACTAATACATTTTTCAAACCATGTACCAAAGCCGCACTCTCCAAAATATACTATGATCTGAAAAACTGCAGTTGTGTAATTTTGGGAAATGCCAAATTAAGCTGATTTAATTTTTTTTTTTTTTTACAGTCCTGTGGGCCTTTAATATCTTGTGTTATTCTCTTTTGCAGATATACCCGGCCTTTTCCTAAGATTGGTGTTCCAATGGGAAATACTGAGAATTACAGGTCAAAAATTGTTATAATTCAAACACATTTAAAATAAAAACTGACTGATCCTTTACTAGAAAGTGCAATCCTTGAAGCCAAGGACCTGTACTAAATTCTTTGTAATCCCATATTGCACATAGCCACTACAGTGCTCAGTTTACATTATTGAATAAGTTAATTTAAATCCAATAACTCTTGAAAGTCTGTTTCTAAATACAAGGATCCTTAAACTTTTAATTTGCTCAAGTTAATTATAAAATAACGTGTTTTCTTATGTATTATTTTTATCTTTATATTTGGAAGACTAGACTTTTTTTAACTTTTTTTTTTTAAGATTTATTTATTTATTCGTACAGAACTGGGGTACAGACCAAAGATGCGGAGGGTGAGAGGATTCACCAGAGACACAGTGGGGTGCAGAACAGGCAGATTGAGGAAGTACACTGCTGAGGGCTGGTCAGGAGAGGTCTGCTTTGCCATGTGGATCTCCTCCAGGGCAGGTGGGGATAGAACTCATGGGGAAGTGGCTTAAGCTTAGTGCTGTGCTTTAACCCGCTGCAACACCAGGGAGGGCCCTTTTTTTTTTTTAACATTTTAATAGGACAGATTTATAAGGAAAAGGAGAAGGAAAAATAGTGGCATCTGCATAGTCACACGCGGGCAGGGGAGACCTGGATTATTTTTTTAATGATCTATTTTGTAGTTTTATGTTTGTTATAGTGACCAGCTATATTTACCTACTGAGGAGATGTAGCCACATAGTAAATATGTTCAGAGATCATGAAGCATTTCACAGTTGCTGGGTATAGAAACCAGAACGTTCACTCGTGCCTTCATTTCATTCTACCATAAAATGGACTTCTAGAATCTACAACTCTGTTTATAAATTTCTTCTTTTATGCTCAACTCTTATCACCCAAGAAGATAATTTCTCTATAGGTCCATTTCATTCTGGAGTCCATATAATTGCCCAAAATTCATGGAATTATCCAACCCACTTCTGTTATCTCATATTACAGACCTTCCAGTGTTTTCTCGTCATTTTCTGCCGCATCTGCCTGAGACTCCATAGAGTTCTTGACAGTTTACTGGATGTGCTAAATATTAAGCACACATATGCCAAAAGGTAGGGACTGCATTACTGTGCAAGTAGTAATAGACCTTCAGTCTTCTGAAAGGAGAACATTGTAGAGAGTCCCAACGATACATATTTAGGGGGAATCCTGTGAATTTAGGAGAAAGGAAATGAAGGGGTTTCATGGAGATTCAGGGTTTTTTCTGATTTTTTAAAAAAGATTTATTTATTTTTGTGTGAAAGAACGGGGGTATAAGCAGGAGATGTGAGGACTCACCAGAAACAGAGTGGGGAGCAGAACAGGAAGAACTACTGAAATATACCACTGAGGGCAACAGCCAATATTCTCTCTAATCATGAAGTGTTTCCAAATAGACACATTGGAATGTCAGGCAAAACATGTTTTCTTTTTCTTTTTTTACAGATTTATTTATTTATGCACACAGAGCTGGGGTACAGACCAGAAGTGTTGGGGCGGTGGGAGGATTCACCAGAGACAGAGTGGGGAACAGAACTGGCTGGCCAACGAAGTAGACTGCTGAGAAGAGCAAGCAGGCGGGCCAGGAGAGGTCTGTTAAGCCATGTGGGTCATCTCCGGGGCAGGGATCGAACTCATGCTGAAGTGACTTTAGCTTCTTAGTGCTGTGCTTTAACCCTCTGCGCATCAGGGAGGGCCTGCAAATCATGTTTTCTTAATTTGCTCATAATGCTATTTATTTTTGAAATTATTAAGTGAACAATAGAAATGTATTTCTCAGTTGTAGATGCTGGAAGTCCAAGGTCAAGTTCTGGCCTGAGTCTTCTCTTGCTGCGTTCCTGGTGGTACAAGATGTGGTACAAGATTGTCAGAGGAGGTCTTTGGGATGATAATGAGGGCACTAATCCTATTTGGGCGGGCTCCCAAAGGTCCCACCTCCTAATAGTATCACACTGGAGATTAAGATTCAAGACTTTGGGGAAATATATAAATATTTGGTCTCTGAAAGTAACAAAAGATTTCAAATGATCTGTGGCATAAATAAAATTTAAGAAAAACACTTCGGAGAGTCCAGAAATCAGAGAAACCTTCAGAAATAAAGACGGGACGGAGTTAGGTGTTTTCTGGGACCAGGGTTGTCCTGAGTAGGTAGCAGGGGCCTCGTATTTAAGGTTGACCTTGTCTGTGTTTGTGAGAGAGGGAGAGACTCCAGGCACAATACCTCTACCAATACCTCTATCACATTCCTTCAGTGTATTTTAGTTATTTCTATGTTCCCTATTCCCATTATTCATGAACCTCAAAACTTGCATACATGTGTGTGTATTTGCCATGTTAGTGTGTTATTTGGTTAAATATAAGTATCTTAAATATACTGCATTTTAAGCTCTATTGATAGCTATAGTGCTCCTGAGAGGATTCAGTAATGTCCAATTTGTATCTTGACATTGTAAACATGCTTTCTACAGAATTTTCCAAGAATTTTCCTGTACAAGAGAGAACTTTTAATTTTTAAACTGTATTGTTTTTATTGAGATAAGGGCTATTTGATCCAGAAAAGTGTTACTAACTAAAGTTATAAATGTCCTGCCTTGAAGCCTTTTAAAATAGGAGCTACACATAGAGTAGCTCACAAGAATCTGTCTTCTCTTGTCCATCATGGAAAAGTTCCTTGATGTCCAGAACCAGCGTTTTGTCACTGCTCTTTTCTTCTGTCTCCATTCAAGCTACCATTGCTGATGAGGCCTCCCTGGTGGCCTAGAGGTTAAGTCTCAGCACTGTCACTACTACTACAGCCTGAGTTCCATCCTTGGCCAGTGATAGCACTGACATAGGGAGCAGCAAACCTCCCCTGTCTCACCCACTACACCCCTCCAAAGTGAATTTCAGTAGACCTGCTTGTTCTGCTCCCTACTCTGTCTCTGGGAAATCCTCTCACACACACCCCACCCCCTCACACACACACCTCTGGCCTATACCCCAGTTCTACAAACTAAATAAAAACTCGAAAACAACAACAACAACATTGATAGAAGGCTGTCAGCTGCATAGCACAAAGTTCTGGGGCTTATAAATAATGGAAAGAGTAAGAACCATAGGAATAACTCTACAGTAAGTTCAAGGAGTATGATAGAGGTGTTGGATAAGTCTGAGAACTTTACAGAATAGGAGGTATTTGAGTATACTTAAAATAATGTTCAGTCAGTGGTGGGGAAGGAAGGGCCAGGGTGTTCAAAGGCTCAGAGGAATGAACACTTACAGCATGCTTTAGGAACTGGGTGGTGGTGGGGGGCAGCCCACTATGGAGAAGCCTGCTTTGTAAGGATGGGGGTTTTCCTTTGCAATGTAAATGATGCATGTACATAAATGCAAGGATCTGTGGGATCCTTGTGCTGCCAGTTCTTCCTGCAACCATTTCCACCCCATTCAAGCATATGGGACTACAAGAAAGAAATATATTATTATAGATAATTGCAGATAGATGCAGATTTGACTTTTAAAACATATGTTTGACTTTTCAAATTATTGTTTGTATGCAAGTGGTGACAACAATTGTCTGGCAGGTTGAGAACAGGAGGTGACTAGGAGTAAGGAATGTAGATAAGCTACTTTCACAGCATGAAAAGAGAGTGGGAATGAGGGCTTCATTAAGAGAGAGAGAGGAGAGGTGGATCTGAGAAATAGTGCAGGAGCACATATATATACTCTGCATTGCATCATTCCAGTTACACTGCGTCTGAACTTTCCTTCCTCCGTGTTCACTCCCCGTTTCTGACATATCTCTGCCCCCTTCCTGCTCCTTGTCTTTTCCCCTTCCACTCTGCTCCCTCTTTTGCTCTTCTCCCTCTCCCTCATCTTTCTCCCTCCTGTCGCTCCCCCACAGAGTCACTATCACCAATGCCCCTTAAAACAGGACATTTTCCTATAGCTGTTTTGTCACGGGGTTTTGCCTTTGTGAAATGACCGCTCATAAACATACACAGAAAAATGAACTGGTACACATTGGAAATCCCTGGCCTGATATTCCTTATCCTTGATCTTTTCCCATCCTTCACTCCATCTCTGATTTTAAGATGATAAAATACAATGTAGAGAATGAGGATGAGTAAGAGTAATGCACATTACTAGGATTTCTTGGTTAAAAAAAAATTTTTTTAAGTAACTTCATGTCCCTTGCTTCAGTAGCAGTATTTCAGAATATCACGTATTGTACATCTTCCCTAACATTTTCCTCAGATGAGTGTAGATTGCTTTTTTTGGTTCTTCATTCAGAACAACAAAAAAAGTTCCTTTTATGTACTTACTCCAGCTCTGTGTTGTCTTTCAAAAGCATGACACCTAAAATGACCCTGTTGGATTTTCATACAGATACAACATGTTTTAGTAAGTGAGTAGAATAAAACTCTCCATATCTTACATTTTCAATGCTAACTACTTTGGCTGGTATTTAGATCTTAATATCTCATTGAGCTGGTGATTATAGGCAATGGCCTATAATAATTGATGGTTTATAGTTCATCATAAAGTGGAGAGCATAGAGACCAGCTAATCCTACCAGCACCCATTGTAAATGAGAAAAATGGAAAATCAAAAGTAGTCAACATATTTGTTCTGATAACAACCCAAAGTAGGCCTAGAAAATCTCTTGAGTCTAGGTCATCATGTTACGTTAGCCTAACTTTTTTTCTGTTGTTCATTTTGAATTATGTAATGTAGATTATTTTTCACAATGGTGTACTCCACAATGCATACATGAAAACAAATCTGCCACCCTCTGTAGCCTTGTTGGCTGTCTGTCCATTTGATAACTATTAAGTGCCCATTACACAGTACCCTCAAGCTGTTTACTTAGCACTTATAAAAGTAAAAAAATATACAGAGGTAGATCACATCAAATGACAAGTGCCATTAAAGAGATTTAAGGAGTCATTTCCTTTTCTGTCTCATTATCTGAAAGATCTAAACAGCACAGGAAAAAAACATTAAATACCTTATAGAAATTTCTTTTATGTCATTTGTTAAATTCAGTGTTTGTATAACGTAATAATATTTTTTAGGGCCTTCCCTAGTGGCGGAATGGGTTAGGATGCAAAGCTAGCCTTAGCCGCTTCAGTGCGAGTTGGATCCCTGCCCCGAGGTGACCCACATGGCGCAGCAGACCTTTCCTGACCCACCCGCCCTCTGCTTCCCTCAGCAGTGTACTTTGTTGATCTGCCTATCCTGCTCCCCACTCTGTCTGGTGAAGCCTCTCACCGCCCCTGTGCCTCTGGCTTGTACCCAAGTTCGTATGCACAAATAAATAAATCTTTAAAAAAAAGTGGCTTTACTATTTTTTAAAAATATTTTTAATACATCTATTGTATAGCACTGTATTTATAGATACTATTTTGTGATTTTTTTTTTTTATTTTTTAGATAGAACAACTGGGGTGTAGGCCAGAAGTGCTAGGGGTGAAAGGATTCCCCAGAAACAGAGTGGGGAGCAGAACAAGCAGATCTACTGAAGACCACTGCTGAGGGGAGCAGTGGGCAGACAGGAGTGGTCTGCTGTACCATATGGGTCAGCTCCCTGGCCTGGGATTGAACTCAGGCTATAATGGTGATAGTGCTGAGACTTAGCCCCTAGGCCACCAGGAAGACCCCCCTAATAGTATATTGGGGCCCCCTCTGGTGGCTCAAGGGGTTAAGTCTCAGCACTATGAAGCTATCTATTGCCACTACAGCATGAATTCTCTCTCAGCCAGGGAGCTAACCCACCTGGAGCAGCAAACCTCTCCTGACCGGCCCACTCCTCCCTTCAGCAGTGTATTTCAGTAGATGTATCTGTTCTGCTTCCCCATTCTGTCTCTGAGGAATCACCTCACCCCCCCCACCTTTAGCCTGTACCCCAGTTCTTATATGCATAAAAAATAAATCTTAAAAAGAAAAACAAAAAAGTGTTTGACAGGACTCCATTTCAATTGACCCTAACTTGAGAGTTAAATTATTAAAACTCATCTCTCGGGCCCTCCCTGGTGGCGCAGCGGGTTAAAGCACTGCACTGAGAAGCTAAAGCCACTTCTGCATGAGTTCAATTCCCACCTGCCCTAGAGGTGACCACATGGCCACGGCAGACCTCTCCTGACCAGCCCACTGCTCCCCTCAGCAGTGTACTTCGTTGATCTGCCTGTTCTGCTCCCCGTTCTGTCTCTGGTGAATCCTCTCACCCTCCGCATCTCTGGCCTGTACCCCAGTTCTGTATGAATAAATAAATAAATCTTTAAAAAAAAAAAAAACTCATCTCAACTATTTGCTTGAGGCCTTACTTGAAATTAAAATGTCAGTCATAGGCCTCTCTGGTGGCCAAAGTGTTAAGTCTCAGTGTTATTATCACTATGGCCTGAGTTACATCTCCAGCCAGGTAACAGACCCACACAGGGTACAGTAGAACTCCCCTGTCTTGCCTGCTGCTCCCCTCAGCAGTGGATTTCAGTAGATCTGCTTATTCTGCTCCTCTCTCTGTCTCTGGGGAATCCTCTTACTATCCTGCACCCCAATTCTATGCAAAAATAAACATCTTTTTTAAAGATTGATGTTTATGCATGCAAGAACTGGGTGTAGGCCAGAGGTGGGAGAGGAAGAGGGGGGTGAGAGGACTCCCCAGAGACAGAGTAGGGAGCAGAACAGGTGAATCTACTGAAATCCACAGCTGAGGGGAGCAGCGGGTGAGAGAGAATAGCAGTGGCCAGATAGGAGCTCCATGTGTGTAGCTCCCTGGGGATCAAACAGGTGCTGCAGTGGCTGATGATAGCTTGACAGTGCTGAGGTTTAACCTCTTGAGCCACCAGGGAGGCCCAATAAAATAATTTATTTAAAAAGTCAGTCTTGACAGTTGTGTTTTAGTTGTTGTTGTTTTAAAATTATTTGTTTAATGCATACAGATCTGGGGTACAGGTCAGAAGCACAGGAGGTATGAGGATTCACCAGAGACAGAGTGGGGCGCAGAACAGGCAGATGGACAAAGTACACTGCTGAGGGGAGCAGCAGGTGGGCCATGAGAGTTACCTCCGTGGCTGGGGATCTAACTCTTACTGCACTGGCTGCAGAGAACTTCATAGCGCTGTGCTTTAACCCATTGTGCCATCAGGGAGCCCTGTTGTTTTTTAAATGATCCTATAAAATATAGAAACAAGAAACAAGCCACTGCTGTTTATCATTCACATGAAAAACAATTATAAGTAAAAACGTATCTGTTTTAGAATTGGGTCAGAACTGTGCAGTGCTAAGAAATATGAAAAGCTTTCTGAGTGGCTCTTGATTTGATCATTTGTTCTGTCTCGTTCTCAGTCAGTCAGGGCGTCTGGATACCTGAACAAAATCTAGACGTGGGTCTGAGGTGGGTGCAGTGACCACCTGTGCCAGGCTCATCTACATGTGAGTTTCTGTTCATGCACACACAGATGATGGAGTCAGCTCTAAAAAGTGAAAATGATGTCACTTGAAATGAGATTAATGTTCCCTCAGATCCTGGACTGTAAACTGTTTTTCCAGCTGGCCATTTATTATAGTTAAGGGAAAATGTTATGAAACAGTTGGATATTTCTTATATGTTTCTTGCCTAAAGTAAGCAAATTTATATTTCTTTCTCTCTGATAAACCGTACAGCTTAATCACTCGCTTTTGTGATTATTGTAATTTACAATAATTTTAACGAGAGTAAAATTTTAAATATGTGAGAATAGTTTAATGCTAACAATAGAAGCTCTGGATCTTACTAGTTCTAGTTTACTCTGAGATAGTAAGCAATTTCATGTTTCTAAAGCCATTTCCTTTAAATAAGGAAGAGGTTTTCCACTGAATATGGCAGGTTAGATTATTTGAGGCCCCTTAGGTACAAAGTACTGTATAAGTTTGAAGTGATAAATATTCAAAATATTTCCTAGAGGGAAATGGTTTAAATTGAAAGATATACATAAAGTAGTCATAAGGAACTTTCAGCCCGATTCTATTTTTTTTTTAAATTACTCTTTTGTTAGGATTGATAAGCCTTTAAGAACTGTATCTTTTTTAATTTATTTTATTTATTTATATAAGAACTGAGGTCTAGGAAAGAGGTACAGAGGACACAGTGGGTGAGAAGATTCACCAAAGAGAAAGTGGGGAGCAAAATCGGTGGATCCACTGAAATCCACTGCTGAAGGGAGCATCAGGAGAGCCAGGAGGGATCTGCTGCACCCTGTGGTTCAGCTCTGTGGCCAGGGATCAAATTCAGCCTGCAGTGGCTGATAATGAGGTAATGTTGAGATAATGCTCTGTGAAAACGCTTAGAGTTTAACCCCTGTACCACCAGGGAGACCCCTAAGGAATTTTTTTTTTTTAAGATTTATTTATTTATTCATATAGAACTGGGGTAAAGGCCAGAGATCAGGAGGGTGAGAGGATTCACCAGAGACAGAGCAGGGAGCAGAACAGGCAGATCAAAGAAGTACACTGCTGAGGGGAGCAGCAGGCGGGTCAGGAGAGGTCTGCCACGCCATGTGGATCTCCTCCAGGGCAGGCGGGAATCGAACTCATGTGGAAGTGGCTTAAGCTTCTCAGTGCAGCGCCACAAGGGAGGGCCTAAGGAATGTATCTTTAAGGGGTCCCCTTGGTGATGCAAGGAGTGAAAGTGCAGCACTATGAAGCTATCAGCAGCCAAGGCACTATGAAGCTATCATCAACCACTCCTACCTTTGATCCCCCACCACGGAGGTGACCCATATGGCACAGCAGACCTCTCCTGTCTCACTGCTGCTCCCCTCAGTGGTGGATTTCAGTCAGTCCACTTATTCTGTTCCCCAATCTGTCTCTGGTGAATCCTCTCACACACACATACCTCACCTCTGGCCTATACCCCAGTTCTTGAATAAGTAAATAAATAAATCTTTTTTAAAAACTGTATTTTAAAAAGCAAATACTGGTCTTTGTTTCTTTGAAAGAATATAAAAACACAGGTGTTTGTATGTGATTCCCATGTCTTGACTCCACATGGCAGACAAATCACTTAGCTCTGAAGCTTGTCAAGACTTCAAATGTTAATTAGGGCTCTTATGTTTCTGTGTTGGAAAGCATGAGACAGTTCAATAAATAGTCTGATTTTTAAGGTCTTTGCACTAAAGCGAAAGAGAAAAACATTGGTAAACCAATTTGTAATTCAATGCTAATCCTTCCCTACATATTTTGCTGTTATATGACTTAAATTTCAAATCCTGGCTTGACTGTAAAATTACTAGTATGTAATGTTTGCCATTATACTAGCTTAGGAAAAGTTTCATGCAAGAAATAGAAAGGATTTTTAAACAAGGGATGAAGATTACTCAGTAAACATGGAAAGAGGTTATTCTGGTTCATTGAAGAAATGGAGAGTGAAAGACTCTGTTGAAGAAGTAGACAAATTTGCCAATAGACTTACAAGAGGTAAAGGCAGGGAAGAAAATTATAAAACTGACATATGTGTCTTCACAGATTTGTTGAAGGTGAAATAAAGCAAAAAAAGAATGATTGATGGGATACCTAAGAGGAAGTTTTAGTTTATATTCATATATATGTACACATACACACACACACACACACACACACACACACACATACACACACACGGAAGAGAGAAAAATGAAACCAGTGAAAAAGTGGTAGCCTTAGAAATGACTTACATAAGGTTTTACATAATACGATATTGAAAAAGTGGATTTTTGATGTGTTAAAGAGTTACTGTCAAAAATTGCTCAAAGATCCTTCGAGTAGTACAAATGACCAAAGAGTCCAGCACTTCCAGATACAACTACTGTGGTGTTGTCTTGTTAAATGGACTACTCCCTGGCCTCTTAATAATTTCTGGACACTATCTAAAATATCTTGTTCACGTGTCCCGTGCTCACACACCACTAGAATATAAACTACATGAGGTTAAGAATTAGCCTTTTCTAATAGCAGTGTTCTCAGTGTTTAGAATAGTGTTTAATATGTGGAGTCTAGATCTAATTACCAGTGTCTTGAGATACTTCTCAATTTAATATTTACAATCAAGATATAAAAAGCAAATAATCTTAAATTTGGTAGGGGCCTCAGAAGTCATGTTTCTTTTTAGTACCTATCTGTGGATCTTTAAGGAAAATTTTAATTGCTCTGAGTACTGCTTCAGCCTTGGGAGTGACACCGGGGATTTAGTCTTTCCTCTTCATTTTTTTTGCTACTCATTTTTGTGTTCCAAAGTATATTAAGCCCTCACTTAGTGTCTTCCTGCATTCCTGGAAACTGCCACTTTAAGCAAAACAATATACAATGAAATCAGGTCCTTGAATAATATCCTTTAGTTCAATATCAGCCAAGAACATTTTTCTCTTCAACATTTAATGGAATGCCTTTAAATGACACAGTGATCTTCAGAGGCCTGCTAGATACAATTTGACTAGTTTTCCAGTGAAACTACACTAATTTGGCCCAATCTTCCACCCAATGCAGGAATTCTTCTGTGACATATGAGACCCTTCAAGAAAAAGAGCACACTAGCGCGTGTATGCTCTGACAAATATTTATTAAAGAGCTATTATGTGCTAGGCTAAGGGTATAGTGTGGTAAAGAGTACTCTCCCTGACCTCACAGGGCTTACAATCTGGTGGAGTTTTCCAAACAACAAATGCCTGCTTTTTGTTATTCCCAAAACTCTTTGGAAAGAAAAGGAAGACTAACGAGAAGAAATGAAGAATTGGGAGTTAAACATCCAATGAATAGTATGAAAGGCAAATATCCCTTTTTTTTTTTTAGCTTGTAGGAACATTAAATTCAAACTAAGTCTTTAATAAACCCATGCTGAGCATCTCTAACCCTTGGCTAAACTGAAAGACTGAAAGCAGAGTGAGATATAACTGGTATTCACAAGAGAGAAAAATGCAAATGTGTAAATACTCTCCAGTGTGGTGAAAGCCATATGAAATTGTCCTTTAGTAGCTGCATTCCATTCCTTAGTCCTCACTAAAGTAAGTTCGAATCTAAAGTCTGCCTTTTTTTAATTTCTATTTCTTGACCCCAGTTTTGCCCTCTGAGCTCGTCATTCACTTTGACCCAAAAACATATATAGGGAGCTACTAATTGCCACATATCACCAAGTTCTAGTAAACAAATAGGACATGACCCTTGCCCTCAAGACTACTTGGATATAATCTGCAAGCTGGAGAATGCAGGACCACCTTAGTGGTGCAGATGTTAAAGTCTCAGCAGTACCAAGCTGTCTCCAGCCACTGTGGCCTGAGTTCGATCCCCTGCCAGGGAGGTGACCCACCTGGCGCAGCAGACCTCTCCTGCCACACCCGCTGCTCCCCTCAGCAGTGGATTTCAGTGGATCCACCTGTTTTACTCCCTACTCTGACTCTGGTGAATCCTTACACACACACACACACCCTGTGGCCTACACCACAGTTCTCATATACATGAATAAATAAAAATAAAATCTTATGGCCCTCCCTGCTGGCACAGCGGGTTAAAGCACAGCACTAAGAAGCTTAAGCCACTTCCCCATGAGTTCGATTCCCGCCTGCCCCGGAGGTGACCACATGGCATAGCAGACCTCTCCTGACCCGCCTGCTGCTCCCCTCAGCCGTGTACTACGTTGATCTGCCTGTTCTGCTCCCTGTCTGTCTCTGGTGAATCCTCTTACCCTCCGCATCTCTGGCCTTTACCCCAGTTCTGTATGAATAAATAAATAAATCTTTTATAAAAAAAATCTTATATATATAAAAAAAAAAGACTGAGGATGCCATTTCCTTTCTCTAAACTCAGTTCCCCACCCAGGGTCTGATACACAGTTTTCAACTAATGCCAGCTATTATTATTCCCATGTTTAAAGACGGATTCTGAGTAGTTGCAGGTTGATATGAATGCCATCACAGAAGTAAACAAAGAGTGCTACTCTATATTGGGATATAGACACAGGAATAGATATACACAGAGGATGTGCTGATCTTGGCTGGATAGGCCAGGAGCATACCCTGCAAGAGGAGGCATCTAAACTCAGGATTGCAATAAGAAATAGTTGGAGTGGGAAGGGCACTAAACTCAAGGAAAGTGTTGAGAGGTTCAGGGTACTTCAGTGGTTGAGGCTGGCTGTACTCAGGAAAGCTAATATATAAATGGTCTTGGCTGCCATGCTAAGTAACTAAAGATAAGTTATTTTTTTCTTGAAAGATTTATCTTATTTTTATTTATGCATACAAGAACTGGGGTGTAGGCCAGAGGTGTGGGGGCAAGAGGATTCCCCAGAAACAGAGTGGGAAGCAGAACAGGCAGATCTATTGAAGTATACTGCTGAGGGTAACAGGTGGTAGGATAGGAGAGGCCCGCTGTGCCATGTGGGTCACCTCCCTGGCTGAGATCCAACTCAGGCTGCAGTAGCTGGTGATAACTTGATAGTACTGAGACTTTAACCCCTGTGCCACCAGGGAGGCCCTTGGTATTGATGTAAAAATGAATGTCTAGGACTCTCCCTGGTGGTGTAACAGGTTAAAGCAAAACGTTATGAAGCTCTCCCAAGTCACTGCGGCACAAGTTCCATCCCCGGCCAGGGAGCTGAACCCCATGGTGTATCACACCTCTCCTGACCTGCCTGCCCGCTGCTCCTCAGCAGTGTACTTTGTCAATCTGCCTTTTCTGCTCCCCACTCTATCTCTGGCGAATCCTCTCACCACCCCTATACCTCTGGCCTGTACCCCATTTCTGTAAGCATAAATAAATAAATCTTTAAAAAAAAATGTCTTGGCAAGTTAGAGGAGACCCAAGAAATAGTTCCATTCTAGAAATAATGGAGGAATTTTTCAAACAGTAACAATCACAAATACTGGGATGATAAGAGAAAAATTGTTCTTTGGATTAAAGAACAGGAAGTCTTTGGACAAGCACTGCATCAAAGCATGGAGAGTAGATAGCCAGAGATCTGAAGGTAGAAAATGAAGGAGGGAGGTAGAAAATGCCTAGAGGCTAACTTTCCAGGAACTGGAAGCAGTAGAAGAGAGATAGTGCAGAAGCCACAGGGCTGAGGGCAGAATGTGATTTACTTGAAGATTAAGGAGACTTGACCTTTCTATGTACAGAGGAATGAGGCAGCAGAAAGGGAGAGTTAAAGATACTGAATAGAATGTAAATAAATAAAAAAAACCATTCCTGAGCAGGAATCCTGTGGAGCAATGGTCTTGAAAAGGAGTGATGACATCTCCAGGGGACAGCAGATCTGGATTGACTGTTTATGACTTTTTTTTCTAAATCTTTTTTTTTTAAGATTTATTTATTTATGCATACAGAACTAGGGTACAGGCCAGAGGAGCAGGGGTGGTGAGAGGGTTCACCAGAGACAAAATGGGAGGCAGAACAAGCCGACTGATGTAATACACTGCTGAGGGGAGCAGCAGCCAGGTCAGGAGAGGTCTGCCTCGCCATGTGGGTCACCTCCTGGGTAGGCGGGGATGGAACTCATGCTGAAGTGGCTTTAGCTTCTTAGTGCTATGCTTTAACCCTCTGTGCCACCAGAGAGGACTCACCAAGTTATCTTTTAAGTATTATTATGGAGAGCAGGAGTAAGACTGCAGGACTAGAACATGAAAAGTTCCCTTGAAAAGAGGAGAAAATTGGAGGTCTTTCTGGTGGCCCAGGAGTTAAGTCTCAGTGCTATCACCACTATAGCTGACCCGCATAAGGTACAGCAGACCTCTCCTTTCTCATTTGTTCTGCTCCCCTCAGCAGTGGATTTCAGTAGATTCTCCTGTTCTGCTCCCCACTCTGTCTCTGGCGAATTCTCTCATCCCCCCTCCGGCCCCCACCTCCCCGCACCTATATCTTGTACCTCAGTTCGCCTACACAAATGTAAATTTTTTTTAAAGTGCATTAAATATTGAATTGAGATGCCACAGACATCAAATAAGCATCCACTGTGAATATGCCATTTTCTCCAAGTGTCAGTCACTTAGTTGGAAACTGAATCAACCATAGATGTCTTTTTCCCCAAAACATTGCTTTAAGATGCTTTATTTACTAATCATTCCCTATTAACCCTCCACATGGCTATTTGACACCCTTATATCAATTCTCTTGCCACAGAACTCATTTGAGTTCATTATGCTCTGCTGTGCTCTGAAATCTACCAATCTTAACTAGATCAGCTAAAGGTCATAGCCAATCATGTTATGTTAATCTTAAATAGAGCTACTTTCACCGAACTGCTACTTTATTGGCAATCAATGGCTTATGTTGAAGGATGCAATAATAATGTAGTTTAAAGAAACACGTCACTGTGGTTATTCTAAGTAGGGTGAGGGTACATTTTGATATGGGGGGGGGAGATGGTTCCAGTCTACACCTGCTATCCCAGAATAATTTCAAATAGATCCCCCTTCACCTGCAAAAAAAAAAAAAAAAAAAAAGCCACAGTTATATCATTGGGATGTTATTCTTTTCATGGCACAATGCCCTTTTTATGAGGTGCTATGAGAGAAACTTTTGATCCTGTTTGCAGGGCTTGGTCATATCTATGCTTCTTCTAAGCAGTCAGGTGTTTCTATTATGTACATGGTGACTCATAACTGCTCAGGTATCCTTTTTTAGTCGACTTTGGGAAGCTTAGGGCCAGATCTGCTACCTGCCTCATCACAAGCTCAATAGCATACCTTTAAAAAATATTTATTTATGCATACAGAACTGGGGTACAGGTGAGAGGTGCAGGGTCAGTGAGAGGATTCACCATAGACAGAGTGGGGGGAAGAGCAGGCAGATTGACAAAGTACACTGCTGAGGGGAGCAGCGGGTGAGTCAGGAGAGATCTGTGGTGCCATGTGTGTCACCTCTAAGTGGCTGCAGCTAGCTTCACAGTGCTACATTTTAACCTGTGGGGCCACCTTAATTGTATACATTTTTGTTTTAATCATACTCTTCTGTTTTTCTTTTGTTTCTTTTCCTTTTCCCTCACCTAATCCTAATTCACATCATAAGTTTTAAGCCTCTTTGTCAATATCTTACATTTTTTTTTGAGACATGGCAACGAATAAAGAATTACAGTTCAAACAAATACATTGCATCTACAACCCATCTGATATTCTAATAATGACTGAAAAACAATTCATTTTTAGCTTGATGGTTTAATATTTTCCATTTTTGTCTATATCTTGGATCCATGATAAGTTTTGCAAAGATCTCAGATTGTGAAACAATTTGATTAAGTATGAAGGGATGAAGATACTATATTTCCAAGTTTGTCTCTAATCAGCCTGCCATCTCAAAACAAAATATAACTGATAGCACTTTTTCATGTGGTTCTGTCTCCCATGATTTCAGAGTTTGAATAAAAAGGCAGCCCAGCTTAATGAAACACCTACACACAGACACATTCTTACTCAAACAAACCTGTCTCTCTGTCACTTACTATTTTTAAGACAAAACTCACTTTCAATTCTTTCACATCTAGCTCACAGATAATATTACCCAATTCTTAAAGTGAGACAATATGTATAACATGACTACCTAGCTACATATACATGTATATACATATACATGTATAACATGACTACTGCTACATATACAGTAAACTTTACCTGCCGTTATTGTTATTTTTATAGTTAGCAATCATAATATAAGGATTTGCACTTGGGAAGAGCTCTGATTTTTGAAAATTGAACTATTGGTGACTTCTCTACTGGAAGCATAGCAAAGTAGGTATTTTTGAAAAGGTCCTCTCATGGCCAAATACCTAGACACTGGATAAAATAAACAAACATACAAACTTGAAATATATTGTGGAGTTTGCAAGAAAATGAGGAAACCAGGGTCTCCCTGGTGGCCAGGGGTTAAGTCTCAACAGCTATCGCCACTATGACCTGAGTTTGATTTCCACTCAGGTGACCCACATGGCTCAGCAGTGGATTTTCAGTAGCTCTGCCTGTTCTGCTCCCCACTCTGTCTCTGGTGAGTCCACTTCCTCCTGTACCTCTGGCCTACACGCCAGCTCTTCTACACAATAAATAAATAAATATAAATTATTTTTTAAAATCTTAAAAAAAAATGAGAAAAACACCCAAGATTCTCATCCACACCTACCAAAAATGGGTAAAATAAAACAAGAAACTGAAGTCAGAGAGGTTATTAAATGGTGTAACTGCAGCTACTTTGCATGCCAAAACCAGGAATGTACAATGTTGTGAATTATATAGTATCTAAGGGTGAAAGAAATTGTCTCTTACTGCTCACACACAGTTCAAGTCAAATAAAACCCAGAGACGGGCCCTTTGGTGGTGCAAAGCACAGCACTATGAAGCAGTCTGAAGCCTCTGCAGTTCAAGTTCAATTCCTGGCCAGGGAGCTGACCCACATGTCGCAGCAGATCTCTCCTGACCCGCCCGCTGCTCCCTTCAGCAGTGCATTTAAGTCAGTCTGCCTGTTCTGCTCCCCACTCTGTCTCTGGTGAGTTCTCTAATCCCTTCACCCCCTACATGTTTGGCTTGTACCCCAGTTCTGTATGATTAAGTAAATACATATTAAAACAACAACAACAACCCAGAGACAATTGTAAATGGGTGACCTAGAAAAAATTTCCTGCAATAATAAACAAATGTATTTAGCATTGTCATTGCTTCAAGAGGAAAACAAAAGTAATAGAATGTGTAGTCTATTACTACATGGTTTGGAGGTTGAAATTTATACATTTTTTTCATGCATAAATTTGAGATGATCTCAGGCTGGTAACACATCCTGATCCCTACCAGAAATAATAAGAAATATTTCACAGGAAAGAATCCTTTAATCTAATCCTCAAGATTGCCTAAGAATGAATTCAGTTAAATATGAGTCTACCGTTAAAAAAAAAAGTAAACAAATGGAAAAAGGATAAGAAACTTCCTAAAAGGACTCCAGATACTATCATTATGAGATGCAAAATCTAAAAATAACTAAATACAAAATATTTAAGTAAATGATGGAGTTGAAAATATGAATAAAAAAAAGAAACAGAGACTATTAATGTGTGACCAGGCATATTTTAAAGAAGCCATATACAACTTCTAGGATGAAAAATATAATCATTGCAATTCAGATTAACAATAAATAGGTTAAATAGTAGACTTGGCACAATATAAGAGAGGATTAGTGAATAAAAAGATAAATTCAAAGACATGCTCCAGGATGAATCACAGAATTTTAAACAATGGAAAATATGAAAAAAAGGTAAAGAAAGATAAACTGTCACATAGTTACAGGGTAGCCCAGAATGGACTGGGCCGCCTGTCTGTGGGGCCTCACCCATGGCTCACAATTCAGTTATACTGCAGGTACACACAAAAGGGTCATAATGGGTTTATTTACAAAAGGGGAAAGGAGTAGGAAACAACCCAGGGAAAGAGAGCGGGATACAAAGTAACTGGAATACCTTAAGGCTAGGCTGACTGAACACAATGAGTCATGTGGTCAGGAGAGCTGCTTCCCTAGCGAGAGCCAGAGAGATACAATTGCACTCTATTTATCCCCTAAATATCCCAGAATTCCTGCTAGCTCCGCCCTTGGGTCCTTGCAGTTCTTTTCCTGGTACTGCTGGGAGTTGTAGTTTCCAATCACTGGAGTAGGGGGTAGAGTCCAGAAAGCTGGAGTAGGGGTTGGAGTCCACAAGATTCTGCAGAATTCCTTTAGGACTCTACCTCTAAGAATGTGAGAGAGAATAAAGAAAATGGGGAGAAGAAATATTAAAAATACGTACAGAATGGCCACAAATCTTCCAGAATTAAGGAAACACATCAGATTCATGAAGACAATGAGTGGATAAAAAATTAGAAATCCACCCAATGTAGTAACATTGTATTACCTCCAAAACAAATAAGTATATTGGTAACAAGTCAGAGAAAAGATCATCTTGAAAGGAACAATTAGGTTAGCAGCTGACCTTTTTACAGCAATGATAGATCTTAGATGACAGCAAAACAATATCGTCAAAGTACCAACAGAATGTGACAATTTGCAACTTAGAATTATGTACCCTATAGGTGCTTTGGTGGTGGGCAAACTATGGTGACCAAACCTGAGGGGAGAAATATTGCATTGAGAAAAGATAAACAAGGATGTAAAATTTTAAAAAAGAAAAAAATAATACAGGAGACATTCAGTTGAAGAAGAGAAAGAAAATGGGCTTAAGGTGAAGCCATTTGTGCCAACCCCTATGTCAGTAAACCAAGACTTAATATTCCATCCAGTTACAATTTCAGCCTCTTCCAGAAATGAAACTTTCCGGAATCAACCTGGAACTTCCTGGTCAGCATTAGTGAGGTAATCTGTCTGATAGAGCCCTTCTTCCCCCTCAAAAGGAGGTGATATTCCTGAAAACAATTCCCTCTTTCCTTATCTTGCCTCCTTTCTGCCTTTAAAAACCTCTCATTTCGTACAGGTCTTGGGAACCTCTTATTATTTGCTGCATGATTTTCTACCCAGTTCATGAATTGTTGAATAAAGTCCATTAAATCCTTAAAAAAATTATTTTAAAGATTTATTTATTCATATAGAACTGGGGTACAGGTCAGAGATGCGGAGGGTGAGAGGATTCACCAGAGACAGGGTGGGGAGCAGAACAGGCAGATCAACGAAGTACACTGCTGAGGGGAGCAGCAGGCCAGTCAGGGGAGGTCTGCCACGCCATGTGGTCACCTCCGGGGCAGGCTGGGATCCAACTCATGGGGAAGTGGCTTAAGCTTCTTAGTGCTGTGCTTTAACCCATTGCACCACCAGGGAGGGCCCTAAATCCTTAAAAGTTATGCAGTTGAATTTATTGTTCAAAGCAATATCAAAGCATCAAAATATACATCTTAAATACAAAAACCGAATCTTGTCAATTACGTCTCAATAAATCTGGAAACAAAAACTTCAAATAGTATTGATAGGAAGTAAGAAATAATATGTCATCTCACTTTATAAAGATAGTCTTTTTTTGGGCCCTCCCTGGTGGCGCAGCGGGTTAAAGCACAGCACTGAGAATCTAAAGCCGCTTCCGCATGAGTTCGATTCCCGCCTGCCCCGGAGGTGACCACATGGCGTGGCAGGCCTCTCCTGACCTGCCCGCTGCTCCCCTCAGCAGTGTACCTCATCGATCTGCCTGTTCTGCTCCCCACTCTGTCTCTGGTGAATCCTCTCACCCTCCGCATCTCTGGCCTGTACCCCAGTTCTGTATGAATAAATAAATAAATCTGTAAAAAAAAAAAAAAAAAAAGATAGTCTTTTTTTGCATAGAAGAACCAGGAAGTAGGCCACAGGTGCTGGGGGTGAGATGACTCACCAGGCACAGACGGAGAGCAGAATCGGTGGATCTACTGAAATACACTGCTAAGGGGAGTAGCAGGTGAGATGTCACCTGTGCCATGTGGGTCAGCTCCCTGCTGGGGATCAAATTCACCCATAGTAGTCATAGCACTGAGATTCAACCCCAAGGCCACCAGGGAGGCCTCATAAAGATAGTTTTAATTTGAAAATAGACTTGTGTGTTTGTAAATAAAAGCATGGCAAAGACAGCAGAAAATACCCATAGGTCACAAACACAATGTGAAAAACAGGCACATACTACTTAGCATTAACTATCACTTTGGGCAAGACATCATTTCCTTTTAAATAACTTGACTTTCCTTTCCATTATTGAAATAATAATTTCTATGATTTCTTACTTATCTAAGCACCCCAAATGTCAGTGTTTGAAAGTGCTCTGACCCAAGACCCTACAGAACAGAGCTGTGAGAACTACTTGTGGTTTATTGATAGAGAAAATAAAAGGCACTGGAAAAGATCTATGTTTTATCAGATGTGGAATGTACCCTATACAAAAGAGACTTTTCTGGAAGCTCAACAAAGTTTGAAACAAAAGGAACCTCACAATTGCAAATGCTTTGCAGAGGTCACATTCCTTGGAAATGGTCAAGTTAGTGATTTGAGATGGAGAAAAATGGAACTGTTCTCATCAAATGGTGTGATCCACCTCAGAATTGTTGATCTTTTTTTGTTATTTTGAAACAGGTTATGGAAGAAATTTTAGCTGCTACAATTTTCTTACTCATGCCACTGAGTAAAACTACTTTACAGGTCCTAGGGTAGCTGACTCCTGATTTTCAGCCATTAAGTCTTAAAACTAATCTATTTTAAGAACTCTTGCAAACTTTAAAAAGCATCAGTATCTTTTGAGATGGTGAAAAATCTCTTTGTCAAGCAAAAAACTTCAACTATGCTTTCCGGCATTTTCCATGAAGTTCATGGTACATGTGGAAAATGGTCATCTTTGGTAAAATAATACAAAGGCTTACAGAGGAGACATTCTCCATCAGTTGCTTTAGGGATATTTATGTATGGATATGTCTATATCTACTCACACATATAGATATCTAACACTAACAAATAGGAATAAAAAGGATTCTGTAATTATGACTATTTGTACAATGGAACAATAATAAGATGTTATAAGCCTAGGGGCTTGATACAGGGTAGAAGAAGTTCCTGGAATCTTCTGGACACAAAAGCAGGGATGTTTTGCTCTACAAAGTATGTGATGAATGAAGAAAGAAGCTTTGTTCATGAGTGAATTTCGATTTTTGTGCTTTGCCGTCAGCCTTAGCCGACTGTCCTTCCCTGGCTAAGGAAGCCAGTTATCCCTAAGAATAATTTGTTAAGAAAATGTGACTCTATGACCATTTTCTCCACTACACAGTAATTTGCTGAGTGTCTCCAAGAACAGTCTTGTTTGTTTTGTTATAGGACAGGGAAGGGGCACCCCAGAACCTCCAAAACAGCCTGTTCAAAATAGGTTCTGCCATCCACTGCATCAAACCAAAACAGTCTGCTACAGCACAAGACCTTCAATGGAAAGGAACTTTAATATAATTAGTGTGCAATAAAGAAAAGACAAAAAAAGATAGTTTACAAATTCAGCACCTGAAGATACCCATCACCTTGTGGGTAAATATCCAGGCAAATGGGATTGGCCCAAAGCAGGACCACTGAGGCCCAAGAGCCTGTCGCAGTCTAAGGCACCTCCTGGTGGGGATCCATAAGGATGTGGCAGAAGGGGCCAGGCAAGTGTGGAAGAAAAAGAGGAAAATCAAAATCAAGATAAAAGCTTCCATAGTCAGCCTCCCCACGGGTCTCTCTCCCATGTCTGTTTCAACCAATCCAGGACCAAGAAACAAGTCCAGCTTCTCTGCTCCATGTGTCCCCTCCCACCCCCCCCTAGTCTCCTCTCCAGCTTCTCCTCCCTGTTCAGCTCCACCCTTCCTTAGGTGGGGCAGAGAAGTGGAACCCTACTTTCCCCTGAGGACTACCCTATTACAGATTGGCTTTCAGACAGACGAATATTTTACTTTTGTTTTTGTCTTTAGGAAAAAAACCCAAAATGATTTCTAAAAAAAGTTAACTACTGAAGAAAGTCATTTGTCTACTTTGGTGAACTACTGTGGTAAATTTTTTTGATTTAAAGATTGTGAGAGAAGATATTTGAGAAAAATAACTATATGAACTGTCCAGTGACGGAGACAAAGCTTCTGCAGTGGGACAGGGGGTTGTGTTAATATGAAGCTGTAATAAAACATTATCAATTTTTCTTTAGTCGGTAATCCACAAAAGCCCAGAAACCCTGTAAAATTCTTTTGAAGAGAAGATTGCTTCCTCTGATAATCTTAAAAATTGTTACAGATGACAGCACTCACTGATCAAGGCAATACATTATCAGTGAATTTTCTTTTGGAGAGAATTAGTTAACTTTTTATTTTCTCCTAGAAGTTTCCTTTTTTTTATTTCACCAGAAAAAAATGGTTAATGTGTGTGTGTGTGGGGGGGGGGAAATAAAGAAGATATTAAAGTTTGCTATGTAGGGAAAATCAATGTTCAATGTAATGAAAATTAACTGTATGTGAATATTTTGGTGCATATTTTTGTATACTTTTCTGGAAAGATGATCTATAGCTTTCATTTAACTTGAAGGAGACTCTGCCTCTACTTCCTTCTCAAAGTATATGGATTACTAATCTAGAGTATTAGAGTGTTGTTTAGTTAATATGATACTTCCTTTGAACTCCCAATAACCAATTTATCACTCCCCTTAAAAGTGTCTACACTTTTAGTATTGGGTGTATATTTTTAGGCTTGTGTCTTATCTCTACAAACATGTACCTCAAAGGTAAAGATGCCTTTTCTCCCAATGTAAATGTCAATTTTTTATTTGTTACTAGCATCATTTTTAAAAATTCTGTTTTAGGATCAAATCATGTCCCGATATATTATTGGACTGGTACATGTATTGGGCTCAGCAGTACCATGTACACATTTAGCATTTTCAAGATATTTGAGTTATATGGCCACAGATTAGATCCTAAATATATAAAATCAATTTCTATTGTGATTACCCAACGTAAGTCCTGAGTCTTTTAACTTTATGGCATACATTCTAATTCCAGTAAAGGCAAATTCTTTTAGATTTCTCCCCAGCACCTAAAAGTTTGCTGGGCACATAATAAGTGGCATAATAAGTTCCCAGTTAAATAGTTGTTGCATTGGGCAAAAGTAACAATAAAATGAGAGATGGGTATCTATTATGTATGTATGTATGTATGTATCCTATCTATCTATCTTCTATCAATATTTCTCTCTCTTTACCCTTCCCTGTGTAGTATGTTTGTAAGGCCAGGATGAAGAGTGCATCATACTGGTTTTATGATGAATTGTTTTGTGCCTTATTTTTCTTTCTTTATGTTTACATTTTTGGTCGAAGGGATGAGCAAGACATAAAACAATGCAGGTTGAAAGGTGGACAATGATATGGTGAAGAATGGGGTGAACTTAACTAAGAGTGAATATATGTATGTTGACTCTTAACAGTGAAAACCTGAAACTTAGATAATTTTGTAAGTAATGTTACTTAAATAAAAAATAAATGATAATAAAAATTGAAAATTGTGGGCCCTCCCTGGTGGCGCAGCGGGTTAAAGCACAGCACTGTGAAGCTTAGGCCACTTCCGCATGAGTTCGATTCCCGCCTGCCCGCCCCGGAGGAGATCCACATGGCCTGGCAGACCTCTCTTGGCCCGCCCGCTGTTCCCCTCAGCAGGGTGCTTCGTCCATCTGCCTGTTCTGCTCCCCTCTCTGTCTCTGGTGAATCCTCTCACCCTCCGCATCTCTGGCCTATACCCCAGTTCTGTATGAATAAATAAATAAATCTTAAAAAAAAGTTTATAAAAAAATCATATATATATCCACATATATACTTATACACACACACACACACACATATATATATATACATATATATATATGTACTGAAATTTCAAGGTCATTTCCTTAATATTGCATCATATTTTAGTGTATGGTGCTGTTAATACAGTGTGGGCCAGTATTTGAAGTTGAAGTTCTACAATATGCTGTGAGTGCTGATTTTCCTTTTAATAGGATTTATTTTAGGTATATTTCAATATTCTTATGAATGTCCTTCATTGTTGCTTTAAAGGATCAATGCCTTTAGGGTTTTTTTAAAATTAGGGTATTTTAGAGTAAGCAAAATCTTGGAATGAAATAAAGATGAGAACCTCATAGCAGTAATTATTTCATCTTTCCCCTCCAGACCTTTATATTATTGTTAAATGTTTTCTTATATGCATATAAAACTTAATAATATATTACTTAGGTCTTTTGTGCATCTTATAAATGCACAAAACAGTGTTACTGCTTTAGTTTGAAAAGAATTTAATGCATTGAGCTTTACAACCTAAGTAAATATCCAATAAATATCAATTTTATTTAGAGAGCTGTTCATATATCTCACCTCCTTGAATAGTTTAAAAAATTAACATTCTACATAAAACACAGCAACATAATCCCCCCTCCAAAAGATACTCAAAGAGGGCCCTCTTTGGTAGCACAACAGCTCAAAGTCAGTACTAAGAAGCTATTTGCAGCCACTGCAGCACAAGTTCGATCCCTGGTCAGGGAGCTGACCCACATGGCACAGCAGATCCCTCCTGACCCACCCACTGATCCCCTTAGCAGTGTATTTCAGTATATCTGCCTGTTCTTTGTCTCTGGTGAATCCTCTCACCCCCCACACCTCTGGCCTGTACCCCAGTTCTTGTGTGCATAAATAAATCTCAAAAAAAGATGCTCAAAGAAAATATCTCAAAAAAAAAAGATACTCAAAAAGATACTCAAAGAGTTGAGCTCTAATACAACCTATCTTTTTTTTAAAAGATATATTTTATTTATATTTGCATACAAGAGCTGGAGTGTAGACAGAGGTATGGAGAGCGGTGTATATGAGAAGATTCACCAAAAATAGAGTAGGGAGCAGAAAAGGCTCTAGTGGAATGAGCGATAACTCAGAGGTTTAGTGCTGATATCTCATTGCTGAGGATTAAAGGTGTGGGCTTCCAGCTGAACTCTTAGGAAAGACCATCGAAGCCTCTTCCAGAGGACAGGGCTAGATCAAAAATTGCAAAACAGAAGCATCCCTTTTCTATTAATCTCATCCTGACCACAGATATAGGATCAGGTACCTGTGACCATCAGGAATTAGGCAGATCTGTTACTCGTGGGAAGTAGGGAGATCTGTTAAACTGCTGGTTCCTGGGTGAGTTCTTCTGAGATCTGTGTCAGAAAAATGGCATCAACACTGAACTTTGGCACTCATTCAGCAAGATACTGGACACTGAAGTTTCTATGCAGCTGGTGGCAAAAATCTTGTCTTCAGGATGTGTAGACAGAGAAGCAGTGGTAGTCCAGCCCCTGTCTCCAGCCTCGCTACTCTTGTCCAAGTGTTTTGTTCAAGGAGGAAAACTTTGGGTGGGCTCAAAGCAGAAGCGGTGGGGCTTCTGGGTGCTGAGGAACTCTGGTCATTTTTCAAAGGTGGATGTGGGAAAGCCCTGATGCTTATCATCGTTTTGGCATTTGAAGGACTCTTTCCAAGTAGTTATGACTTCATATTTTGCAGAAGCTTACACCGTCATCCCGGTTGATGCCAGGTATGAAACAGTTCCTTTCAATGGACCTGTGAAATTTGAAAGGAGTTGTGGGTTGATATAAAAAAGGGATCTGATGAAAATAGAATGCCTTTAGAAAATCTATGGTGACCTAAAAATACAGATCAACACAGTACTTGGTTTGCATATTGAATTTTGTAGGGATGTAAAGAGTATCTATTAGTCATTGATTTTTCTTAAACATCAGAATCTGGCATGATAATCTGCTCATATCATTTCTGACAGAGGCCCTAAATGGTATCATTCCTAATAAAAATAGCACTAATTCTGAGAAATTTTAAGGCCAGGAACACTTATTGTTCATTATGTTCTCCACTGCAGCCCAGCAACTGCTGTACAGGGAGTAGGGGTTTATATTTATCCAATGCATGTAAGTAACTCTCTGATAGACATTTGGTTCTCTGGTGCCTCTTTATCTGCATACTCATTGGCTTTCTTAGTTAGCTATTTTGGGATAATTCTTTAAAAACACTAAACTTAAGGTATCAGATTAAGACATAGATAAGACATAGAATCTCAGATAGTTTCATATTTTGTGTAGTGGCTTAGAGAGGGCCTCCCTGGTGGTCTAGGGGTTAAATCTCAGTGCTTTAACTACTGAATCTGACTTCCATCTCCCGCCAGGGAGCTGACCCACATGGCGCAGCAGACCTCTCCTGTCTCACCCACTGCTCCCCTTAGTGGGAATACTTGAAACACTTACTAAGTATTCTGCCTGTTCTGCTCCCTGCTCTCTCTGGTGAAACCTTTTACCCCTACACCTCTGGCCCACACTCCAGTTCTATGCAAAAAAAAAGAAAAGAAAAGAAAAAAGAAAAAATTACTGACTGTAGAGTTGGGCCTGGGGATGGGGAGCATTAATGAAGCAAAATCAGTCTTAGTTTATAGTGATATTCTCTTTATTTTGGAATATATTTGAATTTTCCACAATAAAAATTTAAAGACAGCTTTTTCTGGCCTCCCTGGTGACACAGGTGTTGGGGTCTCGCACTATCAAGCTATCGCCCGCCACTACAGCTTGAGTTCAATCCCCAGCCAGGGGATCTGCTGACCCATATGGCACTGCAGACCTCTCCTGTCTCACCTGCTGCTCCCCTCAGCAGTGGATTTCAGTCAGTATACCTGTTCTTCTCCCCACTTTGTCTCTGATGAATCCTTTCTCTCTTTCTCTTTCACACACATGCACACACACACACACACACACACTCTCTCTGCCTCTGGTCTATACCCCAGTTCTTGTATGCATAAATAAAATAAATCTTTATTATTATTATTTTTAAAAGATGACTTGTTATTGAGTAGATCTGAAGTTATTGAATAGATCTAAATAGGTGGGTGTCCTCTGCCTTCATTTTGCTAACAAAAAGAGGAAAGAAAATTAAGGTTGGGAGGGGCAGGATAGGCTAATTTCCCAGGGCAGAGAAATCTTTGGGAAAGGACAGTTATTATTATTTTTTTTAAGATTTATTTATTTATACATACAGAACTGGGGTACAGGCCAGAGGTGCAGGGCAGTGAGAGGATTCACCAGAGACAGAGTGGGGAGCAGAACAGGCAAATTGACGAAGTACACTGCTGAGGGGAACAGCGAGCGGGTCAGGAGAGGCCTGCCACGCCATGTGGATCACCTCCCGGGCAGGGATCCAACTCATGCTGAAGTGGCTTTAGTATCTTAGTGCTGTGCTTTAACCTGCTGCGCCATCAGGGAGGGCCAGGGACAGTTATTATTTATTAAATTAATCACCCAGAAAGAGGACATTTTTGTTTTTAAAAATTAATTTTTTGCATGGAAGAACTGGGGTGTTAGCCAGAGGTGTGAGGTGTCAGAGGATTCCCCAGAGACAGAGTGGGGAGCAGTGCCAGTGGATTGACTGAAATCCACTGCTGAAGAGAGCAGCGTGTGAGACAGGAGAGGCCTGCTGCGACATATGGGCTCCCTGGTCAGGGATTGAACTCAGGCCATAGTGGGGATAGTTCTGAGACTTATCCACTAGGTCACCAAGGAGGCCCAGGGCTGAGGACATTTTCATTTGCTAATTCTAAACATGAAAGCTCAGAGGCCAAATAGAAGGTCCCATGGAAGGAGGTAGTCATCACTGATAGTGTATTGCCCAGGATTAGATGAACAGGGCTTCAGGTGGAGGCCTGTTAGTCAGTCCAACAATAGATGGTAACCAGGGAAAGAAGCCATATTTAATTCCTTGAATTCACTCTCACAGCTTTCCCCTCAGACTCAGAAAATTAATTGTTTCTTCTCCTGCTCAAAGTTAACTGCCACATGTGAGATATTGATCACGGCTATTCTTTCCTGTGGGATTTCACAACAGCAATTATTTCTTTTTTTCCTCTCTCATATATTCAATTGTTCTATTTACTACCTCCTTGTCTATGGCAGGAAAACTTGTTCAGATCTTCCACACCTTCCTAACCTCCTCTGGCTAAGACCGCTGCAGCCCTCTTTCTCTTTCCATTGTTAAATGTGGCTTCAAAATAGCTGTATTTCTGTTATCCAATATCTCATCTTTATCTTACTGGCATTAGAATAAAACCACTATATTCCTAAACCTGCATTGGTAAAGATCATTAATTGTCCAATGAAAATATTCAATGGTCAGTTTTTAAGTTTTCTCCTTATTTAATTTAATATTTTGAAATGATAAGAGTAGGGCATAGTTTTATGAACTTTATAAATATGAACTTGTTTAATCCCATAACAACTTTATAAGGTACTAGCATTATTTCATGTTATAAATAAAGAAACAGTGACAGGAAAAGAGATTGAGTGATTTGTCCAAGATCACTGCCATCCACTCCTTGTCCTTTCAGGTCTTTGGTTGTTTGGTTGATTGTTTTCTGAGATAACAGTTGTGGTATCAGTATCCTCCCCACCCTCATCAAATAGGTCTGTGTCCTAATCCCTGGAATCTGTGAATATGTTTACATGGCAAGTGGCGATTAAGTTTGCAGGTGGTATTAACCTGACTAGTCAGCTGATTGGGAGATTAGTTTGGATTATCAATTATTATGCCCTACTCTTATCAATATAATCATTAGGGTCCTTAAAAGTAGGAGAGGGAAGCTGGAGAAAATCAGATGGTGAGAGGATGATAGAGACAAGGCTTGCAGATATGATGTCAGACAGAATGTCTGTTGTCGTTAGCTTTGAAGAGGGAGAGAAAGACTAATAAATTCAGGTGATCTCTAGAAGCTGGAAAACGCAAGGAAACCAAATCTTTCCTCCAGAAGGGAGTGACACTCTGCTGCATCTTGACTCTAGATCAGATGCATGCTGAATTTCTAAACCTAAAAAATTGTGTGATATTACATTTGTGTTGTTTTAAATGACCAAAGTTATATTTGTTACATTAGCAATTGGAAACTTGTACCATCTCCTGATGGTCTTCACTTCACTCATCCTTTCTTCTTCCTGGGTTCCTCTTACTCTGATCCTGTATGGTTTCTGGTCTCTAGAGTTCCATCCTCAGCACTCCCTCTCACTGTATACATTTCCTCTAGGTAGTATTACCCATTCTCATGATTTGACCTCTATATTCTGACTTCCAAAATCTCTACAAACAATACAAAAAAGGAAAACAAACCTGGCACCGTCCAGAGCCTGAGTAAGGACCAGAGTCTGAGAAGTTACCAAAGTTCAGGTCCAGGCACATCCAGGTACACAGGGAAGTTCAGGCATGCCCAGAAAGCATCACCTGGGAGAAAATAAAACAATGCAGACAACTGTGACAGGAACTCTGCCCAGGACTGAAATCTGACTAAGCATGCTTGAAGAACTCTTCACCAATCAGAACTGCAGTGACTGAAGTCCTCATTTGCATAAGTGGACACCTGCGGTGACTAGCTCCACCTTTTTGCCTGTGTAAGCTGCTCCCCACCTGGCTACTTAAAAATACAATTCAACATGATTTTGGGAGCCCTCCCTGGTGGAGCAACAGGTTTAAAGCACAGCACAGTGAAGCTGGCCCTGGCTGCAGCAGCTTCAGTACCAGTTAGGTCCCCACCAGGGAGGTGACCCACATGGCGCAACAGACCTCTCCTGTCTTGCCCGCTCCTCCCCTCAGCAGTGGATTTCAGTAGATCTGCCTGTTCTGCTCCCCACTCAGTCCTCTGGGGAATCCTCTTACCGCCTCTGGCATGCACCCTAGTTCTGTATGCATAAATAAATAAATCTTGGGGGAAAAAAAAACACCCAAAGTGATTCTAGGATTTACTAGTCTATGCTGCAATTTAGAAGCCCTGGAATAAATTTGCTGCAACATAGGCATTGTTTCCTTCAACATCTCTAATTCTCATACAAACAAAATCCTGAATTAGAAACAGCCTCCAAGATTTCTACCTTAGTAGACTTATCATCTATGCCAGTTTCTTCCATAATTTCTGTTCTTTTTGGGATACACACCCCTTCCCTCTCCACTTCTTCCTCATTGCTCAACCCTTCCTTCCACTCATCCTCTAAAAGCCAACATCACTTACTGAACAGTAGTCTCTGACTTGTGTTAGTCTAAGACTGGTTGCTCACCCTTCCCCAACTATTTCCCAAACAGCCACCTGGGGTACTGTTCAAAACACAAACTGAATATCATTAACATCATTGCTTAAAGTGACCTTGAGTGCAGAACAGGGCATATAAGACCTGGTCTGACCTGGCTCTCTGGCCTCCCGCTGCACTGCAGTCATGCAGAAGGAGGTGGCTTTGCTCGTGTGATGTTTGATGTCTGTACCTTGGCAATACTATTCTTTGTTGGAATCCTGTGGTCTCATTTTGTGCACGCTAACAGCTAAAGCACTATCTCATATGTGAAGCCCTCCTTGCTCTTCCTGTGTAGAATTAAACACCCTCTTTTCTTTTATGTATTGGTTAGAGTATCTTTTACTGACTCTTGTATTTATTTTCCCATTTCGATTTCTCATTAAACTCTCAGTGAGGAAGAAACAAGTTTTATTTGCTCTCCTATCCCAAGCATTTAGGACAAAGCCTAGTATATCTATGACAGTACAATAGCACTTAAAATACTGCTCGAACAGAGCTCAAGCAGCCCTTAGGGACAGTGCCTGAGATAGAGGAGAGGACATTGGCAGTGTGTGCACAATTGCAAGATTGCTCAGGCTCAGAGTCCAACAACAGTGTTTAACAAATAAGAGATCAGGAAGAGGAAGTTTTCGAGGCCACAAGTGGCCAGACTCCAGAAAATGTCTGCAGTGTTCAGTGTCCCAAACAAAGGAAAAGAAATGACAATGCAGTAGCCCATAGCAGATATCTGAAGGTTAATATGGGTGCCAGGCCTGACATCAGTGGACTCAATAGACCTAGAGGTGGTGCTGGAGGCCCAGAGGCTGTGGACAGCTCTTTGAGACACCGGGCCATGCCTGATGGTGCCCCTTGCAGGTGTCAGAGGCAGGGCTGGAGGCAGGTGTAGTGGTCGAATTTCTGTAAAGGTCTATGCAAGTGTGGTGGTCTAGAAATTTACAAAGATCTGGTGAATTCCATGGAGGTTGACTGCTTGATGCCTCTCGATCAGAGGCTGGGAAGAGAATCCTTCAAAGGTGGTTCATCAGATCGTCTCTTCAGAAGCTGGCTGCACATGGCCTCAAGCTGGCTCTACTCTGCTTTATATTGCCTTCAAGGTGCTCCACCTTACAAGCCAGACTGTGGACTATTTTCAATCCTAAGTGTTTGATTGGACCATTTAGCATCAATCAGGTAACTTAAAAATTTTCAATCCAAATGACTTACATGGTGAGCTCGAACCTGATTGATTCACTTACCTTGCTCCTGATTGGCTCATTTTAGAATGCTAGAGAATAGACCCAATGCCTATTGGTCCCTGAGCTCCAGGGAGCCAGGGCTGGGACCAAGCTGGTACTGGGGAAGGCAGTCTATCCACAGGCAGTGGACATAGCCTGATACACATTAGCTTAACAAGGCCACATTGCCTCACCCCACTTAGAGGCCACAGGGATCTGATTATATAAATAAGGCATATATTGTTGAAATACAAGAAAGGAAAAGAATTTGGTGACTCCACATAGAATAAAGAGAAAAGAATGAGAAGGAATCCAAGATTGTGAACTTCAGGAATGACCAAATTAAGCGAGCCCAGAAGAGGGAGCTGACTCAAAAGAAAATGGAAGTATTTGTCAGAGCTTTGTAAGGAAGCTAAGAGCTTTGTAAGGAAGCCTTACCCTTTAAAGCCCAATTAAATAAAGAGATGTTTCTATGACTTTGTAATAGTTGTTTTATGCCCTAAGTCAAATATTGCTTTAGTTTTCTGTAATTTTTTCCCTAATTTATTACAAAATGTGTGCATTGAGGAAACTTGGAAAACATGAAAAGAAGTAGAAAAAGTAAAAGTTGTGGGGTTCATTGCTTGGGTATTCTTTAATGCATCAATATGTCATACATACTGTTTTTCCATTGGAGTTATTCTTTTCACTGTCAATATTCTTTCATTTTTCTTTTCTAAATTGGCTTAAAGATTGTACATATACTTTCTTATTCTAAAAATACTCAATCAATATAGAATTACTCTTTGTAAGCATGTTTTTAAAATATTTTTTATCTAAGATTTATTTATGTGTAGAGAACTGGGGTACAGGCCAGAGGTGCAAGGGTAGGAGAGGATTCACCAGAGACAGAGTGGGGAGCAGAACAATCAGATTTGTGAGGTATACTGCTGAGGGGAGCAGGGGGTAAGACAGGAGAGGTCTGCTGCACCATGTGGATCACCTCCAGGGCCAGGAATCAAACTTCACTGAAGTGGCTGTGACTAGTGTGTAGTTCTGTGCTTGAACCCATGGCACCAGCAGGGAGGACCAAGCATATTTCTTATATATAATCTTTCCATTCTAATCCTCCTTTAATTCTACCAATCTCAATCTCATTCTTCTAAAGGGAACAGTTAACAGTTTATTTTCAGAATTCCATCAGTGCAGTTAAAACATCCATATTTTGACCTTAAAAACATTTTATTTAGGTGGCCCTCCCTGGTGACGCAGCGGATTAAAGCACAGCACTAAGAAGCTAAAGCC